>NC_134406.1:264823353-265155501 GCF_038048845.1 Mixophyes fleayi | reverse complement strand
CCGTGTGAAGCCGGGGCAAGGTCCAGCCACCTCAATTATACAGTGCCCCAGGCTTGGTTTGCCTTTGTATTGCGCCCTAATAGCATTATTAATGGTGTCCTACAGTTACTGTTTGTATGTATGTATATATGATTAATCTGTATTGGTGAAATAAGCTTCTCTAAAAAGGTGAGAATGATAGACGAAATGTAAATTATTTTTTTTTGGGATACCCCTTTAAATATCCTTGTTTGGCTAATTAAAGTTGGGAATTGTGCTCTGTGTAGATCCCATTAACACGGCTCTCTTTGTGAGTCCTCAGCAAACACCATCAGTAATTATTTATATTCTCCTCGTTTAAAAGTGTTTACGCTTTTCATACAGCATGTTGGCGTCTTAGTGACCTGCATCTCCTGCATTTAGAGAGATATATTTCCTTGCATTATTCACTACGAACCTTCTTCACCAAACTTCAGCACGTGACCCTAATGATGAAAGCCTAATGCCTGCCGGAGTCTTGGCCGGGATAGCTGATTATACGCGGCTTTATGTGAAGCAAATGTGCACCGTGGTCAGAAATCGCAGATTGACAGTTGTTATTTAGATGTAGATGAGGACGAGATAGTTCTACCCAACAAGAACTGTCATGTGAAATATTCCTCGACATCAAATTTTACACAGAATGAAAATTACTGGAGGCTTACAATCCGAGTTTCATGAATAAAATAGCACAGGGTTACTCGTGCAAGCAAAATAAATCACTGCTGACAGACTGACTCTGAGGCAGCTCAGCAGTGGGAAGAAAATGGGCTGAGAAATATAGTGCGTCGTGGTTTTGTGTGTGCCGAATCCGTGAGCGGTCTGTGGGTTATTCGCTGCCATTCAGAGGATGTTCCTTTAAGTGTTTGAACAGTTGGAAAATGACTGGTGTGCGGAATGTTAAGTACTCATCGGGGGCCAGGCAGCTTTACGTTATGGGAGCTCTACTCTGCCAAGTCTGAGACATCAGCTGTAATGAAGAGCGACAGATCTGATACTATTTAAGGATACGATAGATAAATGTCTGCTTTAGAGATTGTCATCCTTTTTTGTCGGCATCTTAGAGAGTCTTAATATACGGTGCAAGAAAAAAAAAAAATAGCATTTAGTTATTGCCATTTTATTTATTTGTCTTGTTATATTTTATTCTGGCTGTTTCCAGGCTTCGAATTGTGGAAATTCCACATCTTTGTTTTGCTAGGGTGACAGATCTGCAAAAGTGATACTGGGCTCACCAGAGGTAGGACAAAGCAATGCCACAGCCTTGCAGCAAAAATTTGGTTCGGGGCCTGACTCAAAAGTGGGAGGTATCTTTTGACAAGGGTCTGGCGGAGGGTGGGGGGGCCTATTGAAGGGGACAGGGAGAGCTCCTGCACCCAATGTAGTTCCGACAGAGGGGGTGCAGGAGGTTTTACTGCCCTCTCCAATGTTGTACATTACTGTTTCTACTTTTCATATTAATGTTTTCATTATACCAACATTTACCCATGGGCATAGTTGAAGATCTATTATTTCAATGTATTTATTATATATAGATGTGATGCATTGGTGGTTTATAACATACTTGCCAACTTTTTGATGTTCCCCTCCGGGAGGGTGTCACGAACAGCATTCACCTGATCCTGCTTGATGCATGTGTGCCACAGGGTTAACCAAAAAACAACCACTTGGTCTGTCTAAAATGATTAAATGCTTCCCTATCTATGCCACACACTAGCTTTGCCGTACCAACTATGCCACCACCAAGGTTTTTTATGAAGAGCTGACACTCTTATTTAGGAAGCCTTAGGTTCTCCGTAGAACTAATCTAGCACAATTTACTTTAATCAAAGTTAACATGAATGACAATTGCATTTTACACCAGTGGGCGGGGCCAAATGCTGCGTTTTGGACCTAATTCTGCTCACTTCACTAGGAAGTGGGCAGATGTGGGAGATTTCCACACTCTCCCGGGAGTCCGTGAGACTCACGCGAAATGCGGGAGTCTCCCGGACATTCCGGGAGAGTTGGCAAGCATGACCAAATATAGAAAAAAAAGTTTAACAAAGAAGAAAATATGTGTTCACCTAAATCATGATTCAGACCATTATTGTGCAGATCAAATGCCCATATACAATTAATTATTCAAACATTATTCTTCAGGGGAAAGGACAATATTAAGTTTACTATTTTGTCTTTCAGTTACTTTTTAGAGGAGGACAATACGCTTGAATCCAAGAGAATTACTCTCCCTAAATGTAACAAAGTACTAAAGTATTTGAAATTAAAATTAAGTTCCAGTGACTATTTGCAGCAGTTTGAGGGTGAGCATTAGACAATAGGGGATGATGAAGATGAATATTTATTCACATTCCATGCTCAAAGGTGGTCAGGAGTAAGATTAAATCTGGCATAGAAAGAAGAGGGCAATGTGCTCTAAAAATGTCAACTCGCTAAGTATAGTGTACAAGAAAAGAAGCAATGCTAGTGCCAGTGGTAATGAAGCAAAAAAGGAAAGAAAGTGCTAATCCTCATACAATTTATTTAGAATAAATAAAAATCAGTGGGGAAAACATTTTTCAGTTGTGCACAATGGAAAGCAATCTGTTTTTGCAGATTATTGTGACACAGCCTCACAAAATTATAATGAAGAGCAAACAGTCATGCAACTAGATGCAGCTGCCATTCTGCAGGTACATAATAAACATTTTAAAAAATCCTGTCCCACCAGCCACACCTAAGAAGCACAACTTCCCCATCCAGCTCCTCAAAACATTTATGCTATGAAAGAAACTAATTTTTTTATAAATTAAATTAATCTGACAAACACAGTGCCAGACATTGCCATGGCTGCTAATTTTTTATCACCTAAAACCTTACAGACAAGCACCAAGAAAGATCCCAATTAAAGAAATACAAGCTATACAGTATATAGTGAATTTTAAATGTGAGTTTACAATTCCAAGATGAATATCATCAGTTTGAATTTTTTGGTTACTTGAAGCTGAACAAAGTTTGGAGTGTTGGTCGTTATCTCACATATGGCAAGGCATTAGAGTCTCCTGTGGGAGAACCGTGCAGATGCTGACAAACCAGAAGTACCAAAGGCAGTCCTAAAATAAAATGAACATGTTAATTGTACATCTAGCATTGTTGACAATTGTGAAGTACAAACTGTAAATTCTCAATTATCATTTAATATTTGTAATAATTCCAAGAAAACTATCCATGGCTATTGGTACCAACAATCACTGCTGGAAGTCATATGGGAAAAGTACAGCAGAGCACATCTTAGAGCACTCTCCCTTAACACACTCTTAGCAAAAATGATAGCTTTAAAAATTATACCTTTATAGTTTGTTGAATCTGCCTCATTTCTGAAATTGAAGGCAGAATTTAGTGAATGATTCCACAGAATACCCAAGATGGCTGTCTCATCTTCTGCAACAATGTAAAGTGGTTTGCGTCCCATTGGGAGAAAGGTGCTATATAAATAAAATATAGAAAGAATTATTACCTAGTTGGTGTTTTTTTCCAGCAATGCTATACCCACTTTATATGCTAACTCTAAAAAAAACTCTAGCTTTCACTTGCTGGTAGCTGCTACCAGAGATTACAGATGGCTGACAGAAAGTGGTCGGGGCAGTAGGCGGGGCAATTTGGAGTCGAGACATGGAAAATGATCAATTGAAGCGAATAGCGATTTGCAAGCAGAATTTTTTTTTATTTATTTAAAATTATGAATTGCGGTAAACAGAATTTTTAGGGCTGCATACAATTATTGCTATGAATGAAAACAATAATAAAATAAATCTTGGCAATATATATTGAAGTTGTTACTAATTGACAAACACACATAATATGCTAGCCAGTGCAATGTATGATTTGTGGGCACATCTGTGTGTGATTGCTTTCAGTAATTTAGTAAATTACAGAAATTTATCAAAATTCCTGATGAAGCACCCTGTGGTGTTCAGTAATTCTGTGCATTAATCCACAGCAACTGTGTCCTGCACTGAAGGGGTGAAGCACAGTTTTATAATAATTTAGCAAACAAAATGATTCAATGTTAAACATGCTGCAGATGTATTATACAGTACTTAGACTTACTTAATAGGAAAATAAAAATTCCCCAGTTTTTTTCATTAATGCATATTTAACTCAGTATCACGTCCAACTATAATGTATAATTAACTTAAAATTGCATTATCCTCAAACAATTAATGTAAATGGAGTCTCTACCAGAATAAGTACATTGCATTTTAATTATTTGTTAATTAGAAGCCATTTACTCCCCTCCTAGAAGGCAAATGGCACGCTGCTTTGTATAGAGATGTCTAAAGTGCTCTTTGCATTTACTTTTGACGCTGTTTCGAAATGCCTTTCACACATTTCTAATGCACTGAGCAAAGCTTCATTCATCGATTTGATTGTAGTGTTGTAAGTGCTGCTCTTCACTCCTCTTACTTCATTCATTGCAAATACAGACATGTGTATAACACATCCGCTATATGAAAAGTGAACAGATGCTGTGATTCCCTCTATGTCTAGTCACATGATCAGACATCCGTCATTGGCGATGTGCATATTACAATAGGTAAAGAGAGGACTCTGTTTAATAGGTTATAAACCCTTCGTGTACATGTCGTTTCCAGCCTCAAGACAAAACATTTTACATTTTCTGAGAAAATGCTTGGAATAGACTATAAATGGTAATAATAGAAGCAGTAAAGAGCACAATCTGTATAAGCACAATTAGCCTATAATAAGCCAAATAAATACATTAAATGGGTCGGATGGTTTTTATATGTCATCAGCATTCGACACAATTGGCCTAATTTACAATTGGATACATTTTGTGTCCTGAACACTGAAAAATGTTGTCACAAAAAAATGCGGAATTACCTGTGAATTTTAATTTTTGTCCAAGTCAAAACTCAGTTGCATTTTTGCGTTGGGTATAAGTGAGGCATATATGTACACATCCCAATAATGTAGAGACGCAGCTCGACAGTGTATTCAATGTGAAAGTTATATTCCCCTATTCGTACACAGTATAATGTAATGAAGTGTTATATACAGATGGGAGAATTGGCTTTTTCAATGTTAGTAATAAATGCAAAAGTTGCATTTTCCATATGTAATGAAAATACACATACCTTCACATTCGTTCTTTATTGCTTCATAAATGACAATCTTCTTTCCTGCAATAGTCCAAATCCTGTGACTTAATTTAATTCAGCCACGATCAGTGGTGCTAGCGGGGGTGTATACTGTGGAATGCCATACCACCACCTCTCCAACTACTTTGATTGTTAAGCTATCAAATTCCATTCACTTACATTCCCATTGCATATTCCAGACCGCCACTTCTAAATTGCCACTTCGACCACTGGCCACGATGCTAATGACCGAAGTACTGTTATCTGGAGGATCAATATGAAAATCACCAATCAGCAGCAGCTAGATAGTGCTGTTGGTATCATCATCATCGCGTATCTTTACACCTGGCCTCCATTACCTACTAAAGTTACGCCTCTAAGAAGAGTATCTGGGAATGCCTCCAAATCTCATTAGGTCACACATCTAGGGGGCTGATACCCTTCCGTGTACCCTTGCTGGGCTCATGCCCACCATTGTTCTGCCTCTCAAGGTGTAAAGAGCCACAAAGCCAAGATAATTGTTGCAAAAATCAAGTCTTCTTGTGTGGTGGGAATAGCTGTTCGTCCTCCTACACACCAAGGAACACCCCCAAACAAACTCCACCTCTCCACCCCTTTATCTATAAAATTTAGTCTCTAGGTTACAAAGCTTCACAACACCAGAACTGACGTTGTAGAGCTTCATAACCTCCTTCTTCCCCTGGAAGATGGAACCTATGGTGGAAATCTAGGCGTAGCTGTACAAATGGAGATCACGGGACCATCAAGGAGGATGTTGCATAGAGGCCCAGTGCTGATGGCATATTCTAGGTTCAGATAAAAGTGTGCTAATGTAATCTCCTGATACAAGCCATTGCTAAGTCTGGTATGCGATGGCTGGTAATTCCGAAGATGCTGCATGCCGGTGCTGGATTGTGATGTCAGAAAAGACATTTAAAGAGGTATATTAATCCTAGGGTTAGGGTTAGGGCGCGCCAAACGTCCGTCACTTATCTGGCATCACAATCCACAATACCAGACTCTTCGGAAATCAACGCCGTCACTGTGAAGGTAAGTGTACATTTTCATCATGTTGTTATTTTACTATTTGGTTTTTATTTTGTAGGAATAGTCGTTGTCAGTATCCCAAATGTTAGGATACCGTACCCCACCCAAGAAATAAGTAATCGCTCTAGGCCACCCTACCCCATGTAGCCCGCCATTAAATTAATAGTGTTTTTTATTCAATAAACAGGCCTTCTTCCACCCAATCATCATCATCATCATTTATTTATGTAGCGCAAGCAAATTCCGTAGCGCTTTACAATTGGAAGCAAACACGGTAATAAACAATACTGGGTAATACAGACAGAGAGGTCAGAAGGTCCTGCTAGCAAGCTTACACTCAGCCCTAGAATGAAATTAATAGCATTCAACATTTAATATGCTAATTTCACCTAAATGCAGACACAGAGAAACACAAATACAAATGAGAGAAGGGCAGAGGCTGGCACAGATGGGCAGGGACGTAGAAACGGAAATTGAGGGACAAAAGGCCAAGGACTACTATAGGGCTTGGAGCCCTTTTTCTCTCACTCTACAGTTGTATCAGTGACTGTAGATATACAAAGACTCACAATCCTGTGTTATTTTTGTCAGAGTTTCAGGGGTCGGCCACTCCCAGTTTCATTGTTTATTTTCCTATAAAAATGTATTTATACATTAATAAATAAATATTATTATTAATATTAACTACCATTTAGTACAATAGCTGAAGATTAGAAAGATAGATAAATTCAATTGTCCATCTTAAAAATTTACATTTTTCATAGTTATTAACCTAGTTTTTATTCGGATTCTGTTGACAACCTAATCTCATTTGATTGGGAGTGTTTTTAAATCTATAGCCACTGCCTCACTGGTTATGGTCTGTGCTATAAATTTAAATTACTATATCTCATGTTTGTTACTGGACGCACCGCACGAAATTCAGGGTAAAAGTAAAGTGAATAGTTGTTCATCATCAATATAGGTTATTTTTTAAACGTTTATTAAATGTTTATAAAAGGAACACTTAAAAATTTTTAAATCACCAAATCAATCAATATGTACTACATTTATACTGAGGTAATCTATATTAAAGAACATTTGAGGGTATATTTACTAAACTGGGAGTTTGAAAAAGTGGAGATGTTGCCTATAACAGCCAATCAGATTCTAGCTGTCATTTTGTAGAATGCACTAAATAAATGACAGCTAGAATCTGATTGGTTGCTATAGGCAACATCTCCACTTTTTGAAACCCATAGTTTAGTAAATATAACCCTTGGTAGTTATACTAAGACAAGCTATCATTTAAAAAGTGTCACAAGTTTAGAACAGACGCCATGACTTCAGAAAGTAGCATGAAGACTTGTGTATAGAAGTTCATGGGGCTCAAACACAGTCTTTGCCCTGGGGTATGCAGGGTATTGGGGCAAATAGATAGCCATGCACGTTATTGCCCTGGTTGCGCAAACCACCCTAAGACGGCACATATCAATAGAAAGCTATTAGTCCATGCAATCACTTCCCCATAGTCCGGCTCTGCTGGGGCTGTTGATGGGTCGATGTGTCTGAAGCCCCATCTGTCCCCACCCTGCCATTAGGGTATTTAAAATGAAGTGAGGTTTAAGGTTTCATGTTGAAAAATATGTTTGGGTATACACCTCCTTAAAAATAAAATGGAATGTAAGCTCTTTAGCTACCTGAGTGCAAGCAATATTGTATGTAATCAGCCATAAAATGTTCAGGGGTCTTTTACAGGGAGGCTCCCTGAGGGAAAAAAATGCTTCGTTGTTCAAATAACATTTTTTAAATAAAGTTCTTTTTAGTGTCTTTTTTTTACATTTTCAAAAAAACTTTATTATATTTTTTTTAATGAATCTGGACCTGGAAACGAAGTCTGAGCATCTAGGTCAAGTGCACATGTGCAAACTGACAATCCGGCCCACGCATGCGCAGAGGGACCGTGCATTGGCCTGGCGGGCAGTAATACTCCTCATACCGCTGCTAGCCTATTTCTTTGACACTGGTGCCATTTTTGTGTTAAATTGGGGGTAGAACATCATCATCATCATCACCATTTATTTATATAGCACCACTAATTCCGCAGCGCTGTACAGAGACCTCACTCACATCAGTCCCTGTCCCAATGGTAAAGTGGGCGATAGAAAATATTCGATATCGCCCGTTAATCATAAATGGACCCCTAGTTTATCTTATAATATATTGTATAAATTAGGTTATAAATATTTAGATTTTGGTACAATTCTCAATGACGTGGCTCCGAGACTGGAAATGTTTAGTGACGCTTCTTAGATAAGATATGCTCCCTAATGAACTCTTTACAGTCTAAAGAGCCTTAATCCTGTTTAGCAGCAAATTGTCCTCTGTAGCATAGAGTTAAAGTACGCTGCCTGCTCAAGTGACTAAGTGATGCTATGTAGTAATATAATTAGTAATGTTTCCAAATAAAGATCCAGGTCCTCTCTAGTATGTTGCTGTTACATATATTGTGCATTTCTTGCTGACTCTTGCACAGGGCAGTTTTTTAATTTCTAGGTATAATACATTTATAGGCAATACCAGTAAAATGTAGTATACTGCATAAGCTTTCTGATCAGATACATGCCAAAATAGAATAAAATCAGTGACGTAGCTAAAGGACACAGCACAAAATCTATGCGAAATCCCCCTTCCAGCCTTCATCCCCAACCTCATTAAGGACTTAACATTGTAAGTTCCAACGCTAGTGACACTGCCTGTCATATGGGAAGGTATATGATGTGTTTGAGAGATTTTATACCTGCTTTCAGGGGGTGGGGCGGGTCACTGAAGGGTACGTCATTGACCTAAATGCATTCCACTTGTATTGTACGCAAAAAATGGAGCAGAAAGCGTCTAAAAATCTTCGCCGTACCTTTACTCCAACACAACAATCCCGAGTGCAAGTATGAGTGAGTATGTTCACAATGGGTTCTGATGTAACTACAATTACATGTGAGGACTAGTGGTATAAGTACTAGTTAATGCGTGTATTGTGACTTCATTGGGCATGAGGCCTAGTAGCGACAATCAGCAAGTACTTCCGCCCCATAGTCTGGACATAATACAGCCCTAAGTTCTCTAGACCCATATTTAAAATACAACCACATATCCTTTAAATAAGGCAGCTCTGTGCTGGTACCCAATACAGTCACTTTCCCAATATACAGTGTCAAACCATAGAATATAAAGGAGCACTATGACAGAATGTAAAACGAAGGTGGAAGTGGGGGGTATACGGTGATATGTCATACCGCCACTTCTCCTACTGTCCATTCCCTTACAATTCCCATACCGCCACTTCTCCTACTGTCCATTCCCTTACATTTCCCATACCGCCACTTCTCCTACTGTCCATTCCCTTACATTTCCCATACCGCCACTTCTCCTACTGTCCATTCCCTTACAATTCCCATACCGCCACTTCTCCTACTGTCCATTCCCTTACATTTCCCATACTGCCACTTCTCCTACTGTCCATTCCCTTACAATTCCCATACCGCCACTTCTCCTACTGTCCATTGCCTTATATTTCCCATACCGCCACTTCTCCTACTGTCCATTCCCTTACATTTCCCATACCGCCACTTCTCCTACTGTCTTCATTGTAAATTCCATTCCCTTACATTTCCCATACCACCATTAGTAAATTTCCACTGGAATGTACCCAATAAACATCATTGTATTGTGCAGCAAGGGGATATAGAGACATTTCCATGGCTACAAATTTCCAGGCTCAAATCAAAACCTGGGATTGTTCCTGTAAATCAGAGATACTTACTATCTATGCCCCTCAACCATTCCATATAAATTAAGTGCAATTCTCTCTATCCACGCTTACTCGCTCCGACTTCTAAATTAATATTTATAAAAATTAAGTATTTATCTTGATATAAAAATGACATAATACCCGAGTTCAGTAAACATATAATTATAGGGATTGTAGTAATCAAAGGACCAATTAGACAGCACAGTACATCATTCTTACGTTCATCTGTTCAGTAGCACAATATCGCTAAATACTGACATCTATACAGGGGTATTCCTGGCCCTTGCCCCACAGGCCCAAAACAGACACAGTCCCCTCCGTGATTGTTAAACTTACTTGATGTACTTAAACATTTCTGTCTATTCAACAGCAGTATAGATATAACAACCAGCAATTTAGTTGTTAATGTCAGGATCCCTGGAACATATATGGATGTTATATGGAAAATGAATCTTCCTTCTGGTTTTTTAGTATGGAACGTAAAGCAGAAAGTTAAAAGGTTAAATTAACAATTGCCTGTAAGCGGACGGGTAATAAGTCTGATCCGTACTTTACATGCGATTCAACGGCATTTAAAGTTTTCCAGTAATTTTTTCTTTGCACTTTAATAGTTTCCCAGTTGGGTCGTTGTACTGAAATATCATGTGCTTAAATGCCCCGAGTTGCTCATGTCTCTAAACTATCATTTAGAGATACTGTTATTAATAGCGGTTGGCCTGTATTCTGTTCTGTGGGTCTCCAATGTGAGTGCAGCTTAACAATAATTCACTCCACGTTCCTTATTAGTTGTTGCCCGAAGTGCCCCGATATGGTTCCCAAATGGCTAAAGCAGAATTAGAAAATGTCAGTTTTTAATACGTGTTTCTTTCTCCTGCAAATGAGCCGTCCTTAAGGAACACGCTTTGTTTTAATCGCTCTTTATTTATTTTTCCGTAGCTTTTTAAAAGACGTAACAATTTTTTTTATGTGGCTCGAACCAAGTGCCCGTCTGTTAAAAATCTAGATCCACAGTGACGGCAAAATAATAAGGCTTTTAACTTTGTGATTGATTTAATTATCACCCAAACGTGACGTGCCATGTTGATGCGCTGGCATCTGGGCGACGTGTCATTTTCAGAACTTTCAGATGTTCGTAAGGTCGCAGTAAATGGGCTGAAATTTGTGCCAGAGCAGTGAATTAGCCGACGTCTTCATTCATCAGCAGGGTCTCACTAAACAGATTGCAAACTTGTGACAGCATTGATCTATATAAACAAGAAGACATTGGTCCCCTGCGCTCACAGGGCCTGATTCATTAAGGCACATAAATGTTAATACGTGGCATATTTTGTGTATAATCTCTCTGTGCATGCTCATAAATGACCCAGCAATGTCCAATTCATCTTAGAGCGCAAAAGATCCTTACTACAGCCTACGATTTCAGGGGGTGGACCGTGGAGGAGAATAGGCGTTTACACGTAGTCAATGTACAGTAAGGGAGCGCCAAGCTCGACCACACAGAGCAACGTCCGATTCAAGCTTGGGCATCACTAAGGTACACCTGTCGCATCACTTGTTCCAGCTACAGTTCAGGTGTAAGTGCTGATTACTAGTGATGACGGCTCTGTATACAGCTAGAACATGTGTCTGCAATAAGAATCAACTGTAAAAATATATGTTATATGCAGTAGACATTCATAACATCCTACTAAATGTATTTTATGGAAAAAAGCAAAACATTTTAGTTTTAAATGTTTTGTCATTAATGACTAAGGGCCTGATTCATTAAGGATCTTAACTTGAGAAACTTCTTATTTCAGTCTCCTGGACAAAACCATGTTGCAATGCAAGGGGTGCAAATTAGTGTTCTGTTTTGCACATAAGTTAAATACTGACTGTTTTTTCATGTAGCACACAAATATCAACTTTAAATTTCAGTGTACAAATAAGCTATCAAGTATTTGTGTGTTACATGAAAAAACAGTCAGTATTTAACTTATTTGCAAAACAGAATACTAATTTGCACCCCTTGCATTGTAACATGGTTTTGACCAGGAGACTGAAATAAGAAGTTTCTCAAGTTAAGATCCTTAATGAATCAGACTCTATACCATGTACAAACTGGGGTGCAAGATGTGGTTGTCCACATTGTATGATCAAAGAAAGAGACATTTTGCACACACCAAATACATAATTAATGATGTTCTAACTACTTTTGTATATTACTTTTGTATATTAAACATATTTATTTATATATTATTGTAAAACAAGGAATCTTAGTTCCACAAATAGCAAAATATATTAAACCGTGTTCCCAGGTCTCCCATTGTTGTTAGTGCTTGGGAAAGACTTGTCTGTAAAAGCCGTGTGCAGGTAAGCTTCACCCCAGATAAAAAGCATAGCATGTGATCATGTTAGGACTGGTCAGAAAAGGAGACTGACGTGAGTTGGTCAGCTTAACATATATCATACCTCACAACTGTCTGGGGGGCATACAGATTCGTAGGCCCACAAAAGGGTTGGAGTTTAACAGAAAAGTGGGTGGAGTTTTACCCAAATATGTATATTTGTGGGCATTGTTTAGGTGGATAAGGGGCAGGGCTTAGTTTGTCCCGGTTTCGGGATTCTGTTTCCTGGGAGGTATGGAACTAGCATTCTCTGCTTTTAATATAGAAAATCAATTAATACAGCATTAATTGTGTATTTAGTGAGTGAGCAGCAGTAAACCACACAAGTCCAAAGGTTTAAGTTTAAAGCCACAGCTAGTTTTATTCACCAGCTTGCAAATAAAACATAGCAAACAAAATCCTAGCCGACTGGCTACTAACTAATACATTTGTGGAGGCCCTCTCTTCTGTGCAGGACCTTATGTCTGCACACAAATCAAACATGTATTGTTGCTCACCACAGCAGAATGTCTCAGGAGGCAACTCACCTCCTCCCCAGGTTTGAGACAATCACTGCATATTCTAGCTACCTTTTCACAGGCACCTCACAGGTGCATCTCTTGATCAGTCTGTTTAGAGACTGGCAGGCCAGAAGACCCGGACTGGGCCTAATATATGGAGCCCACCCTTTTCTTTCTCCATACATAACACCATGAACCCTTACCATGGTTTGTTAGCGCAGGGAAATACCCTGTGGGAAGCTTTACCCTGCACACCTACACATTCCCCCTGGTGTTTTAACGTACACAATGCTGGAATCCTGGGGCACATAACTCTGCCATTTAGCCTCCTTCCAGTGACTCTGCCACAATATATATATCTACTATATAAATGCCTAGTGGCGTGTGTGAAAAAAAAAAAACCAAGCTGCAGCGCCACCTGCTGGGCAGAGTTATACACTGACCTATATATTTCTTGGAGGAGAAGTGACAGTTGGGAGTGGTTGGTGGTTGCCGGGGGTGACAGTGGGGAGTTTTTAACACCTTAAGTAGCTTGATGAAGGATGTGGCGATGAAGATGAAGGATGAGGTGATGGAGAAAAATGATGAGGTGGTGACATGTGGTCAAAACCACGTTAAAAAAGGGCGCTTGCGTCGGGAAGTAATGCTCTTCCCCTGAGGAGGCCTGGGCTAGGCCCAAATGCATGACAAGAACCTTTTTAACACCTTAAGTAGCTTGATTTGACTAGAATGCATGAGTATCATGCACGGGTTAACTTGTATACATATATATATATATATATATAGATATTTATTTTTCATGTATATACAATAATGATGAGCAGCAGCACTATCTAGCCACTTCTGATTGACTGATTGTGTATTGACAACCAATTATTGTCTCGGTTATATTATATATAAAGTCACGTCTGTCTATTTTAATTACTTAATTGACATTTCCGTTTGGACGACAACAGGAAAGTAGATTCCCACTGGGGGGTAAATTTATCAAGCTGAGAGTTTTCCGGAGGGTTTGAAAAGTGGAGATGTTGCCTATAGCAACCAATCAGATTCTAGCTATCATTTTGTGGAATGTACTAAATAAATGATAGCTGGAATCTCATTGGTTTTTCAAACCCGCCGGAAAACTCTCAGCTTGATACATTTACCCCTGGATCTTTAAAGAGGAAATCAGCAGCTATTGTATTTACATTTAATTAAATTTTTATTCTTATTTGCATTTGTATTGAATTACGTTTTATATGGGGGAAAAAAACAACTTTAGCATTTATTAATAACTTTTCCTTCCAGTGTATATGACACTTCATTACATTATTATATTATGTACATATAGGGTAATTTGACTTTTGACTGCTGTAAAGCTCTCTACGCTATATCTATCTATATACGTGGTGCGTAAATATACACACTTGTTTGAGTCCGCCTGAAGATATGCACATTAATACGCTTATCCTTACTTGTGTCTTTTCCTTTATTATATATATATAATACTTCCATTGCTCAATAGTGTTTTAAATTTAATAACACAGAGAAAGATGTTAGCATGAAATGTTGTTACATTGATAACACTGACTGCCCTACACGTAGTATACTATCACTGTATCACAGCTTGCTCGCCGGCATTTGATCGCTCTAGGTTAGTGGAAATTATATGATATATTTAAGTGCCTTGTGAACAAGAGAGAGGATAATACTACAATGTGTTAACCTTTCTCTTTTGCGCCACTGGATATCTTTATTTTAAAGTATTTACTACATTTAATCTTAAAATAGAAGTGTTAATAATCCTTTTTATAAAGCAAGTAATGGCAGATGAAGGAAAATCTGTTTAGAGCAAAGATTTGTGTTGAGGATTAGAAACTCTTTGTCAAAATATCCACAGAAAGTGCACTGAAATTAAACCTTTGATACAAGGTAATTTTAACTCCAGTACTTCTGTCTTCCAGTGTTCTAATAAACATGTAACAATGATTGCAGCGATGAATGCTTAAGGCGTATCTTCCACCTTCCAGATTCCAGGGATGGGGACATTTATCTGTGCGTCAACTCTGCCACACATTGTGGGGTCCCACGTCCCCCCAGTGACATGTTCAGCACTTCTGAAGCCCTGCTCCTCTCCCAGTCCGCTTCCTTCCCCTAAAAACACAATCTCAAAGCATCGAAGGGGCACACATCATAGGAAAACCGAGGGGGTGGGGGTTACTAGTGCCTGGAAACCCCCCTCCAAGCCTGGGGGACTGTATAATTGAGGTGGCTGGACCCTGCCCCTGCTTCACACGGTTCTGTTCGAAAAGAGAGAGCTGCGTGCACCTAACAGTAGTGCACGCAGCATTGCTCATGTATATTATGGGCATAGGGAGAGTTAGAGAGCAGCCAAGCACGCTCTAAAATTATAGCCACGTCCCTATGCATGCTGCTCACGCCCACTGGAAGCGTAGTGTGGAAACCCCCCTCTGCAAGTCCTGCGTTTGTCCCTGCACATTAGCATGGCACACCTCCCAACTATACACCAATCGGGACAGATGAGTGGCGTGCTTGAAGCGCACTTGTCAGAGTACAGGAAGCCATTGTGGGGGCTGAACTAATATTTACAAGAGTAAATAAATTCCCTAGGAGCCACTGAGTCATAAAACATTTTGATCATGCATCAGTAATGTCATTAGCTCCTAGAGAATTGAAACACTGGATATAGATTCTGCCAACAAAAGGATTCCCTCTGTTGTGTGTAGTCAACACTTTAAAGGAGTAAGATTGCAATTCCCTATCTTCACATTTTTTGTTTTATTACAGAACATTAGGAGCCGTTCATTTGTCCTCTGGGCATGGTGGTAGCCTTGCGGGATCGTTTGACAAACTGATGTCCAATAATGGGGACAAGAGGGTGACTTCTCCCCAATGAAATTATAAAACTATTCCTACCATCAGGTCACTTAAGGATCAATATGAAGCAGACAAAGTATTCATAAATCACCTAGCTGGTGAGATCATGGGCTGCTAGCAATAAACCCTCTTAAAGGAACATTAACTCCGTCTGTTTCCTTTAATGTAATGAAAAACCATGAATGTATAAAAATATCCTTTTGCAGGAACTTTTCTAGCTTCAACAAAGGTGTTTCTCCATTGATTAAAATACCTATTTCCGAAAATGGGTGTTTTTTGACAAAGATAGGACTTCTCCCTCTCTATCAAAGGTTCCCCGCCAGCGATATCTGTGCCCTCGCTGTCTAAAAAAGTTGTCGGGTCTTGCAGGCGAAAGCTGCAGTGTGTCTTCTGCTATAGCATCTCAGGATGGAGATAGAAGAGGATAATCAATGAAAAAACATGCTTTGTTATTTAAATAAAAATATGTTTTTTCACATGGGGAGTCTTTTAAAAATATTTTAAATCTATTTTTAAATCTTTTTGAATGTATTGATTTTTCAACTAGTGGAGCTTAAAGTGTGGTCCCATCCCAATGTCTGGGATCTGGCTAGTTGAGTTCCGCATTCGTAAATCTCCCCTGAGAGGCCCGGTGAAGCCGTCGGTTAAGCATTACCACCCCTGAACAGTATTGCCGAGACGGCTGAGTATTGCTGATTATTGGCAATATTTTATTGATAAATTATGGCAATAGAAAGCCAGTCCTACTGCCACATCTTAATAAATAGGCCTGTAAGTTTTCTTGCATGTATGCAGATACATACCTCCCAGCAAGTCTGGCCCCGGCAGCGGGAGATGGGGCGTGACCATACAACAAAGTGGGCATGGTCAAGTCAAAATGGGGGCGTAGCCAGAGGGCTGCCTAGCACTGTAAAGTGCTAGCGTGTCCTTTAGATACCTTGCTTTCCCCAACATACCCACCCGATGGGCAAACATGTTTCTGGGCGGGACACAGCCCTAAAATCAGGACTGTCCAGCTGAAATCAAGACACCTGGAAGGTATGTAGATACATTGTTTATGTCTCTGGTAGATAACCCCCTTATCTCCACCCCACACCCACTCTAATGGGCACAGGTTTCAGCCTGCGCTGAATATACCCCTTACACCCAGTAGCTGTGTTGAGATTTGTAGTGCTATTTGTTTACTGTATTGTACTGTTATACCGTGTACTGTTGTTGCAATAATAATTATCTTAGTCATGGAAAATAATCCTGTCCCACTACACCTTAAGCACATTGTGGTAGTGCCACATGATGTCTGTACAGAGTATACATAGTGTCTACCATGTGTGTTACCTATACTAGACCGTATTAAGGAAAAAAAAAATTGCAGCACTTTTTTAATGTAGAAGTAGCAGCAGGTGTATTACAGTCCAAGAGGAGTACACGTTTGTACACATCACAATACTGCCCATCTGTGAGTTTCTTTCCATCGCTAACTCTGATTGGAATACCAGGACCAATACTCAGCTTGTAGGTGTTAGCCCTAAAGGCCAAGAAACTAAGATATAGAATATAGAATACTCAGCGCGCACTCCAGTTTCCCATTGAGAAGGATATTAAAACTCCATTGGATAAGTTTTACAAGTTCATTGACTATATCTGCCATATTTGGTGCTGTGGATTGTTCTCCCATTCCTGAGGGTTCTGCTTTTTAACAGCTGATTATACCATCCGGCTGAAATAGTAACTTTGGGCTTGATTCATTAAGGAAAGTTAAGGAAAAAAATTGAGTAAGTTTTCTTACTCAAGTTTTCTGGACAAAACCATGTTGCAATGCAAGGTGTGCAAGTTAGTTTATTATTTTGCACATAAGGAAAATACTGGCTGTTTTTTCATGTAGCACACAAATACTTGATAGCTTATTTATACACTGAAATTTAAAGTTGATCTAGGACATGCCCTACCCTAACTATAAATCTGCTGTCAAATTTTAAATTTACCCCACCCCCCTCCAATGAAACAATGGTTTTGCCTTACTTGCTTATGTTTGCTTAACTTTCCTTAATGAATCAGACCCTTTGTTACCAGTAAGGAGTTATTTATTCTACAACTGCAATGAATATATGGAAATATCTTTTGGAGTATCATTAATTTATGATCATTGTGCCAGATTGTTATATACGGTGCCGTTTACAAATTTATTATTTTTCTACATATCATCTTGCTTGAATCTACTATTTTGGATATAATTTACTATATTCTCCATTGACATATGTTCAAACCGCAAATTATTCTTTTTTCTATATGAGCCAATGCAATTTGATTTATACATTTTAATTAATTCTTAACATATTTTATATTGATTAATTGTGGTATTATGTATGCTAGTAGCATGAGATTGTATTAACTTTTATTATCTGGTTTCAGCCCTCTCCTAGTCATTTTCTTTCAAGAAACTAAGAGCCTAGATCAACTTTAAATTTCAGTGTAAAAATAAAGCTATCAAGTATTTGTGTGCTACATGAACAAGCAAACAGTATTTTTCTTATGTGCAAAATAATAAACTAATTTACACCCCTTGTTTTGTGACATGGTTTGTCCAGGAGTAAATTTACTCCTTGTTTTTGTTTTGCTTGCCTTAATGTATCGGGCCCTAAGTTGCTCTTCGTTTGGAAGTACTCTGATGTATTCCAATGCTATGACATTTGTGCGCTGGGGGACCCTGGAGGGCATCTGCCCCTCGGACCGCTCCCATAGTGCTCTACCTTGGGCTGAGTCACTGGGCCACCTGCATTTTTTTCCATTAAAATAGGATGCTGAGTTGACTCTTACCCCAGGGCTAAAATTTGCAAGCCCTCCCCTGTTTGAGTTGTATAAACGAAGAGCGCAATTTAAAAGTCTACTAAATTTTATAAGGATATTTAGGAATAAAATATTGTAATCGAAAATGATCTGTATAATTTTGTGATTTCAGCTGTCTGTTTATAAAAACAAGAAACACTTTTTTTTCCGTATGCCTGATCTGTCTGTCTAACTATTTGTACTCAATAAGAATTCCCCACCCACTTACAGCATGGCATCACTAGGAAACCTTAACAATGTACTTTATATCAGTCACAACAATGTGGTACCTATTTTTTCTTGTGCCAATCTCATCAGAAAACCTGGTACATTAATTTGAGATATAGCTACACCCAGGGGCAAACACAGGATTTGTAGAGGGGGATTTCCACACCACGCCGCCAGTGGGCGTGACCAGCATGCATGGAGGCGTAGCTATAATTTTAGACAGTGCTTGGCTGCTCTCCAACTCCTCCTATACCCATAATATTCATGGACAATGCTGCCTGCACTACTGTTAAGTACACGCAGCTCTCCCTTTTCCAGTAGAGCTTTGTGAAGCAGGAGCAGGGTCCAGCCACCTCAATTATACAGTGCCCCAGGCTTAGAGGGGGGTTTCCAGGTACTAGGAAACTCTCACTCGGTTTCCCTTCCGTGTCAGTATACGTGTACTAATGTGATCTTTATTGGTTATATAATGTGATCTTTGCACCAAGTCCCCTCTCTATTACTTTTTTTAATGCCATGTTATTTAACCAGGACAGTCTCAATAACCGAATGATGAGCTATATGGTTTATAGAAATACTTCTTATGTTTGACATATAGATAGATTGTCGTTTTATTTGTCTAGAACTCGTGGTCAGCAAAATTCTATCCATTTTCATTTTACTGAAAGGTCATCAAATATTATTATTTCACACCCAACTATAAATAGAACGACTGCTGTGGGACTCCCTATTAAATCTGTCATTACACTTAGAAATATCTTTAGAAGATAACAACCTTCCATTCAATATTCTGAAGTGTTTTACTTTAATAATAATATATGTTATTACATAGCTTGCAGGCCAGATTATATTTTTAAGTTTAGAATTTTACTTATGACAAGGTTGATAAAAATATGAGATAAAAACAAACATATTACAATAGAAAAAGCACATATTGAAGAGTATAGAATGTGAACAGACAATATAATAAATAATCAATGTTAGGAAATCTAAAATGGGGATAGGGGAGGGTGGAAGGGAATATGCCCAGGGAGAACAGAATAGATTGCTATATAATAGTACAAGAAGATGGAGGACTATTGAAAAGTCAGGGGGAGACAAATTTTAAAGTGGGAGGCCTAGGGACTGATTGATAATACATGTCATAGACTCCATTTGGTATATATACCAAACTGTGTTAATGATTGCTCATATGGGTGGAGGTAATGGAGATTTGTAGTTCACTGTTGCCAGGAATCCTGTATTTAGATGCAGGACTCAGTACTCAACTTTCCCTTCACTGAATGGCAAGCTCAGCTGATGCAAGATATTGAGTTGCAATCAGGGGATAGCTGGCATCACAGAGGCGGGGAGTTGAACTCCCAAACAGTATATAAACCTGCTCTGCCTGTCATTCCATGCCTGAGTATCAGCTTTGTTGTTCTGCTCTACTGATCATCTTATTCTGCTTACAGCTTGATTCCTGATTATTGACTAGGCTTGTTCTTGAATTTGTGATACTTGGATCTTGACTGTACTACCCTAACAGATTGGTTTTGATCTCTGGCTTTTCCTGACTACTCTCCTGTTTGCTGATTCTGTTAGTTTAACCTACATCCTGCTGATCTTGACTAGTCTGACTCTTCTGTCTTCTGACCTACTTACCTGTAGTGCTCCGCCCACCATGCTAAGAGCCAGTTTGTTGGAGCATGACCTGGCTACTACATGCAGCCAAATCCATTCCACTTTGTGGAAGGCTCTGGTGAATATTGGTAGCAAATTAGACTCCGCCCAATCACTCTCTACTGTTCACAACCATAGACCTGATACCTGCTAACTGATAGGTGAGGGCAGAGATCAAGTGATGAATAAATTTAATTTGATGTTTGATGATTGTGGGTGGAGCAAGAGGTAAGAGATAACATTTAGGAGAAGATGGAAGATCAGCTTGGAACATGGTGTGTATTTGCTCTCCAGAACTCTTTGAGCTTTGGACCAGATAACCAGATATGTTTAAAAGATCCGGGTATCCCACAGTCTCTCCAGCACCTATCAGATATGTCAGAAAAAAATTCTATGTGACATCATGCACCTATTTGCACGGATTTTGGTCTCAGACAAAGGATTTAACCCTCTGGGTGGGGGATAAACCATTTGAAAATGGGATGAAAAAGGCATGGAGGACATGGCTGCTAACCCATTAAAATACTGTTTACTGGAAAATCTATAATGAATGACCTATGACTAGAGATGGGTGGGCTCGGTTCCCCGAGAACCGAACCCGCACAAACTTCCGGAATCCGAGTCCCGAGCCGAGTCGGCTTGGTACTCTCCCGCCTATTCGGATTCCAAAACGAGGCAAAACGTCATCGTGACGTCGTCGGATATTGGATCTCGGGATTTTTAGACTGAATAAATATCCGGCCTCTACAACGATCCAGCGCCATTTGAGAGAGGGAAAAAGACGGGTGAGTTTGCAGGAATAGAGTAGGAAGAGAGCAGTAATAGAGCAGGAAGAGAGTAGTAGGAGGCATTTGTCCTTATTTGCACTACAAGTATTTGGGGTGTAAGATATTCCCCTCTTGTAGAAAAGCTATTTTCTGGTGCTGAAATTCTAATATACCAGCACTTAATATTTCTGAATTTGCACTACAAGTGTTTGGGCTGTCACATATTCCCCTCTTCTAAAAGGGGGAAATGTTTTTGTCATGCACCTCAGGATTACTTATTACGACATAACAACCATTTCAGTTCATGCAGGGTCTCCATTAGTCTCCTATAATTTCTTTAAAAAAAATAATATATATATATATATATGTACAAGTTAACCTGTGCATGATACTCATGCATTCTAGTCAAATCAAGCTACTTAAGGTGTTACAAAGGTTCTTGTCATGCATTTGGGCCATAGCCCAGGCCTCCTCAGGGGAAGAGCGTTACTTCCCGACGTAAGCGCCCTTTTTTAACGTGGTTTTGTCCACATGTCACCACCTCATCATTCTTCTCCATCACCTCATCCTTCATTTTCATCGCCACATCTATCCAGATGTCTATCCAGACACAGGGATCTCTCTCAGCGGTCCTGAGTATAACACACTACTCTCACTCTGTCACCCCCGGCAACCACCAACCACTCCTCACTGTCACCCCCGGCAACCACCAACCACTCCCAACTGTCACTTCTCCTTCAAGAAATATATATATATATCTTTTAAATCTTTATAAACACTTTTAACAATTAACAAATTAAATTAACAAATTAAAAACATCTTAGTATACCAAATTTCAGCCCTTTCTGAATTTTTTTTTCCACACACACTAAGAATTTAGTAGGTCAGTGTATAACTCCGCCCAGCAGGTGGCGCTGCAGCTTGGTTTTATTTTTTCCACACACACACAGACTAATACACGCCACTAAGCATTTATATTATAGATATTGGCATACCATGTGGCATAAAGTTTCCTCTGACCAAAAAATGTAAACCCCTCTCTTCCTTTTGGGTGTCAAATCCAAATGCGCTTTAACAGTTATAAGTGTTCACACTCATTCAAAGTGCAAAAAGATAAAAAGAAGTAAAGAAAATGAGTATACACAAAGCTCCCACTGCCACGTGACGAGAGCTCCGTAGACGTGAGCCTCTGAGTCGTGGACGATAAATAGAACCCTGAGTATCACTTTAACGCTGCTGTATTTTTAACCGCAAACATACTTCTGCATGTATTATTAAGGGATTAATGGAGGCAATGCACTTTATATGTCATCTGAAATCCAATGCACATTGATGATATTTCATTAGTGTATTGATCGGCAATCACACTGAGATGTGTCTGAGGAGGAAACAGAACTCTAACAGACCGCAGCAGATAACCCGGCGTATCAACGGATGGTTTCCGTATTGCAGCATAATCAATAAATCCCACATGTCTGCGTTTCAGATAAAATATTAGAATTGATTTTCGTTCAAAAAGGTGATATCTGAGCACATAAAAAAGCCTGAAAGAGGTATAGATCCTTTTTACTGACAGATCATGAAAATCACCAATAAGAAATGAGGGATACATTTATCATTGACACTTTTGAAAGGGGTTGAATGTCAGATAGGGAATGGAAATTGGTAATTTTATAAATATTTACCTTTAATACCTGACAAAATGTTTTGGGCATTTTTAAGGTGTATTGGAGTAAGGTCAGAACATGTTTGTGTTATCATTCTTCATATCATCAAAATGCTGACAGTAGAACTATGTTTTTTAGGATGGGAGGCGATGGCCTGTCCACTCATGTGATTTTGAGGCCATGAGATGTGAGGAGGGGAATGGAGGCAGCAGGAAGCCACAGCCTGAGAGTTATATAGTGGAAGGAGCAGGGTCCCCAGCAGCACAGAGTATATCAGGAGATGTGTGATGTGTTAGTGAGGACAGGGCTGTATGTGACAGGGGCAGTGACATGATGTGAGGAGGGGAATGGAGGCAGCAGGAAGCCACAGACTGAGAGTTATATAGTGGAAGGAGCAGGGTCTCCAGCAGCACAGAGTATATCTGAAGATGAGTGATGTATTAGTGAGGACAGGGCTGCATGTGACAGGGGCAGTAGCATTATGTGAGGAGGGGAATGGAGGCAGCAGGAAGCCACAGACTGAGAGTTATATAGTGGAAAGAGCAGGGTCCCCCAGCAGCACAGAATATATCAGGAGACGAGTGATGTTTTATTGAGGACATGGCTGCATGTGACAGGGGCAGTGGCATAATGTGAGGAGGGTAATGGAGGCAGCAGGAAGCCACCGCCTGAGAGTTATATAGTGGAAGGAGCAGGGTTATCCAGCAGCACAGAGTATATCAGGAGATTAGTGATGTGTTAGTGAGGACAGGGCTGCATGTGACAGTGTCATGATGTTGGAAGGAATTGAAATGAAATGAAAAGTATTACTGGGTTTTAAACCCTACACGATTCCCTGATTTTTGGGCCATTGAATATATATAACTCATGAATATATACATTTTGACCAAAGGAAAACCCAGATGGTTAGTATATTTGCAAATTTGGAAAAATATACAGTAGACGTTTTTCATGAACTTAAAAAAACTTTAAAAAAGTGATGATGTCTGTGGGAATGAAATCTCTTATGAAAGTATCACACAGGAGGGGATTTGGGTGTTGATTGATCAGTATTTCCATCAGTGAAAGAGGCAACACTGACATTAATCGAAGCATTGACAGTAAGAAGCCGCTTTCTCCCCCTCATCAAACCAATCAGTCTTATTATAAGGAATAATTGCCAAAATCACTAATCCATATATGGTAATACACATACGTTACAGCAGACACAAGTTCTATATTCCTGACAGCTTAGCAGTATTTTAAGGAGAAAAATACATAAAAAAAACCTAGAAACTAACAACTAAGCAGTGTTTAAAATATCTTACACAAGCAAAAAGAGTCTACGCCTGCTAGTTATATGTCTGATAATGTCCATCCATCTTGTACACGTTATAGCCTATAATAGATCATAGCCCTAGATAAGTGGATTCTACACATCGTTACTGTGCACCATCAATAATTAACTGTTTCTCTTTCTGGTTCTCAGAGCTTTTTGAATAACAGGTTTCCAAATCCTGGATCCAATGCCTTTTATCTCTTGCTATTGGTACTACAGCAGATTATGTTTTATATTACAGTATTTACTATATTTACTGTACATCTTTTTGTCTCATATCAATACATTGTTGCCGATTGTCGACGATTGCAGACATAGTTTACATTGTACAAGTTTTATTAAAAACCAAGTAGCTAAAAAAATGTATTTGCAGAAATTCAAAACTGCACACAGGTTATGTTTCTGGTTAATGATATTTATCAATTTAAGTTATATATAGCTAATTATTTGTTGATTTTTAAGGCGACATACCCAATAGTGTTTTACGTTGTTTTTTTAATGATAGTTTAAATGCTTGTCATATTTTAATATACAAGATATTTTATAATATGTGCAACAACTATTGTAGATATCTCCAGCACAAAGATGGAACCGATATCATCACCAGTTTATGGAACGTGCAAAGATGGCCTCCTAAAATGTGAAACTTAAAGATACATGAAAGTCAAAGTCTGAGACATCTCCAAGGACCGTGGTTGACTTGTAAGGTCGATGATTTGCATCTCCACGCTCTGACAGTACTAAATGTACACATGCGATCACCTGAATCACCTCTCAAGCGCAAGTGGCCCTAAGTATAAAATTTACTCCACTCAAAATATGTCCAAAAGTTATGCATATGAGCAATGTGACAAGTTTTACACAACTTCATATAGCGCATATGACTAACAGCCAATTGTAAACCAGTTCTAACATATGCTGTAGGAGTTATTAAAGTTATTTCATCGCTTACCAATAAACATTGTCTGCTGCGAATTTGTGTGATTCCAAATCACAATGCGATTAGCACAAGCAAAAGAATAATAATTCAATAGTGTAAGTACAGCCGATATATATGCAGGCACCCTGGATCCAGCTTACAGTCATTCAATCCTGAAGTCTGCGGTCAAAAAGACTGCCTGCTGGCCCCAGAGCTCCTGCTTTAATACAGTTGGTAATACAGTGAAAACAATACAGATGATTTGGCATGTTTCCATAGGTTCTGGCTTCAGGACAGTCCAGTGTAATGCAGTTCATAGGTCAGTTCAACGATGCCTTCCAAGGGTGGGGGTCAGCTCTCCAACAGATGCATACTAATCTTCCCGTCGAAAGCTAGTTCAAACTGGTCTATTTACATTACACACATAATACTATTCTGATCATTTATTCCCTATAATCCATAACTTGCATACGCAAGGTGCGATCTCTTAGGCGATTCAACCGGACGTCTGAGGATAAATAGGGAATTAGAATGATACTAGACATGATATGTTTCCTCTATCCTGAACCTTAGATCTCACTAAAGTGCTTCTAACATTATAATATTTAATCTAAACTCTATTACATTTGATCATAAATGACTATGTGTTGGAACTATTTTAAGGTAAACTAATTACAAGTGAATGTGTGAGTGTAAATGTGTGTGTGCGTTATTTATCGCGCGATTACGTCATAATACGTGGCGTACTCATCGCAATCGCACGGTAAAACAATTTTAATCAGTTTGATTTACTTCATCCAATTACTTGACTTCGCCAGAGTCTTTCTGTTAACAAAAAAATTCACAATAAACAAAAGTATTTCTACCATAAACGTTATTTTAGTAATCTACTTGTTAAAATTGGACGTGCACAAATCACCATCATATTTAACAAATGTTTTTGAGAACAGTTTTTTCAAACATTCTTTATTTAAATGCATACTTAACAAATCTGATTTTCTTCATTCAAAGTGCTTCCTTAAACATTTTTATATGTGCTTTGTGTTACTCTTAATAAAGTTTTTAGCCATTTCTAATTGATCTTTTAATTCACTAACTATACTCGTTGGTAATGATAAAATGATAAAAAAGAAAAACCCTCTAATTCCCAAAACACTATAAATAACTTACTCAAGACTGTCTTAGCAAAACGTTTTTAAGAAGAATTTTTAGAATTATTTGGAATGATGTTTGTGAAATTTTTTCAATTTTTTCAATTTTTATTCTACACATTAAGGAATAATTGGGTTGAGGGATGTAGTGGTGCATGATGTCAAAATTAGTCTTTGTGAGTCACATTTCGTATATTTTTTTTATTGCGCTGTTTGTTATGTTATTTATACTTTATATTAAATGTATATTAAAATAGCCTATGAGAAAGTATCATTGCTGGACCCAAGCAAGAGAGCCGTAAATTGTAACTTAAAAACTTGACATTTGACATTTAAAATATTTTATCATGATTCACACCCACTAGAAATTGTTTCTGTAACCAATATGCTAATGATATATAGATTTTTATCTCTATAATATAGGTAAATGTAATTAGTTACATTACAAAGTTTTATGATAAACGCTGATGTACAGAAATTGGCAGGTGAAAACTAGTAATGGAATCTTTTATATATATTTTATGTTTTATACTCTTAAAATGAATTATGCTTACGAGCAGTGTACAAGCGAATGTTCTCTATTCACTAGCTATATTAAGTTAGCATTTGTTACCACTTATTGGTTAAATAAAGAGTATCTCTTGCATTTATACAACTTTGCAAGTCTTGTATAATCATCATCATCAACATTTATTTATTTATGTAGCGCCAGCAGATTCCGTAGTGCTTTACAATTGGGAACAAACAGTATTAAAACAATACTGGGTAATACATACATACAGACAGAGAGGTAAGAGGGCCCTGCTCGCAAGCTTACAATATATGGGACAATGGTTTGATACACAAGGGTAAGTCCTGCATCATATTGAATATTTGTCCAGCTAGAATGCAAAGGTTACAAAGGATTTAGTGGGCTGTATGCTCAGTCACACAGTTATGTTGGTCAGAGGGCTGTTGTCTTGTGTTAGCTGTGTAGAGGGTGGTAATAGGGTAACCTAGGGAGATTAAGAGGGTGTTTGAATAGTTTGAATAGCTGAGAAATGTTCGAAATAGTAAATTAAGGACTAAATTTTATTTCATGAAACCCACAAAAACCATTTTCTGTGCCCCATACAAAAGTAGGAACAAATACCCTCCCCTGGTATTTATAAAAACAGTTTTATAGGTAAGTGTTTAGACAATGAAGTGTTGCCCATAGCAACCAATTAGTCATTTTGGTTTCTAAAGTGTGTTATAAAAATCTCAGAATCTGATTGGTTTCTGTGGGCTCCTTGTTCACAGTTATCTGTAGGACCGTTTTCATAAATGTTCACCATTATAGCCCAGTATGACGCGGTAAGTTACTGAATTGTATGACACAACCTGATGTAATTGCCATGTTAATTGCAGCAAGATATTAAAGTTATTAATGGAATCTATTCATTTTGGGTCAAGTGTAACTATTTTGCTACATGAAAAATCAGAACAATTATTTTTGTACATTTTTCTTATATACTTCTACATTTCTATTTTGGTTTTGTATATGTTTTCTATATTCTATTTAAGTATGCTTTATTTAAGAACATCAACTTGCGCATGATTATTTTTAACTTCAACAGCTTCCTATGATATAAACCTAATTGACCTACCGTATTTGAATAATTGATTGATTTCATGATCAATTTACCAATGAGATGATGTTGTCGTACGTTACATAATGCTCTGTAAGTATTATTGTACTTGCTTTCCCCTGGGGAAAAGAACAGTCGTTCTCAAAACTGTTACTAACCAAATGTTTACTAACAAAATTACAATCTGTGGCCACTTATGGGTTCTCAGAAACTTACCACAAAGCCAGCATTGTTAAATATCATCTGATTTATAAATTCCCTTGTGTTCTGAGCAAGGAAATGCATTTTCCATCCAGATACTGTTAAGGGTCTGATGTCTTGGACCCTTCCCATTTTTTAAGATACTCTGCTCAAGACAACAACGGTTCGCTCTGTAAAAGATAGGAGGATTTTTAATTGCACTCATTGGACAAGATCCGCAGTGGAAAGTTGTTAGTAAAATAACAGTCTGTTGGGCGTATTCAATTGTCAGCGTTAACGCTAAAAAACGAGCGCTCGAAAAATCTTACCGTGAATACGGTAATTGCTCGCGGAATTTCAGCTCGGTAATTCCACGAGTAAACTACCGTATTAATGGTTTTCGCGCGCAATATTACCGTATAAATGGTAATATTTTTCGAGCGCTCGTTTTGTAGCGTTAACGCTGACAATTGAATATGCCCCTGTGAATTATAAGTGAAAATTGAAAGGAAATTTTGCATTCTGTTTATAAGTAGATACATTCAGTTTTTATTTTATATTCGACCTGCATCCCTGTTTATCTGTGGACTAGATGCCTCTTCAGATTCCAGTAATGATTTTTTTGTGATTGTTTTCATACCATTGGCTGTCAATCATCCAGATACAAACCTGAACGAAAGCACTAGGGCTTTATCTCCTTGACATAACCACAACAAGCCTCTTATTATTGATACCGAAAGTCATTCTTAAAACCCAGGCACCTCTCAGTCTGCTATAATGTCTCTGCCTATTTAGGTACTGCTCGGAGAATCTCTAGCAGTTTTACAACAGACGGAGAAATGATTACAGAACCACATAATATTGATTACACAATGGCCAATATATGACAGTTTATTTTGTTTCTCTGCAAATCATAGGAGCGCTTGATGTAATTATACGACTGTTATCATCCTAAATACGGCTGGATGTTTTAGTTGTACCAATTATGTATATGCATTCTGAGACGATATAAGCATATTTATAATTAGTGCTCTGAAAACCATCTGCACTCTATTAAATCAGGTAATTACGTGAGTGAACGTAATAGTTTTGTGTACTGTTTTTGGTTAATGAGGCTGAAATGCGGTCCCTGATTAGGTTAACAAATGGAAATGGCTAGAGAATACCTAATGTGATGTAGCTGGAGACTAACTTACTAACTCAATGAAATAGAAAAACACACGGTTCAAGTAAGGCGGACGCAGAGACAGAATGATTGCAGAAAGAATGTTGCTTAAATTTGTGAGGATGTTTGAATTGTCTCAGCATATCCATTGTAGCAGAAAAAGTATGTACGAAACACTTTTAAAGATAATTCCCCCCAAAATGAAACAACTTTTTTTTTTTTGGGTAGAATTAGGTGAGATGTTAAAGAAGAAAATGGCATTCCACTATATTCTCCTGATCTGGTGGGTCTCACAATGCCTCTATCGAACCAAGCAGATGATACCATCCTATGCTTTGTTGTGGCATTTTAAAATCTCCTAGCTGTGTTGTCAAGCACTCCCAACCATAATCGTTCAACCATCCATGAGGATTTAAACCTCACGGGAATGATAATAGCAGTTTCAAATCGTTCCAGACAGTAGAGCGGATTTCCTGCTCTGACCATTAGAGGCATTTTGGACCGAATACATCACAGAATCCGGGAGCATAGGTGAGATGTTCTCGATAAAATTAAATAGTTTCATTCCAAATATTTGTGACGAAGAATAGAAGTATTTCTTTCTATAATAATTTTAAAAGGTGTACATAAAATTTAGTTATCGACATTTGAACATAGTCTGCACCAATCTTGGGCAGCATTATCTTTTTTTCAGGTGCCTCACAAGTGGTCCTCTGTCCCAAAAAGGGGGCTCACACTTTTATGGTGACACATTAGTGTAGGAAGTCCAGATTAATACTATGTTCCCTCTCCCTAGGTTTGTAACCACCTAATGAGACCAGGACAGAAGGAAGATGGGTTGATATCGGCCAATCAGGAGGTTATACCATTGTTGACTAGTCAGGAGGGTGAGAAGACAACACAACACATCTCTATCATAGACATACCTGTTACTGAGGGGCATATTGAACAAGCACCTCAGAAAATTAAAAATAGTTTTCAATCCTTATCACATTGATAAGGATTGAACTTTTTCTCATATTTACTTAAAAAAATCTCCACAGGAACAGCCGTTCTGAGAAACGGCTGTTCCTGTGGGATTCAAAGCAGGGACCAGATCGCAGTCAAGATCGCAAGTGAAGAGCCAGTGTAAAGGTAAGTATTACACTTTACATTGTGAAGTGTAATACTTACCTTTACACTGGCTCTTCACTTGCGGTCTTGGCTGCGATCTGGTTTCCTGCTTTGAATCCCTGTGCGCAGGCGCCGATCGGAAAATTTGGCATGCGCACAGAGAACCCTACTGTGCAGTGTGAAGAGCGAACATTTATCATGTGACAGGGAGGGATCACATGATCCCTCCGCACATGCGTTGTCCAGCTCTGCTCTTCGGAGCAGAGCTGGACAGAAATGAAAAGTGAAGAGAAGACCAATTCCGAAGACGTACTCCAGCTTCAGCTGGCGTACATAAACATAACACGTTTCCGAAACGTAATAATTTTCGGACCTTGTTAGATTGCGTTAGGGAGCAGTCCCCATACTATTTTATGGGCACTGCTCAGAAAAAAAATAGAATGCAAAGCAGCAGATATCCATGATATTCCATGATATATGCAACAATCATAAATTTGAAGGATCCTTCAAATTGCGGCTCAATCACTGTGAGAATACACAATTTGATAAATAGTCCCAATAATGTCTGGCTGCGCTGTGCTCACTCTGTGGTATCAGGACCACTAGGAAGGATCCCAAAATTGTAGAACTGGTACTGAGCAGATGTCCATACATATTGTATAAGAACAAGTGTCAAGAATTATTTTCAACATGCAGAACATGGGAACTAGTACTGGGAAGTTGTCCATCCATGTGAATAAGAGCAAAAATTGATAATTGCACTCACAGAAGTCTATAGCGCAGTTCTGCAATTAATTTTGTTTTGGTACTTGGTCTTTGTGATTCCCCCATTATTTTCAGCAGAAATGGGTTCAGATAGAGGGGCATTAACTTTATTTTGGGTATCACACATGCTAGTTTAGGGGCATCTGGGAAAGAGGAGCGGAAGACAGGGCACTAGGGCTTGTAGATATAAGGTAAGTAAAGGTTCTCTCTGATGGCAGTGGGACCAGTGTACCCAGTTTAGACTTGGACTCTTCGTAGAAGGCAGGCTGCTTGTCCTAAATAGATATTTCTGGGTGGAAAAATTAAACAATTATGGAGAAGAGAAATGGCACTTACACAAGTGTAAGGTACAAATTATCGTTACCTTGGTTACTTAATTTGTTTCATGGCCAGTATTCTACATCACCCCCTCTTCCCCTACCTTCCCCTACACGTTCTTGGCCCCCTGCTTTTCCCCCTTTACACCTCCTCCCTTGGGGTCCTCATCCGCTCCTTTGGCCTCCAGTACCACCTCTATGCTGATGATACCTAAATTTATCTTTCATCCCCTGACCTCTCCCCTTCCCTTCTGTCTCGTGTCTCCTACTGTCTCTCACCCATCTCATCTTGGATATCCCAACGCTTCCTTAAACTCAATATTTCCAAGACTGAACTTATAGTCTTCCCCCCTGCCAGGACTCTAACTCCTCAGTATTTCTGTTGATAACACTACCCTCGTTTCTGTCCCCCAAGTCCGATGCCTTGGGGTCATCCTTGATTCCTCCTTCTCATTCAAGCCTCACATTCTGTCCCTCTCAAAATCCTGCTACTTCCACCATCTAAGATACGTCCCTTTCTTACCACAGAAGCCACGAAAACCCTTGTTCACCTGCTTGTTATCTCTCGCCTTGACTACTGTAACCTCCTTCTCTCTGGCCTACCTGATTCTCGCCTTGACCCTCTTAAGTCTATCCTCAATGCTGCTGCCTGCTTCATTTTTCTCTCCCGCCGCTCTATATCTGCAGTCTCCCTCCAACAGTCACTACATTGGCTCCCCATACCCTACAGAATTAAATTTAAACTCCTCACCCTCACCTTTAAAACTCTTAGTCAATCTTCCCCTCCCTACATCTCCAATCTCATCTCTACCTACACTCCTACCCGCCCCCTCCGGTCTGCGTGTGACCGCCGCCTCACTACACTGATCACCTCTCACTCTCGTCTTCAGGACTTTCCCCTGCTGTGGAACGATCTTCCACATTCCATCAGGTTAGCATCTACTCTCAAAGGCTTCAAGCGTACCCTTAAGACTCATTTATTTATTCAAGTCTATCAATCCTCCTCACTTCCTTGTCCTGGCTCTCTCCCTGTTAGTACCACCCTATTTGTGTCTCCCCCTTCCCTTTAGGATGTAAACTCTCATGAGCAGGGCCCTCTTTCCTTGTGTGCTGCTTCTACTGTTCCTTCACTCTCTGTACCACTTGGCCTGCTTCCCTAGCCCTGTTTTCCCTGTCTTCTTCACCTTTGGCCTTCTTCTCGCTGATTTTTACCATCCCTTTCACTATTTGTCCCAGATATAATCTGATTTGCTTTACCCTGTCACCTGTGCTTGTATATATTTTTGTATAATGTTGTGTCTTGGTTCTGTTTTCTGTATATGTAATGTACGGCGCTGCGGACCCTTTGTGGCGCCTTATAAGTCATAGATAATAATAATAATAATATACATGTTGCGTATACTGCAGTCTGTTCTGTTTTACAGTAAGTAACATTTAGTCAGAGCTCACTTACACCCAGATTCAAATCGAAACTCATCCTGAGATCCATTTGGATTTAAATACGGGAGGAACTACGGTCAAGTTCTGTGCTCTTTCTTAAACCACAAGTTGCGTTTGGACTTGAATCAGGCCCACAATCATCATCATCATCATGATTTATTTATATAGCACCACTGATTCCGCAGTGCTGTACAGAGAACTCATTCACATCAGTCCCTGCCCCATTGCAGCTTGCAGTCTAAATTCCCTAACATACAGAGAGATAGAGACTAGGGTCAATTTTGATAGCAGCCAATTTACCTACCAGTATGTTTTTGGAGTGTGGGAGGAAACCGGAGCACCCGGAGGAAACCCACGCAAACATGGGGAAAACATACAAACCCCACACAGATAAGGCCATGGTTGGGAATTGAACTCATGACCCAGTGCTGTGAGACAGAAGTGCTAACCACTAAGCCACCGTGCTGCCCACAATGTGTCAATCTACAATCTACACTCTATTAATGGCCAATTTTATAACATATTCCCCACTTTGCAATCAGAAATAACAGCAGCGTTCTGATTTAATGTATATGGTCATTCTGAAAATATAAATCCTGGGCTATATACAGCACATAGCAGTAAGTTGCTCACATGATGGCAATTCATCTTGTTAAATGTCAGTAAACTTAGCGAATTGTTTCATACTTAACCGAATATAAATGTATTGTGATCCCTCTCTTTACTGTCATCTTAAAACACAGGCCAGTCCTGGAAATATATATAAAGAGGAGGGCGCAATAGAGGTTATGACATATAATGAAATACTGTAGGAAAAACTGAATACTTTTTAGTGCAGAGAATATGCCTGAGAACAAACAAGTATAACATTGTGAAGGTGAGTCGCATAAATAAGTAGCAATGTATTTTCAATGTTGGGTTACTGCTGTCACCAACAGGTTAATAAACAGAGGGTGAGGAATTGCAGTGTGTTTGTAATGTGTGTTATTAGGGTGTGGTGAACCTCTATGCTGACGACACTCACTCAACCTCTCATCTCCTGATCTCTCCCCTTCCCTCCTCTCTGGGTGTCCAGTGGCCTCTCCGCCATCTCCTCCTCGAAGTCCTTACACTTTCTCAAACTTAACATGTCCAACACTGAACTCATTGTTCACATTCAATCTTTTGTCCAATCCTGTCGCTTCCAGCTCGGCAACATCGCTCGTATAATACTCTTCCTCTCCTAGGATGCCACCAAAACTCTTATGCACTCACTGATCACCTCTATCTATACTTAATGCTGCAGTTAGACTTATCATTCTCTCTCGCCTATCCACATCTGCCTCCCTTGTCTGCCAAATCTTACACTGACTCCCCTTTCTGTTCAGAATCCTCTTCAAACTCCTCACTCTTACGTACAAAGCCCTCTCCAACTCCACTGCTCCCTACATCTCCAACCTCATCTCCATACATACTCTCCCGCCCTCTCCGGTTGGCCAATGACTGTCGCCTTTCCCACTCCCTTATCCAAGATTTTTCCCGTCGTGCCCCTCACCTCTGGAGCGATCTCATTAATTATGTCATACTATCCCCTAGCCTGTATAGCTTCAAACTGTCATTGAAAACCCACCTGTTTAGAAAAGCCTACCAGTCCTCCACTTAACCATCTCACCATGTAGTATACCTCAACCTTTTCACGGTTCCCAAGGTAAGACCAGAGAGAGAGAGGATAAATGAATGAAGTGGTTTATTTGAAACACCAATAACACTGGTTCAAGATGCACGACTGGTAGGACAGTAATGTAACTACAGTTCATAACAGTGGAATAAGCAACATAGTCAGTGATGCAGGTTAATTGGATGACAATTGTAGCGTTTACCACGAGTAGTGGAACAAGTATGCAGAAATGAAGGGAATACAATACACAGCAGCAATAAACACACAGCAGAGATGAGTAGCAGTTACCACGGATTGTGGCACAGGTATGCAGAGATGAGAGGAATCCAATATACAGCAGCGATGAACACAGCAGCAGAGATGAATAACCAGGAATCAAGGATTGCTTCTCCTCAGATAGAGTGACCTGATGATCTGGCAAAGGTTGCTTGAACCAGACAGGCTTATATAGGCCAGAAGCAGGTGTAACGCTCACAGCAATAATGAGGCCGGTAAGAGCAGTCTAAGTAGCACAGTGACCCCTTTGGTGGGCAGTGGTACTACAGGCAGGACAAATATATGCAAAAGATCCAACAAAGTACCTGCAGACAGGAGCTGCAGAATGCAAGACGTGACAACCCTCTTTCATCCTCCATCTCTCCCACTCTTGCTTCTTGCCCTTCAGATTGTAAGCTGTGGTGAGCAGGACCCTCTTGCTTTCTGTTCTCACTACCTATAACTTTTGCTCACCAGCTACACTGCGCACCTCCTACTTGGGCTCTCTGCCCATTAACCCCACTTAGCCATTATCTTTGTCACTTACGTTATATGTATATACATATATATATACAAGTTAACCCGTGCATGATACTCATGCATTCTAGTCAAATCAAGCTACTTAAGGTGTTAAAAAGGTTCTTGTCATGCATTTGGGCCATAGCCCAGGCCTCCTCAGGGGAAGAGCATTACTTCCCGACGTAAGCGCCCTTTTTTAACGTGGTTTTGTCCACATGTCACCACCTCATCATTCTTCTCCATCACCTCATCCTTCATTTTCATCGCCACATCTATCCAGATGTCTATCCAGACACAGGGATCTCTCTCAGCGGTCCTGAGTATCACACTCCTCTCACTCTGTCACCCCCAGCAACCACCAACCACTCCCCACTGTCACCCCCGCAACCACCAACCACTCCCAACTGTCACTTCTCCTTCAAGAAATATATATATATATTTTTTAAATCTTTATAAACACTTTTAACAATTAACAAATTAAATTAACAAATTAAAAACATCTTAGTATACCAAATTTCAGCCCTTTCTGATTTTTTTTCCACACACACTAAGAATTTAGTAGGTCAGTGTATAACTCCGCCCAGCAGGTGGCGCTGCAGCTTGGTTTTATTTTTTCCACACACACAGACAGACTAACACACACCACTAGGCATTTATATTATAGATAGTGGTGGAAGTGGGGTGTATACGTTGGTATGTCATACCGTCACTTCTCCTACTTGCTTCATTATAACACTATCACATTCCAGTCACTTACATTTCCCATACTGCCACTTCTAAATTTCCGCTTTGACCACTGGTTTATGAAGTTGTTCAATCTGCTGCTATGTGCTATTTTGCTTTCTCACCAGAATATAAGATAATTGTGTTCCAAACACCCCATTTTTTCAGTGCGGAATTTGCAAAATGATTCACACAATCACTGAAATTAGGAAAATTTCAGGCTTCAGAAAAAGCCTCAGCGACATTTTTTTTCTACAGTTTCGTAACTGTTTCTGCTAGAGCTTAATTGTGCTATTATAAGATTCTTGATCCATAAAGTGTAATCATCATGGTAACACTCAATTAGCAAGTGCCGAATTTATATTTTCTAATTAGAAAATCTCAATTATTATTAGGCAAACAGTTCTAAAAGAACAAATATGTGTCTCTAACATGGAGTTCTATTATAGGCATGTTTCTTATTTAGCGATAGTGGGACTGGGGATCAGCGCTTCTTTTATGTGTGACTGCGCAAATGACATTATGTTATCTTGATTCTCCATCTTTCACCAGCTTTTTTCTTACTGTAATAATAATAATAATTATTATTATTATTATTATTATTATTATTAATATTATTGTTATTGTTTTTCTGTTACTTATTTCAAAAATCCTAATGCGCTTTATTTCAAACTGAACATTGATTATGAATCCAGGTGCAGTTCCTTGGTAATTACCACATCTGTAATCTACTATTTAACATCAGTTACCAACTTAATACTAGCTATAAAAGAAAGCAAAGGAGATACTGAGCATTCACTATCCCTGAAGAAGCCCGCAATGAATGGGTGAAATGCGTTGGGTATTGAGATATATTTTGCATCATAAAATCCTGATTATCACTGTGCCAGTCACTGGAGACGTCGAACTGTATTGCTTTGTGCCCATGTGCATCACGCTCGGGCGCTGCTACTGCTGTTACTGACAACATAAAGCTTTATGCCGATACAAACTTGAATCACGCATAACACCGTCGTTTGCTATGAGACGAAAGGACCAAGGAAGACTTGGAACCCCAGGCAAGAAACCTCGGAGGGGTAAGTTCACACACCCCATCCCGCAACCGACAAGTGGCTATTGCTTCACTACAAGGTAATTTCTGGTTATCATCAGAACTCTGCTATATCTGCTATACACTGGCTATAATTTGCACACTGCTGTTCATCCCTTTGTATTGCGCTCAACAGACAGATTGGATTTGATGACAATTTTCAGAATCTCTCACCAACATTCCTATTAAGGACCATATTACAAATAAGTGGCCTTCTTTGGACAAAGTCTCTCTCGTGTTCCCACATCTGACGAGGTTTATTTCACAGAAAGACAGAAAAATAGAATTGGAAATGCAAAAAGGCACTCTGGTCTTGAAACAAAAATATTCATTGATTACTTATAAAAATTTGGTTTTGTTAAAAATTATTTTCTTTAATAATTCTTCTATAAAATGTAATGTTATCTTAGGAATTGTTGCATGAACCCTAATCTTCAGCAGTGAAATTTTGTTAAAAAAATTGTGTGTGTGTGTGTATGTTAGGGAATTTAGACTGTAAGCTCCATTGGGGCAGGGACTGATGTGAATGAGTTCTCTGTACAGCGCTGATGATGAAAATGATAAGTGTAATAGATAGAAAATGTGTAAGTTGAAATAGTTCTCATCGACCTCTAGGTGGAGCTAGCTTGCCGGCCCCACTGCCAAGTTGGGACGTCACCTATGAGGTCAAACGCCCAACGTCGTTTCACTCTTCCTAGCTTTATCAAGGGAACAGATAGACTATCTATTTTTTAATAATATTTCACTGCGGAAGTTTAGGGATTATGCACCAATTCCTTAGATAACATTACATTTAGTTAAAGAATTAATAAAGAATATAATTTTTAACTAAACCAAATTTTTATTAGTAATTAATGAATATTTTTGATTCGGGACCTTTTTGCATCTTCAATCCTAGTTTTTTGTCTTTCTAATACTTACCAATTGGAAGAGCACCGTCCCACCTAAATTATTAATATTTACTATGATCATAGGAATGAGATGTGTTCTAACCTTGTGCGGATCTTTTTCCTTTGTTCTCCTATACGATTTATTTCACCCAACTTATACTTTAGAAAGTTGGGACACTCTAGTGACACATCCCCTGCTAGGTTGCCTTCCTGAAACTCATTGTTTTACCAATCAATTACTTCCTGGATCCGTTGTATATATACGGGCATAATTCTAATTACCATTCCTCTTATGAGCACAGCTCTATTATCTGCAAAAAGTCAACATTGTCTTCATAAAGCATGTATTGAATTTATATTAGAAACACGTTTATCCTGCATTTTGTTGCACTATGCACCTGATTATATAGTGCCACGTTATTCGTACTTATTGGGGGACGTTCAATCATTATTACGGTAATAGATGCACATTATGCACATTATACCGTTAGTTATCTTGGGCAGCATGGTGGCGTAGTGGTTAGCACTTCTGCCTTACAGCACTGGGGTCATGAGTTCAATTCCCGACCATGGCCTTATCTGTGAGGAGTTTGTATGTTCTCCCCGTGTCTGCCTGGGTTTTCTCCGGGTGCTCCGGTTTCCTCCCACACTCCAAAAACATACTGGTAGGTTAATTGACCCTAGTGTGTGTGTGTGTGTGTGTGTGTGTGTGTGTGTTAGGGAATTTAGACTGTAAGCCCCAATGGGGCAGGAACTGATGTGAGTGAGTTCTCTGTACAGCGCTCCATTTATATAAATAAATGGGGATGATGATGATAGTACAGTAATTTTAATACATATTTCTGCTCGCTGCTCAGAATCTAAGAACAACGTGTGGAATTGAATCTACCCCATTATGTCTTATAAGAATTATCAGGTTCAATTTGCATTGGATGATACTTTGTTTTCATATGTGTTACTTTTAGTTCTGACCAGAACACTGAGTATTTATGTCAATAAATGTTTTTCACTCCATTACTTTTGTTGTGAACACCTTTATTTTACAAATGCGAGACCACATTTGTTTTACAAGTAAGAAACATCAGTCTGGGTCCATTTATACATTTATATATTTATATATTGTTTTCCTTTTTTGCGTCCTAGATTTTCAGAGTTTTATATGTTTTTTTTTTTATTTAAGCAAGTATTATTATTTCATATTGCATTTTAAATGATTCGATGCCTTTTCAATATTGTTGCCATAAAGAGTATGTTCATTTGAATAATCTGTTAGCAGTTTGCAAGTCCCAAAGGTGGTTTGTACTAAACAAGTATATTGTCCGTATTAAATAAGTTTCACAGTTGTCATAAGAGATATACTTTATTATTTATTATTAATTATAGCCGGTACCATAGGAGATATTAGCATGTTGAATGGATGGCTAATGACAACGAAGAGGGTCATGGGTGATTAATAGTATAATATATATGCAAATACTCTCTCCTTTCATGGTGCTGTTTTATCAGAACAGCACATTTATCTCTCGTGTTTGACCTCCTTATGAATCGGACTTAAGAATCAGTTTGTAAAGCTTTCTGCAAGTACACATGAGAGATAGAACTGGGCATAGGGTGTAATAAATTTTATGGTGGTATCCAAATGAATATCGTAGTTCATAGAGGCATCTCCTCTTTTTATAGCCACTCTCAACTATAGAGAACAACCATGCTGGGGCGTCGAGAGGGGAGAGGGGGGCAGTTACAAAGTACCAGAGCCCATGCCTGCTTGGGGGCTCTTGGTTGTCTGTGTAGTGGGAGGAGTCACCAACCTGGTGGGGCTCAACCCCCTTTGGAGGTCCCAAGAAGTTGCTGTTTCGGGGTCCAAAATTTATCTTGCTGTCCCTGCATGCATGTTTAAGAGGTGGACAATCTGTGAAGCTCCAGCAGGTGTGGAACTACAAATCCCAGCATGTCCTATCATTGTTCACAGCAAAGGGAGATTATTATTTATTAGTTTGCTCACTGGAGGCCTGATTCTGCCTGCTAACAGCAACGCCGTACATAGGGGGCTAGAACATATAGTAAAATACTAAATTATATAAGTACATACAGAAAAGAACAATGAGTACAGATGAGCAGAACAATGCATGGATGTATTTAACAGAACAAATTGCATGGCATACAAAAACAGTTCAGCACAAGACAAAACAGGGACATCAAGGGGAACGGAGAGTGGGCAGACGTGATACATAGGCCACGGACATAAGACTTATTGTAAACCCCATAATTTTAAAGATAACTCTGAAGAAACAAGCATATATGGAACGGGAATATGACTGAGCTCGATATAAGAGACTTAATGGGTAAATGTATAATTAAGGTTCACGGACTGAGGATTGGTTGAGATTTAAGGGAGGGTTTAGATGTAGATTCATAGTGAGATTACGTATATTAATGTTCGAGGAGTAGGGATTATTTGAGGTTACCCAGGATTAAAATTGATAGTGAGATGATTTATAGATGGAGCGATCTCAGACACTAGTTCCGCACAGTGACAGCGTCTACACATTGTGTCTGCTTTATTATTGTAGCTTGGCGGTTATTCAGGAGGCTTTGGCCCAGTTGAGGACTACTGCTCTTGAAAGAGGTGGATAATGGCTTCAGGCCACTCTATGGTGGAGTAAACATGGAGAGGGGGCAGAAGACTGTCAAGTCAAGCAGAGACAAGGATCAGGTGTGACCAAATCAGCAGGTATGGCTTGTGAGGATGGCAGGTCTGTGCAGCATCTAGGTAGTGCCTCTTATTCATTAAACACACCCAGCACTTGCGCTAGTAATAGGTGAAGCTAGGCGTTTGGTTCTAGAGGTTCTCCCTTCTACTAGTGTCTACACCTCTTGCTTCTCCTGGTCCAACAGCCTGGAGAATTTGTAATGTAACAATGTGAAGCCACTGCTGCAGTGGACAGCATAACTTTTAGTGGCTTGTATAATCGGCTACAGAGACAGCCTCCACCAACATGAAATATGCATTCAAACATCCTTTGGTACAAATACCATTACAGGTCAGTATCTCCTGGACATAGATGTCCTGGAAAGTGGTTTGTGGGTATAGAAGAAGAAACGTTTCCTGTGCAATTATTTTTCATGTAAAGTCCATCATTGTATCTGGGTTACCTTAAACTTTCATAAGGTTCCCTTTGGTGTTCTTAATTATTTAAGAATCTATATTTAGCACTGAGCATTTGGAAAAAATGCTGGTATACTTAACATCAATAATTCAACACATATGGTTTAATGTTATTAACTATAATCAATAGCAATCAAGTTATTTGTGTAGTAGAATTAGGAACTAGTCTCTGCTCTCCTCTTCTGTCTCACTGGTGAAATCGTCATCCAGTTCAGGAGTCAGCAAGCAGTAATCAGATGATTGTGTTCCTATTACCACTCACCTCCTGCATTTCATGGAGCTTGCCTCCTTGTCTAGGAGGGCCTGGGGAACCCTCCCAACATGAGCCTACTTTAAACCTCTGGTAAAGAGGCCGGCCACTTGAAAGCCAGAGCTCCACGATGCCCCCGGAGTACAGACTTAGGGGTACCATAAAATTACTGGGTATGGCAGTAGGCCAAGGTTTTAATGGAATTTGACATATCAATCCAACTCTTTCCATCCTCGGATACATTCAGGAAGTAGAGTCTTGGTCCTCACAGGTGACTCTTAGAGCAAATACCTGCACTCACATTACTTATCTCACAGCCAGGAAAGGGCAGAAGCTTTCTGTTCTGGTCGTATTCTCGGGCTCACGTTTCGTCTTTGGCCTCTCTCACTCTCTCTGCAGTGTAGAGACTCCCTCTCAGAACTCAGACGCGCTTGATCATCGGTAGCATCTCGATAGCTTGACATTGATTTCATACAACAGTCGGGTTTATTGGGCATTAATTGAACAGTTAGGAATTGAAAAGGTACAAGACTGTAAACGATATGTCTCAAAATATTGTCAAAGTGCCTTTAAGAGAAAAATTTAAAACGCAGTATGATATGTGATACGTTTTATACGTGTAGGACCTGTTTCATGTTCAGATGTATGTCCGTTTGTATAGTGTATTTAGCGTAAAATAGCTCTGTGTATGCTCCGAAACAAAGATTACGCCAATGAGCACAATTGTATACAATTAATAACAGAACACAGATGACAATTACAGCCCTCTACGACTGGAGAGGCAGAGCGGAGGAGGGAAGTGGCGGACTAACATAGGGCGTGCGCCATAAGGACGTTCTGATGCAGATGCGTGCGATTCAAGTCCAGCGTTTGTTTGTTTGTAAGTGCACTTCTTTTCAGCTAGGTCAGGGTTTCCCAAACCCAGTCCTCAGGGCTCCCCAACAGTGCAGGTTTTCTGGATCACATGTGACATTAATTAGGACCACCTGTGGATCTGTTACAATGTGTCAGTCAGTAATGAATACACCTGTGCTTTAGCAAGGAGATATGGAAAACCTGCACTGTTGGGGAGCCCTGAGGACTGGGTTTGGGAAACCCTGAGCTAGGTCGTTTTCCACCTATTACAGGTCAGGTGTAAATGCCGACTGATACTGATGACTGACACAGCATAGTCTTTGATTTAAAAATTACATGGATGCGATCAACGAACAACTGTATGCTACTAAGATATACAATTAAAACATCTGATATGTACAATATGTGTTGAAATCATCTTTATTTATATCAGTAATAGAATAAAAATCTATTTTTTTAAATTATATTTGAAAAAAAATATTGATAAAAATTATTATACTGTTAAGAGTTCTTATTTTATTTTATTAGCAGCTAAAGGTTTTCTGTGCTCTGACCTTTTATTGTACTTACACATTTGCGTGTACTGCAGTCTGTTCTCTGTGTCTACAGTACAGCAAGTAATGTTAGGCAGAGAGTACTTACACCGAGATTCACACTGTAGCGTATCTTAAAGTATGCTTTGAATATGCATATGGTCGGAACTACGTTCAAGTTGCATGCTCTTTCTAAGTTGCGTTCGGACATGAATTAGGCCCATAAAGCAGAGACGTTTATGTATTAAGGCAGATATGAAGTAAAGAGCAGCACACGACCAATCTTCCCTACATGCGTGACTGTCCACTAGGGCCATACATACAGAATGATTTGGGGAGGAAAAGGGTGTGTATGTGGTTAATCATTGCCCCGCGGAGTGTTGTTCTGCTCCCTCCAATTCTCCTTGTGCCGAAACCCTCTGAGGTGGCGGATTTCAGCTTCATATTACATATGGCCCCACTCTGCTCCAAAAACAGAGCACTCAGGCCCAATATACATTACTTCACGTTAGTATGTAACACGTGAACAATAGATGCAATTATGCAAAATAGCCGGTGCTATTCCCCTGAGTCTTACACTTTGTGAAAAGTTCTCGTTCCTTTCTACTTTTCAGATATGTTTATAGCTTAAGATTTAACCATACTCGCCTACTCTCCCGGAATTTCGGGGAGTCCTCCCGGACTCCCGGAGGAGTAGGCAAACCTCCCGGACCCTATTAAATGATGAGATTCACAGCACTGAATAGCGCTGGGGTCTTATTCGCGCCATTAAGCCCCACCCCCACTATTCAATACCTTGATTTTCTGTATTTTCTGGTAGGGGCGGGGCTATAGTGACGCAATGACGTTGTCACGCCCCCTCCTACCCTCTTTCACATGATCTGTACTCCGATCTCCCAGAGTACAGATTTAAAAAGTAGGCAAGTATGGCTTTAACCCCTAACTATGTTTTGATGACATCTTTTCAGTGTAACACTTTAGGGGGAATTCAATAAGCCGCAATGTTCCTCAGAACATCGAGGTTGTGTATTTTTACCATTACTACTGTAAATTCTGCACTCATTTTTACTCGCACCTCTATGGGGTGCAAGGAAAAATCAGCAGAGATTTCTTGTAAAACTCCTGCAGCCGCGATGTTCTGAGGAACATCAGGGGTACTTGAATTACCCCATGATATTTTAAAATAAATGCATTTGGCCTAAATGTATCAGCTGAGTATACATAGGTTACAATGATGTAAAGACTTTTATCAGGTACTGTTCTTTACTGATGCTTGACTCGTCTATATTTAAACCTGTTTTATAATCTAAGAAGATGTTTAATAAAAACTGCCAATTATTTCAGCCTCCTACTAGCGGCCCTGAAAATTCTTCGCCCTAGATCTTCGCAGCCTCGTTCCTGCTGTTATACTGGAAAGTCCCAGTTACTGTATCAGAGCTTTGATATATCTACAGCAAGTTCTTGCATGGCTGCTTAAAACACAGAGGCAGCTATGGTTCTTTAACTTTCATTATACACCATATAATCTATGACTGACTATGAAATCTGCTACTCATTGTGATTTTGCTAGGTTTAAATGTCTCACGTCGAGTAATTTCTATTCTTTAAATATAATTTCTTCCAATATTAATTCCCAGTAGTCTGTGTCTACTCTCTTTGACATAATGTTTAATCCTGTTCTTTAGTCCTGTAGAGGACTAAAGCTCTCCTATCTCAAGGAATATAATAATAATGCGTTACTTTGGATTATAAAATACAGGATGGAATTTGTGTATAGGATTCTTTTCATCCCAGGGCAAGAGACCTTCCACTGCTATCATTAATCTGACACACATAGAGAATTGGATTTGCAGATTTTTAAAGACAATATACAGGTATTTGTAAAGATATTATATATAATCGTATAAGTCTGCATAGGCGCAGGTAGTATGCCCAAATTCAGGGCATGCGCAGACTGGCCTACGCCCCATTTTGCATTTACAGACTTAAAAGACTTTTGTATACTGAACCAGGGGCGGATCTAGACTTTATGTTTGGGGGGGGGGCGATTTTGCATAATCACGCCCCTCCTTTGCTCTGATTGGCTGGCCCACATTAAACCCCGCCTTCTGCCCGCGATTGGCCCCGCCCCTCCCGCTGTGATCGCCGGTTGGGACTACTCTGATTGGCTGGCCCACATTTAGCCCCGCCCCCACGCGCGCTTAGCCCTGATCCTCCCGTTTTGATCGGCGGCTGGGACCTAGCTTTTTGCTGCTAGGGGGGGGGGAATGCCCCGATCACCCCCCCTGGATCCGCCACTGTACTGAACTAAGTTTATATTCCTTTGCCATCTGCAGTCTGGCTGGGCTGACTGCAAATGTAGACTTAACCTCATGTGTCAAACTCCCATTGTCCAATAGATTGTAAGCTTGCGAGCGGGGCCTTATCACCTCTTTGTCTGTTTTACCCAGTTTGTTTATTAGTTTACTATGTTTGTCCCCAATTGTAAAGTGCTACGGAATATGTTGGCGCTATATAAATAAATGATGATGATGATGATGATGATGATGATGCCTTTATGAGTATGATGATAGTTCTCTACAAAAAAAAAAATCTAATTCCTAGAATTGTAGGGGCCGGGTTCTATGATTTTATGGTACCTGACATCAGGGTCGATTTCCATGACACAGTTCAGATTTCCGGTGATCAAAATAGGTGTGGCCTATCAGGCAGAGGGGTGTGGCTTAATGATGATAGATGGCAGCATGGGCGAATCAGGTCGTTGTTTCAGCTGAATTATTATATGATATTATTATAGAAAAGTACAACTGAAGGGATACAATTAACTTTTTGGGGCCTTTTTATTAATAAAAAGGCCTCAAAACCATACGACAAAACAGAAATGGCTTTTCCGTATGGTTTAGGCGTTTGTAAGTAACCTAGCTATCTAACAAAAGTTTAACGCAAGGAGATATCAGAGATATCTCCTGCATTAGGCTACGTGTCCCATTGAAAATGATGGGACTGCGGTCTGGGGCTATTTAACACCCTCCAGGAAGCGTAGCTTTTTGGAGATTGAGCCCAATGGCTAATGCCGCCATTATACTCTATGGGGAGAACATATTGGATCCCCCACCACAGTCTTACTGCTCTCTCCTCTGGTTAGCATTGCAAAGCCACTTTGAGATAGTAACTGCAGTTTTAAGGTAAGTAAAATCATTACCTATCGGATGTGCTGTCCCGGGATGATTTTTTTAGTAAATTCATCCGAAAATTTATTATAATAATTAGTAAAAAGGCCCCTTCGGAGTGCAAAGTGTATTAAGATAAATATAGAATAAAAAGTAGTGTTTACAGTTTTCAATGTTTGTTTGGAATTTATGTTTATTATTCCTGATTTTCAGTTTTATTTAAATATTTATTAATTAAAAAAATTAAAAAAAAATCTCTAATTAATTTGATGGGGGCAGAGTGCCAGGGTAAAGGGGAGGGTGATAGGTTACCAAGGAAGAGAAGTTACTGGGAGAGAAAGGGGAGTTGGATAAGGGATACAGGATCCCAGGGGAGGGGGACAGGATGCCAGATTACAGTGTGTCATGTTAATTCATTGGCTCATCACCTGGTGTATTTATATATAAATATATATTTAAGGCCATGTTATTATATTATATGGTTTGGTATTTTTTTGTTTTATATATGCATTATATGTAATTTAATGCCACGTATGTTTTAGTGGATTGTTTGTTTTGTACAATTTCTGGTACATATTAGGTTGCATTGTTAGAGATCTTCGGTATAAATAAGATCTATGTTTCATCTGGTGGTAATCGAGTATTCGGTGCAGTTTCGACACTGTTTACTCCTACATAATTATTCCGATAATGAACAGAGCGACATAGAAAAAATAACTACTTACCAGTAAAGAGACACCGAGGAAATCCGATGAGAGTACATCGCAACACTTCCAAATGATGTCAGTTGCGTGCGCGACTTGGAAATTTTCGGCTTTTAAAGTGGTAACAAACCCAGGTAAGTGTTACCTTTACGTTAGGGGTTAGGGTTAGGGGTTAGGGGTTAGGAGTTAGGGTTAAGATTAGGGTTGAGGGTTAGGAGTTAGGGTTACGGGTTAGGAGTTAGTTTTAGGGTTATGGTTTAGGGCTAAGGGTTAGGGTTAGGAGTTAGGGTTCAGGAGTTAGGGTTATTAGTTAGGTTTAGGGTTAAGGGGTTAGGGGTTAGGGGTTAGGATTAGGACCATTGTTTTACTTAATGACTTTAAAGTAGACTTATCACCTAGACACAGTGGTTCCAGACATCTTGTCAGATAATTCAATATTCAGCCAATCACTTTGCTATAAACTAGTGACACCACTGAGGTGTGAAGCACAAATATTCATTCACAAAATGATGGAAGGTCAATTTCGGCTACCTGGTAGCAAAACAGATTGGACCCCCTGGGTTTATGTAGCAAGGTGGCAGCATTTGTGGAAAAGCAGAAGTTTGCACAGGAAGAGGAAAAAAATTGGATAGCGCGAAAGCTTTCCTGGCGTTGTATGATGGAGTTGCACTGGCGCTGTATGATGGAGTTGCACTGGCGCTGTACGATGGCGTTGCACTGGCGTTGTACGATGGCGTTGCACTGGCGTTGTACGATGGTGTTGCACTGGCGTTGTACAATGGTGTTGCACTGGCGTTGTATGATGGTGTTGCACTGGCGTTGTATGATGGCGTTGCACTGGCGCTGTATGATGGAGTTGCACTGGCGCTGTACGATGGTGTTGCACTGGCGTTGTACGATGGTGTTGCACTGGCGTTGTACGATGGTGTTGCACTGGCGTTGTATGATGGCGTGTCACTGGCGCTGTACGATGGAGTTGCACTGGCGTGCCTTGTTTTGCAGAATAGTGCAGAAACTAGAATTCCTTTTGTTTGATTATTGAAAAGAGATAAAGGGTTGGGGATGGTATAGTTTGTAGGGGTGTTTCCTGCTGTGCAGAGGGGCGTACGCCCATTTCCATTCCACAAAAGAACTTGCTGTCGGCTTCAGGATTTGTTCCATAGTTTTAAACGGACTTGTTTTGCAAATCCATATTAATCTTCTATGGAGAACTCCGAGCAATGCTATAAAAAGCTGCACGAAAGACATAGATGAAGCTAAACTGAGCAGTATTTTAGGAAAAACATTGACACGTTGAATGAATAGGGTGGTAGCAAACTGGTAGGAGGTTGGACCTTGATGTGATAATTACACATTAGCACAAGGTAGCTCTCCGCATACCTCTGCATACTGTTAGGCTGCAGCGGCATCTACGGAGAGCAGAGAGTAAGCATATAGCGTGCAGAGCCAGTTGCATCATTTCCACCTAAGGGGTGCAAATTGCATCATCAGGGCCTCATCCTCTTTAAAAGAAGAGAGAGGGATCCTTGAGGGTGGAGGATTCCCTGAAATTCTAGAGTCTCCCAGATGTTCCAGGAGAATATTCAGGAATGGTACAGCATGGTGCAAGTCTAAAGAGTCCATTTGCTGGATTAGGGGAACAGGAACCATCTCCTGGGGAAGATGATAGTGTACAGCAGCTGAGAAGTCCAAGCAGTGGCGGACTGGCCATCTGGCAGTTCTGGCAAATGCCAGAAGGGCTGATTTCTAGATGGGCTGGTGCATGGACTGGCCCAAGCAGGGGAAGATTGGCTATTTAGTTCTTTCCGGGTCTTGGCATTGCAATACCAAGCTAATGGGGTTGGACCAAGCCTACCAGTGCCTTCCTGGTGACTGGCTCCTCCCCCCAGGAACCAGCCACCTTACTGAATATGCTGCGCTGATCTGCCCAGCTCTGCTCCTTCCACCCCCATCCTGATCCTCACCTCTTCTGTCCCTTGCTCTGTTCCCTGCTGCCGGTGGGTGAGCACATCTTGCATCAGACCGCCTGTCTGAGCTGACAGCTGCAGCTCCTTCCTCGCGCAGTGCCCAGTAGGAGGACAGAACACGGGTTATTAGACGCCATAATCAGGTATGTTAATGTATTTTATCATGCTGCAATGTATTTTTAATTACTTTTTAACCATCTTTTCTTGAACTTGGGGCTCTACTCTTGGGAATCATATGATTTGGGGGCACTTTTGTGGCATAATATGAATTGGGACACTACTGTATGGCATAATTTGATTTTGGGGCTCTATAGTGGCTTAATATAATTGGGGGCACGCACTCAGGTGTGAGGGATATGTGAGGGAAGGGGGGTCTTAATATAATGTGGAAGGTAGGCTATAAATTTAATGGTAGACTGTAGGGGGGACTTATTATTTAATGGGTGCTATTTTATTTGTGGGGTTATGGGGGGGCAATTTAATTTATTGTTGGGGCTGTTTGGAGGGAAATACTCTTATTTATTAAATAGGAATACTATTAATTTAATGTTGGGACTGGACGAAGGCCTAATTATTAAATGTGGGTGCTATATTGGGTTAATGCCGGGTGTGGTTGGAGTTTTCTAAATTTCATGTACCCATTTTGTTTTCAAATAGGGCCTCCAACATTCCTGGATACAGACAAGCAGCAACTGATCTAAAGAAACCAGCAGCCACAGGTGGTGAAAGTGACAAGAACAGATAGGAGAGAGCAGGACAGTCTGCCAACTGTCCTGAATCTGGTGGGGCAGTCCCGAATTTGAGTGACTCCCGCTTTGTCAGGATTTGGTCCGACTGGAGGGACAGTTGGGAGGTAAGTCCCATTTCATATCATAGTGCTTGTGAAGGCAGAGCTGTCTGCACCTAACAATAGCGCACACAGTATTGCCTGTGTATTTGTCTAAAATTTGTCTAAAATGATAACCATGTTTGTTGATCTCATGAAACTAGGGGCTTCCCTGCTCACTCCAGGAAATTCTCACCCTGATGGATTTCAGCAGCACTAGAAGCATAGATTAGTACAGTGGGTTGGGGGTGTCATAATGTGCCTGGGTGAGGGGAATGGAGTGATGTGGCTGGGAGGTCGTAATAAATGTAATGTTTTATTATAATGTTTGTATCAGCACCCCATGCTGAGCACGTCCCCAACACAATGTGGTCATGCCATTTTCGGCGCCGCCGCTAAGTGGCAGCACACGGTTTGCTTCCTCCTCATCTATGGAGGGGGCCCCAAAACTTCACTGTACCCAGGCCCAAAATTTCTCTTGGTGGTCCTGTACATACCTTTGTCTGATACTGGCTATGCTGCAAATAGAGAGTCAAACTACACGTAATACATTTGTATCTCACGGGACACTGTATAACACTGAGCTTTGCAAAAAGTACTGCTATTATTATTATCATTATTAATATTGTTATTATTATTATTATTATTATTATTATTATTATTATTATTATCTGGAACAGAGGTGGGCCTGTGTGCTTTAAATGCAAGGCCTGATTTGTAGTCCCAGTTCAGTCCTGAGTCCAAGGGTTTGGTACAACTGGCCTTAGCCTTTTATTAAGCAGAAACATTTAAGAGAAACTTAAAATAAACACCTTGCCTGTCCGGCACTAACTAAACAAAAGTCGTTCCTGACTGTTAAACTATAAAAGAAACATTACAACTTCCATTCTGCATAATTTACTTCCAGCAAATATCAGGCTTTCTCTTATAGAGGCTCTGCAGTCCCTTCCCCAGGCAGCAGAGAGGACGCCTAGCCTAGCTTCTTTTTAACTCCCTTCTACAGGTGTAACTGCTAAGCAGCCTATCCTCAGCCCCGAAATGGGCCGAAAGGATGGAGCCCGCCCACACTCTCCAGCCCTAATCCCAGGAACCTTTTACCATCTTTTAAGTCCCAAAGCTCTTAGCAAGCCTTTTAAATACAGACAAAACATTTTCCTGGGGTATTAAAAACACGTAGATCAGAATCCAGGGACAAACATATCTGCCCGAAAACACTATCCTAGTGTTTCTGTCACAAGTATATAATACTGTCACAGTACGTAATACACTGCTTCTCCCAGCTTAATAAATCTCTAGCAGTCTCAATAGAGTCCTAGCAAACAAAAAAGTAGGTTAATGCCGCAGAAACTGAATTTTGGCCTATCACAGTTTTTTAAATAGATTCCATAATCACTGTACCGGCTCATATTTATGTTTTAGGATTCCTGCAAACAGGAGTAACGCCTTTCAATTTGACCTTCTGCTTTAAGGCATTCACTAATAAGCTTCCTAATTATATTTAAAAAGCTTTTGTGCCTGCTATTGGCTCCGCTACCTTTACAATCCAGACACATCAAAACTGAATGTTCCCATTAGAAAATCTTTGATCTTCATTCTGCATTAACACTTCTGAACCTGCTTTTCACAGTATTAGATTCACCTTCTCAGAAATTATTTAAAAGCTGGCTTCAATGTACATATTCTCTTCATCAATTATTGAATATAATAGTCGGTACAGTGCACAATAAGAGAAAAGCTTACACTGAAAATAAGATTTAAACTTATTCTAATGACCATTTTGCAAAAACAAACTCAAAGACCTTACACCCACTATGATTTGACTTGCACTTTTAACGCCTGCAAAAAATACAAGCAAAAGGGTATTAAAAATGCATCTCAAGCTGAAACGCCTTTGATATTCATTATTAATAGCATTTTAGAGCTCAGAACTGTAGGTTTCAGTTCATTTTCATGTGATAAATGCAAGAATTGGAAGTAGTGTTAAAAATGTACAATACGACATTGCAGCTCAAATGAAATGCACCAATGGTTTATATGCTCACTGACCCCTGTGAACTGGTTTTGGTTTTGGATCTGGATTAGCTTCGTGTTTTGGTTTTGGGTTTGGCAAAACGGCCCTCGTGTGTTTTGGTTTTGGATTTTTTAGAAAAAAAATCCAAAAATATTCTAAAGTCACATCATTTTGCACTTTTATTGTTCCTACATTATTATTAACCTCAATAACACTAATTTCAAGTTATTTGCAGTCAATTTTGACCATCTCACAAGTCACAATATTATTTTCATACACTTTCGGACAAATACTGCAGCGACCTGGCTGGATGGTAAGCGACAGAGCAATGACACAAACACACGGCAGTTCCTAGCACATCTAGGACACATTAGCACACAGCAGTGGCAGAAAAGAAAAGGGGGGGTCCGCCCTCTCCCCCACCCACCGTTATTTTGGATCTGAAAAAGGAATCCAAAACTCGCAATATCCCCGATCCGACAACGTAACAATGACGTTTTGCCTCGTTTTCAATTCCGAGGGAGCGCGACAGTACCGAGTCGGCTCGGCTCGGTACTCGGATCTGCTAAGTTCGGGTATGTTCGTTTCTCAGGGAACCGAGCCTGAGCATCTCTACTTCAGACCCATTTCAGTGCAAAATGCACATAGAACACATTCAAATATCCTTGTGGCTATTAACCCTTAGGGCTATACAAAACTCCATAACTGCACACCATCGCCTTATGCTAAGATATGTTTCTATCCAAACAAGCAGCTGCCAAGGATTTTAATGGAAAAGAGAGGATGGATGATAGACTTGTTGGCTGACAAGTAGTCTGATAATATTACTGAGTTATGAGGAATATGCTGAGAAAGTGCCATATTTTATACAGAAAATATGAAAACCCTCAGAGCAGAACACAATAAATCACTCACTGATTCTACAGTACATTCACTCCCTGTGGTTTTAGTAACTACAGATAAAATAGTATTGAGATAAAGTGCAGAAGAATGACATTGAGGTTTAAATCTAAACCAGTTATTTGGAAGATGGCAGGGTGACGTGTCTTCCCCCCGTTGCTGTGCGGTAGCGGGGAACCACCCCAGTTAGCAGCTCTCATGTATTTCTTTATAATTGGTATCGGTCAGTGAATAAAACACTAGCCCTTGGCACAAGGCTTTGGGCCTATATTGAAAACTGAAGCTTAAATATATATGTTTAAAAGAAAGCAAAACAAGGGTTTAATATGGACAAGAGCAAATGACAATAATATAATATAGTACTGCTGAAGGATACAGGCACCTATTTATTAAAATGCGGCAATAGCAATAATCACCTATGCAATTTACTAAGAAAATATTGCCGGGCAGCTCTGGGATACTCAGCTGCAAGGCGGTACTGGCTGAGGATTACCTAACCCAGGGGAAAGGCAACCTGCGGCTCTCCAGGTGTTGTGAAACTACAAATCCAAGCATGCCTTGCCACCTATCTGCTGGTTATCTACTGGCAAAGCATGCTGGGACTTGTAGATTCACAAACACCTGGAGAGCCGCAGGTTGCCTACCCCTGATCTAACCGCTTCACCGGGCCAGTGTTGAAGCATATACGCCTGCATGACCTGGCTAGCTGGCTCGCTCAGTTAAGGAGGATTGCGTAGGTACATATACCACCACGTTTCTTACCAACAGGGCCTGGCAGGGCAGTGGACCATTTGCCCTCCGGGCAGGTCCCATAGTGGGTTACCATGGGCTTAGTCATAGGGCTACCAGCATTTTCTAAAATGTTCCTAATAGGCTACTGAGCTGAGTCTCACACCTGGAATACACTTTTCCAGCCAGCCCCTGCTTGGCAGTAGCCTTTGATACACATTGAGAAGCCCAACTCCCATTTTTACCGGAGATAGGGCTTTTCATGTTTAATATATAGGCCCTTTAATGGTCATTCAAGTTTTAGTTGCATTTACGAGTAGTGCTATCTAGTAAGCAGTGATATCCGATTTCTGCAGAGGATTAGCTTGTGCTGCTATTTTGCAGTTACAGCAATGATGCTTTAGCTGTGAGTAGGTTGCACTAATATTAATGTGCACATCAAGAACCCACTGTCTCAGCTAAGGGACCAAATCAATTTGAGCATGAGCAGGAGATTGACAACTAGTGCCCTGGGGACTGACACCTGTCTTTACTGGTTAGCACATGAGCCAGCGACTGCAAATATTGCTTCTTGGAGTCTGCAGAGTTGTTCTACACATGTGACTCTGCTAAGGGGGAATCTGATATATGGCACAGGTAGATGGTTTACTTGACTTAGTTTGGGAAATCAATGGATGTTGTGTGCTTAAATAATAATATGATTACTATTATTATTATTATTATTGTTACCTTCCTCTATTTATTTAGCACCCACACATTATGCAGAGAGAACTTTATTAAGGCACATCAGTGTCCTAGGGGAGCTGACAATCTAATTTCCCTACCTAAGACACCTCTGGGCCAATATATTCAGAGGCCTGTTAACCTACCAATATGTCATTGGATCATGGGAGGAAACTGGAGCACCCACGGGAACACAGGAGAACAGAAAACCTCCATGTAGACAGCATTACACAAGCTTGCACTAATCAGAGCATGTATTGCAATTAATAAATCCATAGGCGTACGCTTAGCCTGGCCATACGTGGGCTGATTGAGCTGCTTGCATGACTGCTAGAGGCCATATCTGTTAGATTTAGCCACACATGTACATACAGTGGAAATAAAAGGTTACTGAAACTGCATAAAATCAAGATAAATCATTTCAGATTCCACCTTTCATGTCATCGTGCAACTAACAAAATTTAAAGTGGAAAACAAATAAAAAAAATTTAAGAAAAAGGAGTAAGCATGCAAAAAAACTAGAGATGGTCACTGACCCCCGTGTTTTGGTTTTGTATTCGGTTTTGGATCTGGATTACCGTCGTGTTTTGGTTTTGGTTTTGGTTTTGCAAAACCGCCATTGCGTGTTTTGGTTTTGGTTTTGGTTTTGTTTGGTTTTGTTTTGCTATTTTGCAGCCATCGTCTTTGGATGTATATTACACCCTACACTTATAGTTAAGTATGTAAAGAAATGGAAAAAGGCAGTTTGCTTTCTGTCTCTATAGGCCCCCCTCCACTTGTTAAAAAAAACAAAAAATTCAGCCGTTATAGACTGTACAATATCAATTGAAATGGAGAAAGCCAGTTTGGTTTCTGTCTCTATAGGCCCCCCTCCACTTGTCGAAAATACAAAAAATTTTAGCCGTTATAGACTGTACAATATTAAGAGAAATGGATAAAGCCAGTTTGGGATTCACTCTGACTATGACACCCTACCCTTAAGGATAAATTGCCCAAACAGCAGCCTTTCAAGACGGTACGTGATATGGAAATGCCACAAGTCCCTTTCCTCTTTGGGGGTAGATTGCACCCTACACTTACATAGAAAGTTTTAAAAAGATGTTATCATCATCATCTTCAGCTTCATTCTCACCCTCATCAGTGTGTACGTCATCATCACAGACTATCAATTCATCGCCGCTTGAATCCGCCATTAGAGAACAGTCAGTGCTTGGATGTCTTGGATGGTGAAGGCCTTCCTCGTAGAAGATGTAGTTCATTTTTATAAACATAATTTTCTCCACATTTTTTGGAAGTAACCTTCGATGGCGATCACTGACTAAGTTCCCAGCTGTAATGAATACTCGTTCAGAGTACACACTGGAGGGTGGGCAGCTTAGGTATTGCAAAGCAAGTTTGTACATGGGTTTCCAAATGGCCTGCTTTTCCTCCCAGTAAGAAAAGGGACTGTCTGACATTTCCATATCAATTACCTCTTGAAAATAATCCTCCACCATCCTTTGCATGTTTATACTCGTATTGGATGGAGTTATGGGCAAGGTGACACATTTTTTGGAAAAATCCTTCAAAACAGTCCAGGGGGTAAATGTATCAATCTGCGGGTTCTTCGACACCCGCGTGTTCAGCCTCTTCCGCGATAAAATTTCAAGCGGCGCTGCATTGTAAAGGGAAGTTAACCCTTAGCTGATGATGGAGTGCTTGTAATTTTTTTGGAAGAACTTTCAGCTTTTCCCAACACTTTGCCATGAACTCTCGTTAAATGGCGTAACATAGACGAGGTTCCAAGATGGTTAAGGTCCCTCCCTCGACTGACTGTGGCTTGACATACACTACAAATGGCTATACAATTGTTGTCTGGATTTGGGTAGAAATAATTCCACACATAAGAAGTTGATTTTTTGGTTTTATGCCCAGGCATGACAATGGCCTTTTTCTTGTCACGTGCCAGAACTGCTGCCATTGGTGCAGGACTTACACAAACAACCTCATCCTCATCAACATCCTCATTAGCGCCCTCGTCGCCTACACAAATCTCCCCCTCATCCTCTTCTAATTCCAGCGTGGCATCCTCAATTTGTGTATCACCAGCTACACTTGGGCTATTAAGGCACACATCAGCAGAATGCTCACGATTAGACATCCCACTGTTGGATGGACTCTCCACAGGTATTGTTGTCATTTGTGAATCAGAGTAAACATTACCCTCTAATGCCTTACTGTTATCTTGCAGCTCGGCTTTGACGTGTAACAGTAGTTGTGCACCACTTGTAGGCTCGGTAACTTTTTGGGATCTGCCACTAATAGACAAAGGTGAAGGCCTCATTCTCTCTTTGCCACTGCGTGTGTAGAATGGCATGTTGGCAAAAAAAAATTTATCGGCACTTAAATTTTGATCAGTTACACTTCTTTTTCACTTCAACACAGTACATTTTTTTTTGGTGTGTGTTTTTTGGACTAATTTCGAAACACTGTGTAGTTTGACATCGCCTTGCCCAGATGACGTACTGGGAACACTACCATCAGAACCTGGATGCTCATTCTGATCATATGTGGACTGCTTTGAATCCATTCTGAGCCCAAAGCACTTGTAGTGCTAAAAATTATTTGGTAGATACTGCTGACAAATATGACTTTTGACAGCCAGAAATATTTATGCACAATTATGAGGGACACCCCAAAAGCACTGGGGAGTGCTAAAAATTATTTGGTAGATACTGCTGACAGATAGTAATTTTGACAGCCAGAAATATTTATGTACAATTATGGGGGACACCCCAAAAGCACTTTGAGTACCAAATATTGAAAAAAACAAACAAAACTCCTCTATCCTCCTCTCTTCTCTAGCGATTTTTGTTAGCACAATTGGAATCAGAATATTGTATTCTCTGTCCCTGCTCTAATCAGCCTGTGACTACACCCTGCTCTCTCCCTCTGTCAAATGGCGATGGATTGCTGTGGAGGCGTGTATTTATAATCTTCATGTATCGCGAGAACCGAGCCCACGAGATCCGACGACGTCACCATGACATTCGGCCTTGATTTGGATTCTAAGTGGGCGCGAGAGTACCGAGACTGCTCGGCTCGGTACTCGGATACCCAAAGTTTGTGTGGGTTCGGTTCTCAGGGAACCGAGCCCTCCCATCTCTAAAAAAAACCTACAATACCATGGTTGCCTACAAGTGCACACCCATAGACTAATACTTGGTGGAAGCACCTTTTGCTTATAGTAACTTCACACACCTGGGGGTAAATGTATCAAGCTGAGAGGTTTGAAAAGTGGATATGTTGCCTATAGCAAACAATCAGATTCTAGCTATCATTTTGTAGAATGTACTAAATAAATGATAGAATTTGATTGGGTTTTCATACCCGCCTCTCATCTTGATACATTTACTGGACTTTGCAATTCTATCTCACCCCTTCCTGCCAAAAAGTACAAGGTCCATCAAATTGAGAGGAGATATCCTGTACACAACCCCCTTTAGGTCATTACACAGATTTTCAGTGGGAGTATCATCATCATCATCATCACCATTTATTTATATAGTGCCACTGATTACGCAGCGCTGTACAGAGAACTCACTCACATCACTCCCTGCGCCATTGGAGCTTACAGTCTAAATTCCCTAACATACACACACAGACAGAGAGAGACTAGGGTCAATTTTGATAGCAGCCAATTAACCTACTAGTATGTTTTAGTGTTAGTAAATTCTGCGTTCTGACTAGTGGAGGTAACTGTCAGTCACTTGCAGTTCACTGCCATTCAGCAGTGTCATTTTATAACAACAACATTACTTGTCAACCATTTACAAAGATTACACATATAAAGAGCTATATCTATCTTTTTATATATATATATATATATATATATATATATATATATATACGTATATATATATATATATATATATATAATTTTCCTGTATGTATTGTAGTTAGACTAAAAAATATGTTTAATAACTTCCTTTCCCCTCTCCTATAAATACCCTCACCTTGTTTTGCCTCCTGTCCCACCCAGGGCCGGTGCTAGGGTCCATGGCGCCCTAGGCAAAATCGGCGCCCTCCCCCCCCCGCAAAAATCGGCGCCCTCCTCCCTCCTCCCTCCTCCCCCCTCACCCCGTCTTTTCTTACCTTGTCTCACTGACACTAGTGAGTGGAGGGGAGGAGACGGAGCAGAGAGGCGGCGGTGGTGAGCAGTAGCCTCTTCCCCCCTCCCCGTGCATCTGAATGCTGTGCAGCGGCCATGACAGGTATGGTCAGCGGTCGCCGCACAGTTTTAAAATTAATTTCCAGTTCTGTGGCGCCCTCCAGAGCCCGGCGCCCTAGGCAAGTGCCTAACCTTGCCTAATGGGAGCGCCGGGCCTGGTCCCACCTCCTCCTTTCGCTGAGTGGTTGCCTGCACCGAGCAGGTGTAAAAGGTGGGAAGGACTTCACTATCTGCCTCCCATTCTTCATACCGCCTAGCGATCATCCCCCCTTATCCCTCTTCAGCACCACTGCTGCACCTGCAGTTCCTTTATTAAGCTTTGGGAAATATACTTGACACAATGAAATATATATATGCAGGGCCGGATTAAGGGAAGGGAGGCCCCTGGGCTACGGGTACTGTTTGATGGCTTTGCACATCCCAGTGTGAGAAGATAACCATGCCATCTCTAGTAGCTTCAAAGATCTCTTACTGTTAGTCTTAGACACTTGAATAGACTTTGTGGGCCCGATCACACCTGGAGATCCTGGTAGGAAGCATGTGAAAGCCTATACAGATATATATAAATATGAGCTGCCAAAGGAAAATTCCTTCATAGTTCATATTTTGGGGGATCCGGGTGGCACTACATACTGAGGAGGAGAATCACACCAGGATTGTGAATGACAGGTACGGGTGGTATCCGTGAACAGCTAAAATCACATATCTTTGGAAAAGGTATGTCACATTGTTATAATGCCATCATGTTTGGTATTTAAAGGTACGGGAGATAATGACCGGTTTATTGAAGGGGGAGTTATGTTGCTGGGATATATCTGTGAAAAGCTAAGACAGGTCAACACTTAGGAATAGTTTTGAACAGGCCTTAGGTGACACCCAGGGGACATCCCTGCCCCCTATTAGCATTAAACACTGCCCCTGCGAAGACTATCCCATTTAATTTTGCATAAAAAAACCTGTGTTGGGAAGGGGGCAGGCGTCAGTTTTTTGGGGAATAAATCTAATTGAAGGACTGTCCATCTTTTCTGCCTACCCCCAGGCATACAGATTATAATAAGTCATGCTCTGTACTGTTATACCTTTTGTTTTTATAACTGTTTGCCATTTTTTATTTGTATGTCAAATCTTTATCTAATTGTTTTTATTATCTGTAAGCAGTGTACTTTTTGTATATTAAATCTAAAATGTAATAGTTCTGTCCTTATTGCTCTAAACGAATCCTTTGCCGTCTTAGAAGAGACAGATTGCTCGACCAAGTTAACCTTTGGAATGCCAGTGTGTGATTTGTTGATACATTTGATTAACAAGCTGTGTGTGCTTGTATTTACATTTGTGAAACAGTCTGGAGGTGTGAAGAGGTAACCCTTTGTGTGCTGGTGTGGGTCTTGTTAGTTTGTGGATAACTAGAAACCTGTGTGCTAGTGTGGCACAGTATATTGGGGTCCTATTGCCCGTATCCAATAGGTGGTGGCAAACCTGAAGTGTCTGGGGGTGTGAGAGCCCTGTGTTTGGGGGCAAATCCATAGGTCTATAACCTGTGTGATAGGTAGAGACTGCGGGCTGAAATCGTGTGTGACCTTATACAGCGAACCCCCCAAAGTCACGGCAGCTGGGAGCGTGTTCGTGACAATATGAATTTCCTTAAAGGTGACCAAATTCACACCGCTGTTAGACCATTCAATGTGTGCTACATCTGCGCATATTCATAGCACTCACTCCAATCAGCCTGTCCGTCTGTCTGTATGCTATAGATGAAACAAAACTTGTTTTCAATCCTGTGGGAAAAAAAGTTCTAAAAAAGTTAATTTGTTACCAGTAAGAAACACTAAATATTTAGCATTTAAGGGGCATATTCAATTGTTGGCGTTACTGCCTAAAGTAACGTGGCACACGCACTATTACCTTCATTACGGTAATAATGCGTGTAAATACCGTTATTACGGTACCAGCTCGCGGGACAGGGAACTGCGAGCTGAAATCCGGCTTAGTATTACCGTAATAACAGTAATACTTTTTCCGCGGCGGAAACTGCCAACAATTGAATATGCCCCTTAAAGTTATATGATATGGTGTAGAAAACACAGACGTGTGTATATGCATATATATATATATATATATATATATATATATATGTATATATATTTATTTGTGAATGCTTCAAGGTGTGTTTTAATAAGGAATCAGCTGTTGTTTTATTTAGTTGCCCTTTTATAACTGTGTTTTACATTTATATGTTATTTTTTCAATGGTGTTTCTTGACTTTTAATACTTTGCATAAGAATATGGTGTTTTACTTATGGTATATATAATAAACTACAGTTACATGTCAACAGAACAATTAACAGCCAGTTGTAGCATGTTCTAACCTTCTTACATTCATTCATTTTTACGCTTTCACAGAGTTCGTGCAGAGGCCAAAGGATTTAAAAAGAGCTTAGAATAGCAGTAGAAGGGGAAAAAAGAAACAAGATTTGGATTAATCTTGTCACATCATAAGGATTTGTAAGAGATGAGCGCGACACTAAAAGCCTCGTTTAGAGATCGCCGTGCTGTATCTGGGTAATGAATCTTCCTAATTGTTTAAAGCTGCGGTTCCCATTGTTATCTCTGTCATTACATTAGAAATGATTTAAGAATTGCTGAGGGAAGGGGCAACGTCTTTAAAACCGCTTTATATTATATAAAATGCACAAGTTGGTTGGTTTAATGTTTAGGGCATTTTGAAAATAAAAAAAAACAGTGATACATTGGGACCTGGAGTATGCTCAGACCATAAAATCCATCACACTACAGGACTCCTAGTAACATAAACTAAAGGACTCCTAGTAACATAAACTACAGGACTCCTAGTAACATAAACTACAGGACTCCTAGTAACAGAAACTACAGGACTCCTAGTAACGGAAACTACACAACTCCTAGCAACGGAAACTACAGGACTCCTAGTAACGGAAACTATAGGACTCCTAGCAACGGAAACTACAGGACTAATAGCAACGGAAACTACACAATTCCTAGCAACGGAAACTACAGGACTAATAGCAACGGAAACTACACCACTCCTAGCAACGGAAACTACAGGACTAATAGCAACGGAAACTACATATCTCCTAGCAATGGAAACTACAGGACTCCTAATAACGGAAACAACAGGACTCCTAGTAATGGAAACTACACGACTCCTAGCAACGGAAACTACAGGACTCCTAGTAACGGAAACTACAGGACTCCTAGTTACGGAAACTACAGGACTGCTAGTAACGGAAACTACAGGACTCCTAGTAATGGAAACTACACAACTCCTAGCAACGGAAACTACACGACTCCTAGCAACGGAACTACATGACTCCTAGTAATGGAACTACACAACTCTTAGTAACGGAAACTACACGACTCCTAGTAACGGAAACTACACAACTCCTAGCAACGGAACTACACGACTCCTAGCAATGGAAACTACAGGACTCCTAGTAACGGAAACTACAGGACTCCTAGTAATGGAAACTACACGACTCCTAGCAACGGAAACTACACGACTCCTAGCAACGGAACTACATGACTCCTAGTAACGGAAACTACAGGACTCCTAGTAACGGAAACTACACGACTCCTAGCAACGGAACTACAGGACTCCTAGCAACGGAACTACACGACTCCTAGCAACGGAAACTACAGGACTCCTAGTAACGGAAACTACAGGACTACTAGTAATGGAAACTACACGACTCCTAGCAATGGAAACTACACGACTCCTAGCAACGGAACTACACGACTCCTAGTAACGGAAGCTACACGACTCCTAGTAACGGAAACTACACAACTCCTAGCAACAGAACTACAAGACTCCTAGCAACGGAACTACACGACTCCTAGCAACGGAAACTACAGGACTCCTAGTAACGGAAATTACAGGACTCCTAGTAATGGAAACTACACGACTGCTAGCAACGGAACTACACGACTCCTAGCAACGGAAACTACAGGACTCCTAGTAACGGAAATTACAGGACTCCTAGTAATGGAAACTACACGACTCCTAGCAACGGAACTACACGACTCCTAGTAATGGAACTACACAACTCTTAGTAACGGAAACTACACGACTCCTAGTAACGGAAACTACACAACTCCTAGCAACGGAAACTACAGGACTCCTAGTAACAGAAACTACAGGACTCCTAGTAATGGAAACTACAGGACTCCTAGCAACGGAAACTACACGACTCCTAGTAACGGAAACTACAGGACTCCTAGCAAAGGAACTACAGGACTCCTAGCAACGGAACTACACAACTCCTAGTAACGGAAACTACAGGACTCCTAGCAAAGGAACTACAGGACTCCTAGCAACGGAACTACACGACTCCTAGCAATGGAAACTACAGGACTCCTAGTAACGGAAACTACAGGACTCCTAGTAATGGAAGCTACACGACTCCTAGCAACGGAAACTACACGACTCCTAGCAACGGAACTACACGACTCCTAGTAACGGAAACTACAGGACTCCTAGTAACGGAAACTACACGACTCCTAGCAACGGAACTACAGGACTCCTAGCAACGGAACTACACGACTCCTAGCAACGGAAACTACAGGACTCCTAGCAAAGGAACTACAGGACTCCTAGCAACGGAACTACACGACTCCTAGCAATGGAAACTACAGGACTCCTAGTAACGGAAACTACAGGACTCCTAGTAATGGAAACTACACGACTCCTAGCAACGGAACTACACGACTCCTAGCAACGGAACTACACGACTCCTAGCAACGGAAACTACAGGACTCATAGCAAAGGAACTACAGGACTCCTAGCAACGGAACTACACGACTCCTAGCAACGGAAACTACAGGACTCCTAGTAACGGAAACTACAGGACTACTAGTAATGGAAACTACACGACTCCTAGCAATGGAAACTACACGACTCCTAGCAACGGAACTACACGACTCCTAGTAACGGAAGCTACACGACTCATAGTAACGGAAACTACACAACTCCTAGCAACAGAACTACAGGACTCCTAGCAACGGAACTACACGACTCCTAGCAACGGAAACTACAGGACTCCTAGTAACGGAAATTACAGGACTCCTAGTAATGGAAACTACACGACTGCTAGCAACGGAACTACACGACTCCTAGCAACGGAAACTACAGGACTCCTAGTAACGGAAATTACAGGACTCCTAGTAATGGAAACTACACGACTCCTAGCAACGGAACTACACGACTCCTAGTAATGGAACTACACAACTCTTAGTAACGGAAACTACACGACTCCTAGTAACGGAAACTACTCAACTCCTAGCAACGGAAACTACAGGACTCCTAGTAACGGAAACTACAGGACTCCTAGTAATGGAAACTACAGGACTCCTAGCAACGGAAACTACACGACTCCTAGCAACGGAACTACACAACTCCTAGTAACGGAAACTACAGGACTCCTAGCAAAGGAACTACAGGACTCCTAGCAACGGAACTACACGACTCCTAGCAATGGAAACAACAGGACTCCTAGTAACGGAAACTACAAGACTCCTAGTAATGGAAACTACACGACTCCTAGCAACGGAAACTACACGACTCCTAGCAACGGAACTACACGACTCCTAGTAACGGAAACTACAGGACTCCTAGTAACGGAAACTACACCACTCCTAGCAACGGAACTACAGGACTCCTAGCAACGGAACTACACGACTCCTAGCAACGGAAACTACAGGACTCCTAGTAACGGAAACTACAGGACTACTAGTAATGGAAACTACACGACTCCTAGCAATGGAAACTACACGACTCCTAGCAACGGAACTACACGACTCCTAGTAACGGAAGCTACACGACTCCTAGTAACGGAAACTACACAACTCCTAGCAACAGAACTACAGGACTCCTAGCAACGGAACTACACGACTCCTAGCAACGGAAACTACAGGACTCCTAGTAACGGAAATTACAGGACTCCTAGTAATGGAAACTACACGACTGCTAGCAACGGAAACTACACGACTCCTAGCAACGGAACTACACGACTCCTAGTAACGGAAACTACATGACTCCTAGTAACGGAAACTACACAACTCCTAGCAACGGAACTACACGACTCCTAGCAACGGAACTACACGACTCCTAGCAACGGAAACTACAGGACTCCTAGTAACGGAAACTACAGGACTCCTAGTAATGGAAACTACAGGACTCATAGCAATGGAAACTACAGGACTCCTAGTAACATAAACTACAGGACTCCTAGCCATGGAAACTACAGGACTCCTAGTAACATAAACTACAGGACTTCTCTCAACGGAAACTACAGATCTCCTAGCAACACAAACTACAGGACTCCTTGCAATTGAAGTCACATGATTCTTTTCTTCAGATCGGTGCATGATCCGGACCACACGTGCTGAGAATGGATCCCCTCTTTGCTTATCATAGCAGAGAAGGGTACCCCGGGAGGCTACAGTGGAATCACAGGGCACCTAAACAAATTTCGCTATGGGGCACGGCAAAGCACTGTTCAGCCCATGGTAATATATTACTTACAGTAATTTGCACAATGTTGAACTATCTTTGCGCACCTCTGGATACATGCTACCAGAGTTGGATTAAGCCTCTGGGGAAGCCAGTACACTTAAGACGGCAGGGGGGGGGGGGGGGGGGGCTCAATGGTGTAATATGGCTATCGCTTCAGACAAATATATGGGCAATACCAAAAGCACTACTGTTAGGTGCACACAGCTCTCTCCTGAGCTCCTTGCAGATGGACCAAATCCCGACTAAGCAAGACAATTACCCACATTTGGTACTGCCCCATCTGAATAAGAACAGTTGGCAGACTGTCTTGCTCTCACCTACCTGCTTTTGCAGGTTTCACTCCCTGTGGCTGCTGGTGTCTATATCTCAGTTGCTGCTTGTCTGGATCCTGCAATGTTGGGGCCCTATTTGGATAAAGGAAATATATATGAAATTTAGAAAGCCCTAACCCGACCCGGCGTTAAATCAATAGCACCCACATTTAATATAGGCCTCCTTCCCTGATACCAGCCCAACATTAAATTAATAGCATACACATATAATAAACAGAGGTATTTCCCCCAACCAACCCCAACATTAAATTAATAGTATTCTCATTTAATAAATAAATAAACCTATTTCCCACAACCATCACTGACATTGTATAATTCATATTCACATTTAATAAATAGCCCTTATCCCCAAACTCAGCACTACAATCAACAAATAGCTCCAAAATCACCCCATAATTAAATTACATGTGTCACACTTACTTCGTTTCATCCACGCTGTGTCAGAGAGGGAGACATCTCTGTCTTTTTTTAGCCAGCACACATGGGACGCCACATCAGTAGGGTGGTGCGCATCCCAAGTGACATGTGTCAATTTGGGAGATAGGAGGAGGCGGTCACACAGAGGAGGAGGAGGGCATAGACATATGGGGAGGGAGGAAGGAACGGATCATATGATCTGTGGTCACATAACGAAAGGTGACTGGTCTTGGAGGAGGGGCCAGTCACCAGGAATCATACATTGCTCTGCTGAAGGCAATACCTTTAATTTGGCTTTGCATACTACATATTAAAAGCAAGAACCTCCAGGACTCGTATTCAAAAGTTCTATATAAAACTGCCTTACAATGATACACACTAACCTTCAATAGTCTATGTAATTCATTCTGCTATATACCCAGTGTGGCCGGATCCCCCTCAATCACCTCATCTCACACGTGGTCAAGATGGCCACCGCAGCATCTGAAGGGTTAATACCCTGAGTCCAGCTGCCACACAGTCACCTCCGCAGTCAGCCTCTATGCAGTGGTTGCCAGAGGGTCTTTCAATAACACCTGAGAAGCATAATGGAGCTGGAAGCGCTGCAGGAGTGGCAGCCCTGGGATCTGCTGCCCTGGGATCTAGCTGCCTACTTTCTGGAGCTAATTTCGAATACAGGGGAAACAAGACCCCAAGGCAAGGTCCCTTGAAGCATTTTTAGGCAAAACCAGGGGTGGAGAAGAGGTGGAGAGGAGGTAGAGAGGAGGCCGAGCTTATTGCTGATTCGTTGCTGTGGTTCAATGCAAAGTTGTAGATTTTTGTCCTGTATCAGATCCTCTTCACACGCTGGGCCTGATTCTTCTTCAGACATAAGTCTCGTTGCCGTATCTTGCGTGACATTGCTCTCTGCATGCCCCGTAAGGGCCTTATGCCAGTAAACACAAGTGCATGTATTTCATGTCCAAACACAAATGACACTTCCGACTGCCTATAACTTGATGGGTGGACCAGGGTGTGAAGGGATGTATGCACCTCAGTACAGTAAGGGTGTGCTGAGGCCGAGCGCACTCACATTTGTCCAATTAAAGCTCTGGTACTTGTTTTTAGCCGTATCACGTGCACCAGCTACAGGGCAGATGTAAGTGCTGACTGATAGTGATGACTATACGTATGCATGCTTTTTATGTATAGTTGACATTAAGAACATCCTGATTTATGTATTACATGTAAAAATTAATATTAAGAGATGTTAATCTATTTAAAAAAAAATTGTCATGCGTTCTGATGGGACTTTATATTGCACATATCCATGTGTTTATCCTGCACAGTGTTCTATCCATCTGCATACAACAAGTAACGTGGAGTCAGATCGTACTTATATCCAGATTCAAATGATTTCTTGAGATCTGCTTGTACTTGAAACCAGCATTCCTCTGTGCAATTTCCATCCCATTTTAAAAATCGCAAATTGCTTTCATTTTCCATTCCTTGATGAATCAGGCCCACTGTGCACAGCTGATTCTGATGAAGTAGCAAAAAAATTATTGTTAATTAAACTTTTCAATTTAGTGGAGCGGCATTGAAAAGTCAGGGCTGAGCAGTATATTTTACCTTCTCGCTTCCTTCCAGTGGTGGGGGATGATCGGGGCAATCCCCCTCTCCCCTAGCAGGGGCTTGTTGCCGGCAGCTGCACACTATGTGCAGGTCCATTCGACAGAGACAGTAAAACTATTTTCTAGATCCGCCCCTGCTTTCTTTGCATATGAACATTTTTGTCTTGGGGCTCAGTTCATAGTTGCCTACACTCCCAGAATGTCAGGGTGACTCCCGAATTTCTGGGAGTCCTCCCAAACTCCCGGGAGAGCAGGGCAACCTCCCAGATCCCGACCAGTTAATTAAGTTGAATTGGTTTGGGGTTGCAGGGCTTAATGACGCGATTCACGCATCATCAGGAGCCCGACCCCTACTGGTTTAGGCCAAACTAATAATGACAGCATAGGGGCGGGGCCAAATGATGCAAATCTTCCAGCCCTGCCCCCACACGCCCACTTGCCCTTCGGCCCTCCCGGAAGACGAATTTACAATGTTGGCAAGTTGGCAAGTATGGCTTAGTTGTCTTTTAAAAAGGAAGCACTAAATTGAGTGAATTGTATCTGTGTTTCCCTCTTACGTTACATTGCATTTAAGTGTCCATCTAAACAGCTCACATTGTTCCTGAGCTGCAGAATGTGGCATTTACAGACACACAACCCAGAGCCATAGCGCCCGGCCCTCGTGTTAGATCCGGTACCGCCGTTTACAGAAATATTTCCTAAAGCTGCTTTAGAAAAGAGGTAGAACATCAAAAGCTCTTTATCTGAGTACTGCTCTGCTGTGAGGTTTCACTTAGCCTCGCATTCACACAGTGGCCTAAATTTATCTAACCATTACAAATCTCTTTCAAATCTATAATAAGCTGTGTGTATATAACTCAGTACATTACAGGAGAAACAAAAAAGAACACAGTTAAACCAGCTCCACGGAATGATGTAATATTCGGTAACATTTACTGATTGGATCTTGGCCAATATGTAGATGAATTCCTGTTTCCTTGCGATGCATTGTGGAGGCCCCAGGGTGTAGACGCCTTCTGGGGGGCTTTTTACACCTCTTATTGCAAATGATGGAGATTGAAATCACCGTAGCTGGTTTCATGAATGTTTTATTAAAGCCTATCTGGCTGATGTTCGCCCAGCCTTAGAGTACCGCAGCTGTTACTTTGACAATGGTTATAGGAAAGCCCTTTGAGAAATATGTATTAAAATTGTTTAAGAATACAAAAGACGGATATTACCTCTGCGCTGGTGCCTGGTTGTCCCTGGACCTCTGCAAGCAGTGACTTCTTCAGTCCTGTGTCATTGCTACAGGAAAAATCTGTCAAACCTGGACATCAAATGAATAAAGCAAAACATAATCAGGGGATTCAAGGGAATACGCTTTCCAACGTCAAATAAAACAGCAATAACTGTCAATGTTAGGACAAGCAGAAATAAAATTCAATTCTTGAATTATACTCTTATTATAGTAGCACTTTAATCACAAAACAATCTGAGTTGTAAGTAAATCTTTAAAGTGTTTTTACACTTTCATGATGAATTTAACCAGTGGCTTTCCTATCATCATCACCATTTATTTATATAGCACCACCAATTCTGCAGTGCAGTACAGAGAAGATTTTTCATTCATCTCAGTCCCTGCCCCTTTGGGGCTTACAGTCTAAATTTTCTAACACACACACACAGCAACACACACACACACACACACACACACACACACTAGGGTTAATTAACCCACTCGGGCAAATGCAGGATTTGTAGAGGGGGGTTTCCACGCCACGCTGCCAGTGGGCATGGTGGCATGGCTATAATATTAGACAGTGCTTGACTGCTCTCCAACTCTTCCTACCCCCATAATATACATGGGCAATGCTGTGTGCACTACTGTTAGGTACACACAGCTTTCCCTTTTCAAGTAGAGCCGTGTAAAGGGTGGGCAGGGTCCAGCCACCTCAATTATACAGTGCCCCAGGCTTGGAGGGGGTTTACAGGCACTAGAAAGCCCCTCTTGGTTTGCCTATGCTACTAGTATGTTTTTGGAGTGTGGGAGGATACCCACGCAAACACAGGCAGAACATACACACCCCACACAGATAAAGCCCTCTTTGGGAATCAAGCTCATGACCACAGTGCTGGGAGGCAGAAGTGCTAACCACTGAGCCACCGGGTGCTCCCATGGCCTTTGCTGTACTTAGCAAGGTCCCAACACTGATATATAGAGAGGACCTCTGGCAATCTCCTTTAGTGCAGCTCAGAGAGTACTGACACAATGTAACAAGTGATGACAACGATGGGACCATACCAAGTACAGCAAATGGAGGGGGTACCAGAAGAGGGTCCCTACAAAAGTTCTTTCACAGGGAGGGTAGGACAGTTGGTTAAATTCAATATTAAAGGGGCCCCGTTTAAAATATGTCTAGACAACAATTGCAAAACTTGCTGTTCTAATGAAGATCTCTTTATATATTTATTAGAGGTGTTTGCATGAACAAATTATAATGGCTTAGCATTTTAATTCTCATAAAGAGAATCACTGTTGAATTAGATATGAATGCAGGGATGGGTTGTAGAATCATTACACACCTAATACTGGATCTTGTCCTTATTAGACATTAGGTGGAGAGTAATGTATGCAATATATACAGAGTAAAGTCACTCCACTATCAACTTGTCAATACTGTTTATTAAGATGTATATTGCAAACTATACTCAAGTTTCTACATAAAAAATATTCTTCTCCTTGAACCTTTGGTCTGTTGTGTTTGCTTACGTGCTATGTGTATATATACAGGTAAGCTTTATTCTTTGGGACAAATTAAATACTTATCTATATGATGACAATGTAAAGCGCAACATCATCATCATCATCATTTATTTATTTAGCGCCAACAGATTCCGTAGCGCTTTACAATTGGGGACAAACACAGACAGTGAGGTGAGAAGGCCCTGCTCGCAAGCTTACAATCTATGGGACAATGGGAGTTTGATACATGAGGTTAAGTCTACATTTTGCATTTCGGCCCAGCCAGACTGCAAAGGTAAAAGTGATTCATAAGCTAAATGATCCTATCACACAACAATGTTGGTCAGAGGGTAGTTGTCTTGTGTGAAATTGTGTAATAGGTGGTAATAGGGTAATGTAGTGAGGTTAAGTGGGTGGTTGAGAAATATTATAAGCTTGTCTGAAGAGGTGGATTTTCAGAGAACGCTTGAAAGTTTGTAGACCAGAGGAGAGTCTTATTGTGCAAGGGAGAGAATTCTATAGAGTGGGTGCAGCCTGAAAAAAATCCTGTAACCGGGAATGGGAGGATGTAATGAGGGTGGATAAGAGTCACAGATCTTGTGCAGAACGGAGTTGCCGTTGCCAACACTACACTATTATTTAAATCCGTAATATGGGTCACAGTGGTATGTAGCATTATGCACTTACTCATACACTCATAGTAGCAACTATGTTTAAAGTAGACTTTCCATTAGGACTTAGGCTTAATTTGGGTAAAGTGGAGTGTGCAAGGTCATGTTTAACCATCTCCTACCACCATTTCTTTGGCTCCGCTTATTAAAGCAAACTTTCCAAATTGCTGTACTTTAACTGTAATATGTTTAATATATTATTATTGTTAATCATTTTACTGCACTTGTATTATTAGTCTAAGGGCCTCAAGTCAATTTGCACATGGTTTCTCAATGAACTAATACCTCTTCGTAGAGCCACATATGGTACGACAGAGTTGTGAGCTACATACTCTGAAAAAGAAAAATATGTCAAACAATATAGCACCTCTTTGTCTGTTTTACCCAGTTTGTCCATTAGTTTACTATGTTTGTCCCCAATTGTAAAGCGCTACGGAATATGTTGGCGCTATATAAATAAATGATGATGATGATAGACTATAGAAGTTGTCAAGGAATGTGTTGCCTCAAAAAAAGTCATGAAGGACAGCATCTGGCCCCTGGGTCACCGCTTAAAGAGTCGTGTTTTAAGGGTTGGCTTGTTTCCTGGATAACTATGTAAGAGCTGGCTGGCTTCCTGGGAAGGATTACATAAGACATGGCTTACTTCTTACAAGAAAAGTTGAATTCTGCTCTACAGCACTAAGATTACAATGGCTGTGCTTGAAAAGAAAATCATTTGGTATTATGAATTAAGAAATTAAAAAAAATCCCTAGGCCTTTATAACTCTTACAGACTATAGGACATCTTGACACAGAGTGTACCCAACCTTCAAGGACACCCTTATTGTATTCATGATTACTTAATCAGTGTACTCAGCTAAGAACTATGAGCTCCACTGCAAAATACAGAGATTATATCTCACTTTTTACACTTTAGTCCCTAATTGTAAGTCTGCGGTTCGTGTATCCTAAGGGGTGCCTTTGACAGATTCAAGAGGTGCTTTAGTCTGTGGCTTGTTATACTTTTATTTGAATTAGGGAATACTTCAAATGCTAGATTAATTTTCCTTGCAAACCATTTTTCCTCTGCTGAGCTACTCTGTCAGTCTCTACATTGATTGCCTGTATTTCAACGAATCCAATATAAAATTCTTCTACTAACATTTAAGGCCATCTAAAAATTGCACCAACAATTCTCCTCAAGTCTCCTCACTTGCCTCAAAATATCTCCCAACTCGACACTTCCGTTCTGCACAAGATCTGCATCTCTATTCCACTCTCATCACATCCTCCCATTCCCAGTTACAGGAGTTTTTTCGGGCTGCACCCACTTTGTGGAATTCCTTCCCTCGCACAGTAAGACTTTCCTCTAGTCTTCCAAACTTCAAGCGTTGACTGAAAACTCACCTCTTCAGACAAGCTTATGATATTCCTCAACCACCATCTTAATCTCCCTAGGTTACCCTATTACCAACCTCTACACAGCTAACACAAGACAACAACCCTCTGACCAACATTTGCTGCGTGACTGATCACACAGCCCACTCAATACTTTTTACCTTTGCATTCTAGCTGGTCCATTATGCAATATGATGTAGCACGTGCCCTTGTGTTTCAAACTCCCATTGTCCCATAGATTGTAAGCTTGCGAGCAGGGTTCTCTTACCTCTCTGTCTGTATGTATTACCCAGTATTGTTTTATTAATGTTTGTTCCCAATTGTAAAGTGCTATGGAATTTGCTGGCGCTATATAAATAAATGTTGATGATGATGATGATGATGATGATTTTAAACACAATGGGGGGTAAATGGACACACTTTAGGGGATATTTGGCAAACATTTGCCATCATAAAGGGTACAGGATAAAGAAAGGTTGAGAAATCCTGGTCTCACAGGTACAATCAAGCCTCAGTGAAACTCTGATGATTTTAGGGAGATTACAGCTGACTGCAAATCCCATAAACAAGAAATACACCCTGGGGTGTTTAAAAAGACACAGCTGCTATACTTTGGGTAATAGGATATTTTAGAACAGGATTTATGTATAGCCTACAGTTATTATGTACATTAGCTATGTGTATGTTTCAGTATGTATCATCCGAACTATGAGAATTTTGAAAGGACAATATAAAAAGAGAAGGATGGAATTTTCCGCATAGAATCCTGTATTATGCCTCTTTTTTTAGGCTGGGTGCACACTGCAGAAAATGTCTTCCAATGCGATATCGTTAACGGTTTTACCAAATACTGAAAGTCCCGATCAGCATGACGATTCCTGTGTACTATACACGTTTTACCTTCAGATCTGTGCTCTTCATCTGTCATAACCATCGGATGAAAAGATCCTGACTGTAAACTCTATGGAGATCTGCCTTCGCTGCTGGTCATAAATGCGTACACATTGCAGAATTGGCACAGTGTAATTCCATCATTTATGGAGATTTTTAGTCCGGTTATAAAATGAAATCAAAAGACACAATGGGCTTTGGAAAAATAAAACATGATCGTGCGCACACTGATGCAATATCGGACCTAATGGTCATTTATCGTATGATTGGTATGATAATTGGGTGAATAACCTGTAGTGTGTACCCAGCTTTACAGTTCATCAAAAGCTTTAATCAAAAATAATAAAACATGTGAGGGATGGTAAACTCCTGCTGCTAATTCTTGAGACTTTTAAGTCTCAACTGACCCAGTGAACGGTTCCCTAACTCTCCAAACATATGTGTCAGGGAGGTAGTTTAGCTTGGGTGTCTCACATATTTGGGTATAATAATAAGACTTTGCACCCATAGACTTTGGTCTAGACAGAGGCTACCCCTGTTGCAGAAGGAGTTTCCACATACTGGGCAGCACGGTGGCTCAGTGGTTAGCACTTCTGTCTCTCAGTACTGGGTCATGAGTTTGATTCCCGACCATGGCCTTATCTGTGTGGAGTTTGTATGTTCTCCCCGTGTTTGCGTGGGTTTCCTCCCACACTCCAAAACATACTGGTAGGTAAATTGGCTGTGTTCAAATTGACCCTAGTCTGTGTGTCTATCTGTGTGTGTGTTAGGGAATTTAGACTGTAAGCTCCAATGGGGCAGTGGTGTGAGTGAGTTCTCTGTACAGCGCTGCAGAATTAGTGGCGCTATATAAATAGCTGATGATGATGATGATGATGATGATGATACTACTTTGGTCTAAAAGGTTGTAGTCCAAGTCCCTCAATGACAAAGGGTACCAACTGCTAGTAGCTCAGGGTTGTGAGAACCATCACTAATAGATCAGTAGGAAACTGACACAGTGCTAGAATTGGACTCAGAACCCCAGTAGTGGTTCTGCAAACTAGGAAGCGTGAGACCACCTAGATTAACACATAGCACCTCGATTGACAGCATTTTTGAAGAGCAGCTACTCATAGACAAGAATGATCTGTAGCCCTATAGAGTACATCATGAAATTATAAGAAATATCCCCCATTGGTATAAAATTGGAGGCCAGAAGACCACAAAGTGTTTTCCTGCGCAGGCCGCTGAAGACTTGTTCTGGTCAGTGGCAGTGTGCATGTCTTTTGGGTTTTTTTTCTATGAATTTTTCTAATTTCATTTTTATATTCATTTAGATCAAGAAAAAAGTGATATTTTTCTTACATTTTATAAAGTGGTAAATGAGTGCTTGAGTTTCTGATTTTAACAAATAAAATGTATTTTACTAGGACCACATTGCCGCTCCAGGGGACCAAGCCTTGTTCATGACCCCTGCACCCATAGCTCAAACATCCTCTGGTAAGGGGATGGTAAGCACACCAGCTGTGTGCTGGCCTGTTTTTAAATGATTTATGTATTTACTTTAATGGTGTCAGTTTTGCCTGTGTGAAACTCTTTTATTTCACTGCTTAGAGCGCCACTGGAATGGCTTCTTTCTGCCAAAGTGAAACATGGAGGCACAAAATTATCCCATTAAGAGGACGAGACCCAAATACCACTTCTACGCTGGTACAAAAATGAAGTCGTTTTGTATCGTGGAAACAGATACACGCCCCTCCGCAACGGGAACGAATGACCTTTTGCAGTTCTGTAAGTGACCTTCCAGTATATAGTATGCCTTTATCTCTGCACCTCAGTGTAATTCTTGATTACTAACACTGCAACTGGAGTGGCTGCATAGAAAAATAAAAGGATTGTTTCTGGCGAAATATGATAAATATACTGACAGGCGTGGAAAACAATAGCATATTATTGAAGTCACTGGTCGCTTGACTGCCTGCCTCATATTCAATGCTAATAATAAAGGAACTTGTTTCAATCCATTACAGTCTGTGTCAGTCGCTGCTGTCCTGTGCGACAATTACAGACAATTACTAAACATATCAATAACGGGGGTGATAGACTGCAGAGGTTGCCATAGTGACAGAAGAAGAAAACAAAGAGCCCCCATCACCTGCTGCCAGTGACGGCGGATAGAGGTGTAACTAGGGAGTTTTGTGTCCTGACCATGGAGTTGTGTAATTACACATTTGTAAAAGTACTATAGCAGTCGCTTAATGCATTTTCCATATAGACAGTAAAAAAAAATTAGAGAGATATTGAGATTTATGTTCTTTCTACCATCACTTTGCCAGTTCCATTGTCAGCCACATTGCACAGACTCCATTGCACAGTTTTCCTTATATATATATATTTTTTAATTCAGCCCCCTCCACCACCAGATTTTTCTGATGCATAGTCGTCTACTCTCTCGGAATGTAATTTATAGGAGTTCTCCCAGTAGAGCAGTGCACTCTCCCATTTCCCGCCCATTTTTCTAGTGAAATGGGCGGGGACGGGGTTTGATAACATCAAACAGCGCGATTCTGGCTCTACCTTCCACTGCGTGATGCCATGAATAGCGGCATTGCACAGGATGCGGCATTGCACAGGATGGGGGGGGGGGGGGGGGTGATGGGATCTGTGTGGCCATGGATTGAAGATATAAAATGTTGGTAAGTATATTTCAAGGTAATATTGCCCCCCCTCCATCTTGTCTTGTCAGGGTTCTACCACTGCTGTGCAACCTCTAGTTACCCCTCTGTTTGCAGCCATATTGTAAGTACCTCCCAACATGGAGAACCACAAAATGACTACAAAATAAGCCCCACCTCTGTTACACCCAAACTCCACCAACAAAAGCACAATGTTAAAAAAAAAACAATCACTTTATATTAAGTCCCATTGGTTTTGCGGCCCACGAATCGGGATGTCCCATCAAAATCGGGACAGTTGGGAGGTGTGATTGGGTCGAATCAATATTCATGAGAATGCAGTCTATCAGTTCTCAAGGAACTAGGATGTCACTAGTGAACTATTAAACTGAATAGAATATAGGTTCAGTCCACAAAATAATGTGCTTAGTGAGTTGTTAGGTTTAATATGTTAGGTGGTTAGATTTATTAGGTTTGTTAAGTCATTTCAGATTCCTCTGCACCTGGAAAAAACAAAGAAGACAAAACATTTAACCTCACAACATTGTGACTTTTTGTAAACATATCTTGTCTCTATGGGTATAAATTTGGCCCACGTTATTTTGGCTTGGCAGAGATCAGAGATGCTACATTAATAGAAATTGTCTAAAACATTCATCTTTGTGTGAACACAGTACTAGCCTGAGGACGGTATTTTGGAGGCACATGCAGAATTATTCGGAGCGGGCTGTGTGGGGATTGCTTGGCAACAAACACTTGTTAGACACATGAAGTCAGAAACCTGTAGAATAGCAATCTTTCCCTAGGCCTGGGCAAAGACACATTTAATAAAGAAAGGCCTACACCTTTATGTTGCAAGACAAAATAATTAATATAATACTAGATATTAAAATTAAAAAATTCTTAAATTGTTCTTCAGGGGTTTGGGATGTACTTCCTGCCTCTTCCTGCAGCTTCTATTATTATTATTAGTGGTCCCTCCCAGTGCTCTTCCAGGGGTGGACAAAGGTTCTCCTCCTGAGTTGGGGAAAGGGCCTCTGTCATTTAATCACAATAGTGGGCTGCACCTAGGCAATTAAGGGCGTTCCAATGCCTGGGAGCTCACACACAACCAATGGCAGGAGAGGACGACTCTGTAGATACTATATAAAGCTGGATGGGCAACCATAATGCCTTGCCATTTTGTGATCCAGGCTGTATCTATTGCTAGAGATATATATTTGTCTGGTTTTGTCTGCATATTTGCCAAGATGTCTTCTGATGAAGATATGCCTGTGCAAAGCCAATCTTCCTCCACCAAGTGTTGACAACCATATTTTGCCCAACGCAAGCCAGAAATCCTTGTTCAGCTGATGGTGGAAAGAGTGCACCATACCAACCGGCAGCTATTCATTGCATCACATTTGGGAGGCTATATCAGAGCATGTCAATGCCATGGCTCCTTTTCAGGGGTTTGTGAGGTTTTGCAAATGCACATTTTTTATTTTTATTTAAATTATATTGTGCTCCGCATAGATTACTAAAATGTCTACTTTCTTTCAGTATTGTCATACCGAAACCAAAGCCTTTTATAAATATAGCAATGTATATATTTCCAGGATTACATTGCAACTGGTTTTAAGTGTATAAAAATCATTATGGCTGTGTAATAATTTGTGATTATTGTGTGACCTTTAGGCCCAATATTTTTATATCTATATGCATGTATGCAACAGTATTTTAAACTTGTTTTTACCAGTATACATTGCAACTTGGTTCACTTTGAGCATTTCATACAGGTGGCAGGGGCAAACGCAGGATTCGATGAAGGGGGGTTTCCACGCCACGATACCAGTGGGCGTGACCAGCATGTGTAGGGGCGTGGCTACAAACACGCATCGGCTCAAACACACAGACATGTAAATTGTCCCATACAAAGACAAGCACAGACTCACATATACACAAATACGTAGACATGTAAACTGCCACATACACAGTTAAGCACAGACACACGCATACACAAACACACACAGGATCAAACACACAGACATGTAAACTGCCATATACACAGATAAGCACAGATAAACAGAGACAGGATCAAACACAGACATGTAAGCTGTCATATACACAGACAAACACAGACTGACACAAACACACACAGGATCAAACACACATACATGTAAGCTGTCATATACACATATACACACTTTCTTACCTTCTTCTGCTGCCTCCTGCATTACACCCATGCTGGCTGTGTGGGAGGAAGGGGCGGGGCCAATCTGCCGGCAGAGAGCTGTGCTCACACAGCAGGGGACTGACTGGGAGACGATCCCAAGCTACAAGCAGTAGTGGCTGGTCCAGGGAGAGGGGCCAGTCACTGTAATCATACAGCATCCCAGATAGGGCAGGGGTTTCTTGGGACTAGGAAACCCCCCCTGGGTGGCAAGACATTAAACGGCGCCTTAAGGACAAACTGAGAGACCACTGTCGTCAAGCCAGGGGGTCAGTTGGTGGTCCCATGGCATCCTTAGACCTCAGTCTTCTGGAGTGCACAGCATTGGTCTGCATAGATGACCAATTGGTGCAGGGATTTGGGTGCATTGATCCCGGAGTGAGCCCACCCCAACCACACATCAAATCCCCCCATGGTTATTTGTTCATTTATAGTAAGTATTACATTTTAGGCCAACCCAAAAGGTACTAACATGTAAAGTAAGATAAACTTCTATATGCATTGAATGTTGAATAATCTTGTGAATCTGGAGAACTCGACCTCTTCCACCCATGGAACCCCACTCCAGATGGCAATATTGTGAAAAAATTCCCTTATGCATTGTAGATTTTGGGGTCCATTTTGAATTTATAGATTATAGAAAAAGGATACGTCCAGCTAACAAATCTTGGTCCATCCAAAAATGTAAACTTGCAAAATGTCCTGTGTCAAAACAAAACAAAAAAATCTATTTTAAAAAGCAGTATAAAACAGCATGAAAAAAACAATAAAATATATAATGTATGCAACTATGCATAAACTGCATCACATAGGCAAAAGTCCTAACATTTTAAAACGGAAAACCTCATTGCTCAATGTATGCAACTACACTATATAGACAAAAGTATTCGGACGCTTGACCATTACACCAACAGAGACTGTAATGACAATGTATTAAAATACATGTACTTTAATATGGAGTTGGTCCCCCTTTAGCAGCAATAACATCTTCCACTCTTTTTGGAAGGATTTCCACAAGATGTTGGAGTGTTTCTTCGGGAATTTGTGCCCAGTCATTCTGTAGAGTATTTATAAGGTCAGGCATTGATGTTGGGGCGAGAAGGCCTGGCTCGTAATTTCTGTTCCAGTTCATCCCAAAGGTGTTCGATGGGGTTGAAGTCAGGGCTCTGTGCGGGACAGTCAAGTTCTTCCTTACCAAACTCATCAAACCATGTCTTTATAGGCCTTGCTTTGTGCACTGGGGCACAGTCATGTTGGAATAGAAAAGGGCCTTCCCCAAACTGTTGCCACAAATTTGGAAGCATAGCATTGTCCAAAATGACTTGGTATGCTGAAGCATTAAGATTGCCCTTCAGTGGAGTTAAGGGGCGTAACCCAAACCCTGAAAAACAGCCCCATACCATTATATCTCCTCCACCAAACCTCACAGTTCACATAATGCAGTCAGGCAGGTAACATTCTCCCGGCATCCGCCAAACCCAGACTCGCCCATCTGACTGCCAAGCAGAGAAGAGTGATTCATCACTCCACAGAACACGTTTCCACTGCTCCACAGTCCAGTGTCGGTGTGTTTTACACCACTCCATCCGACGCTTGGTATTGGTCTTGGTGATGTGAGGCTTGTATGCAGCTTCTCGGCCATGGAAATCCAATCCATTAAGGTACCGCCGCACAGTTTTTGTGCTTACATTAATGCCAGTGGATGTTCGGAACTGTTCAGCTATGGAATCCGCAGAGTGTTGGCAACTTTTAGCAGTCGTGGCCCCCGCTCCATGATTTTCTGTGGTTTTCCACTTCATAGCTGAGTTGCTGTTGTTCCTAAATGCTTCCAATTTTAATAATGTTAATTACAGTTGACCATGGAATACCCAGCAGGGATGAAGTTTCACGAACCATCTTATTGCAAAGGTGGCATCCTATCAGTTCCACGCTTGAAGTCACTGAGCTCTTCAGTACGACCCATTATCTATCACAAATGTTTGCATATGGAGACTGCATTACTAGGTGCTTCATTGTATACACCTCTGGCAACGGGTCTGATTGAAACACCTCAATTCAATAATTAACAGGTGTGTCCAAATACTTTTGTCCATATAGTGTGTGTCTGAACATTTGAAAAAATATACTGCACTGCAAATTGTGAATTAATTAGGTGTATTTTATAAGTCTCACATTGAACAACATTTTATAAAAGGGTCATTTAGACAATTTAAAGCATTCTCACTTGTTAACGTATTCCATCCTTTTGAAAGAAACTAGTTTTGTTACTACTGAGATGCACATGTGAAAGTGTCACCTACCTCTTTTAAGTAAGCAGTCAGCAATTTCATTTATTGTCCTTTCTATTTTGAATCGAAATGGCGTCCACCTGCCATGAAATTATTATGTTATTTAATGAGATGAGTGTTGTCAAGTGTGCAGGTGAGTTGTCAATCATCCCATTAGATTGTGACAGTGCTGTGCTTGGTCATCACTATCATCCGTCACTTGCATCTGCCCCACAGCAGGTACAAACCTTACGTCCGAATAGGAGTGTACGGCTGCGTACGTCCGAACGCGAATCACCCGCACCTGCTTGGGAACGCCTTGACTGTACTTTGGCTACGTTCAGCCGCCCCTTCCTTCTCCCAATCCGCCCTTCAAGACATAGACGGTAGTAAGTGTCACTTGCGCTCGAAGATAAATCGCATTCACTTGCGTCACTGTCATATAGTCCGTGTCTGAGCATACGCAGAGCAATTATGCGTATTATACGTATTGGGATTTGCGTTTTTTGATGAATAAGGCCTAATGCATCATACTTGTTTACTTTTTATACCAAGGGCAAGGAATGGCGTGTCATCAGGGCCCTGCTTGCTGCGCGAAGATGCGATTTTGGGTGGGATCCGGGAGGGTAGTCCTGCAGAACTCCCCGAAATTCGGAGCTTCCTGCACATTACAGGAGTGTAGGCAAATATGTCATGCGCACGTTATCTACATTACTCCTCTGACTATTTAGCAATCCATATTACAATAGAGAGAAATTATCCTGTTTGAAAAAATAGAGAATAACTGTTAAAACCTCTATTTTCCTAAGAAAATTCTCCATGGAACGAAAAAAAATAATTTTTTCTGTCACTTCTAATAGAATATGGTGTAAAATTGTATAGGCATTCTATCAACGAACATACAGATTGCTCCACTTTACACAATATCACCCTAGTGGCTATCCTGTTGTGCTTTCCCTAAGAGTCTCTACAAACCTCATTATCTCTACCGTTGTGTCGAAAATAAACACATAGAAATCTGTTTTTTGATTGGGGACATCAATTTGACCCCACCTAATTCTCCGACAGGTCACAGTGGGGTGATTACTGTAGTCAAAGAGAGGGAACTTGGTTCATTTGAAATCAATGAGGTCCCATAAATATTAAATAGGACTATTGAACTCTCCTTAAAACAGCTTTTAAAGGCTCCAGATAAAATAAGTCTCAAGCAATTCTGGATACCAGCTGCCATACGTAGTATTGTTACATAATTATAAATTTACCATCTAACAAATGAACATGTGAAATAGTAAGCATTCTGGAAAGAGTTAAATGTCAACCAATTGTGAAAGTGTTCTAGAATATAGAATAAATTGACTTCTAACAAGCAGCTTCTGGGAAAAGGGAGCAGTCAGTACCCTTCCTGAACGATACAATGAAAAGTAACTCAAATTCTTATTGTGTTTATATGGGATTGGTGATTTTCCAGAGGCTCTGAATCACCCTAACCACCTACTGAGTTTAATCAGTGTCCCAGCTGGGGACAAATAACAGCAGGATCTTTTAGTTGCCCATAAATGAAATCCCGCTGCTTTGAGAGTACATTCCTGTTCTTAAAAGAAAGTTAGGTATGTCAGACTTTACTTCTTCTCATTTGTGCCTTTTTTGATAACTTGATAACTGGCAATTACACAGCGAGAATTTTTTTGAGGGCCCTGCAGTTGTATTTTACACAAAGATTTAGTAATTCCGTGTGTTCTGGGGGAGTCTATAAGAAGCCTTGCCAATTCTTTGCCATAAAATTGGATGGATATGGATACGATGATAATCTGTGTGTGGGATTTTGCTCAAAGGGAAATAAGGGGCTTATGCAGTATTTTAATTATGTTCCGTTTTTAGTGGGTGTTGGTGACTACCCTTAAGTGAGAAATAGAGAACCTCCTGCTGCCTTCTCTATTCACCTGCAAAACCTAGAGGTTTGGAGCTTGGAGCTCGAAAAATTCCTTGAAGCTAGTGGGGTTGTCAAGTGTATTATGCTTTAAATAAATAATTTAACTGTTATTTGGTGGACAAAGGCAGGCCTAATATGTGTTTTCTCTTGCACAGCAGCATCCATGTATGAAGTGCAGCATACCAAATAATGGAATGACAATATGGGGAAAAAGTATGCATGTGTTAAGAAACATGGAGTGTTAAGAAATGTGATAACCGCCGTACACCGCATCCGCACCCTGTCAGGTGGTAGCATATTGCGCCCAGGTGTCGGCCAGGTTCCATATTTGGTTGCAGGGTGTTCACTGCTACACGCCGGGCTGGTTGCCTGATGACAGTATTGGCATCCTCTCCTTCTGATGTAGCCGGTGTTGTTTTTCGATTCCAGCATGTTGCTTTGTAAGTAACAACTAGTGTCTTTTCAGCTCTCAGCTAATCGCTAGGCGGTATCAGCTGTCCACTTGCTCCTAATTACTTGCTGTACTTGTGCAGCTAATCACCTTGCAAACCCTCATTAGTTCATCTGGCTTTGTAAGCTCATTTCCTGTTGTTCATAAATGCTGGTGATAGTTCCTGCTTGACCTAGTGTGACTTTGTATCCTGAGTTGATATCTCGATGTTTGACCCAGATTGTTTAAACGGAATTGCTCTCTTCTCCTGCTTCAGACCTTAGCTTGTTAAATGGATCTGCATTTATCTCTACCCGCCCTGACCTCTGGCTTGTAGAAAGGAAATGCAGTCTTCTCCTATTCCTGACCTTGGCTTGTTTTATAAAGCTGCGTTAGCCCTTGCCAGTCTAGTTCTCTTTTATTGACTCTTCTGTTACCATCTAGGTTGCTCACTACTTTCTTCCGTGTTTTGTCCACTTCATTGGCAATAGTGGGATCTACTACTCGAGCATAAATCCTGGGGGCAACTGGGTACTATACTCCATATACCCCCTACTTCCACCACTATATATATATATATATATATATATATATATATATATAAAATATTATGGAATTGGCAGCTGAGCAATACTTAATTGCTCCAGATTTACCGGCCTGGAGCATAAGAGTTTACGTACCGCTGTGACAGGTCTGTTTCCATAGCTGTCTGCATGTGTGTTCTGTATCCCACCTCTGCTGCTCCATTGTGGGAAGGAACTCTATGCAGAGTGAGTGGTGGTGTCTTCCACTGATGATGTCGTCGGTGTTACTGCATAGACCACCCACATCATGGGCAGGTACTGAAATTGTTGAGATTAGTCACATTTATAGGCAGAAATTAAAACTTATTTTGGTACCTTCCAAAAATTGGCTACATCCTAATTCATACAGGGCACCTCCCTGATCTCCCAGCCAGGCCCCCATATTACCATGATCACCAACTGGGACCGTCCCACGGATATCTACTGTCAGTGATTTCTCTTTTCTCTGACAGTAATGACTCTTTTCTCCATCTAGATCCATATTGGGTTTTTTTTATTCAGACACTACAGATACTAGGAATACAATTAACATAGACCTATACATTTCAGCCAACTGTCCAATGTAGTTAGTGGGTTTAGCTGTTGAGTGGAGGTGATCTCAGAAAGGTTGGCATGGAAAGAATCTGGGAAACGTGTTTAAAGGTTGGTGGTTCCTTCAAAATGTTATTATGGGACCCAGCAAATTCTACATCATATTTCACCTAATAATTTGTAATCAGTGTGAAATCCCTTGTTTTAGCCAGAAAAGTAAAGCTTCTCATTCTGTATGACAGTTATCTTACTAAATAATGTTTTTTTTCCCCAATCATGTCATACTTTTCTTTAGAAATTGCAGCTTTCAGGAATGATAAAGCTTCTTACTTAGTAGATTGCACCAATCACTTTGTCAGCGTCAAATAAAAGTATAATTTAGAGGAAAGACTTTCAGTTGTTTTGTGTTAATTTTAACAGAAATGTTTGTCTGACAGAAGCACTGTGATATTTATTCAATCTTTGTCCTTATGCAAATCACGTTTGCTTTCAGAGCTGGATACAGAAATGCCAAACTGCTTGTATAGATTTGTCTTCCCCGAGATTAATTGTGTGCTCTTTGGTGGGCTCAAAATTGTTGTAAAAATGTCTCGGAGAAATTGTATTTTTCTTAAATATGTTGCCATATCTTGTCCAAGCCACGACCCCTTTATACAACAGTCTGAAAAGAAGGGAAAAAAGCTGTATCTTCAATGATTATATTTTGCACATGTAGATGCATTTATAAAGGTGAAGTACAAAATATTTTTTCCGTAACAGAAACGTTTCTGGACAGGCTGTATCTGTGTCTACATCCAGGTCTACATTGGTCGCATTTACTTGAACATGTCCTCACTGTACTTGACCTAGGCTTGCACGCCGCTTACCTCCAACAATCCGCCTTTACAAGCCTAAAAATACAGACTCAAGCGCAATCCTTTTTTGCCAGCATGATCAGTAGTGAAATCTGTATTTTACATTACACAAATGGACTTGCATCCAACTTTACACAAGGCCCTCAGTATACCTATAGAGCAAGGAGTGCAGCTATGTTCACTTCAAAAATAGGGATGGAGCTCACCCGTTAAGGGGTGGAGTTTAACTGTAAGACAGTTGGGCGATAGTTACAAACAGGTAAGTACCAATTGAGACATAAAATTGGCAGATGTGGTGTAGATGTGTTGGTCCTGTTTCTCTAGTCTAGGATGACACAGTGAGATGTTGTGAATGACGTAGAGCAGTCTCTGGCTTCCGATCGTAGTTGATGGATGGAGAAAGGACGTGTATATCATTAATGTATAAAATGACGTTGTGTAGATGGCTTGGGTACGCTTTACTGATGTCCACTACTCCAACATGGAGAAGGCCTACAAAGAAATTCCGAAATTATGAAAAAACGATTTGAAAGAAATAGACTTACCTTCAACCCAATGGTGGAGATCTCCAATGGGAGCACGATGCTGACAGCAAGTGATTTCTGTTGGAGACGTGTTCGGCACTGCAGGCTGACGTCATTACGACGTCTTTGGAAAAAAATAGACTTACCTTCAACCCAATGGTGGAGATCTCCAATGGGAGCACGATGCTGACAGCAAGTGATTTCTATTGGAGACGTGTTCGGCACTGCAGGCTGACGTCATCGCGACGTCTTACAATAGAAATTTAAAGCGGCAATCTAACTATCGACCACCTAGTATGACCCAGGTTTCCAGACTGGACCTTCTGTTAGTCCCCTCTCTGTTTCCTGCTTCTGTTCTCCAAAAACTTCATGCTGTCTTGTCTTCTGGGATTATATCAGCACTGTGGTTATAACCACAGTGCTGGTAATTAAACATGAGAGAATTAAACTGATTCTAATTGATTCTAAGTGATGTGACTCAATCATTTACACGTCGTTTTTTCTTGATTGAGTAATGTTTAATTATTTATAAATCAGTGAAAACCACAGTTGTTTCCACATCTATATTGTTTAAACAGAATATATAATAACTGCAATAACAACAATACAATAATTAAAAAAACTTAAAATATATTTTTCATAAATGTAAAAAAATAAAGGTGAATTCAAACTGAAAAAAATGATGGTATGAACAGTTGTGGCACATTGATTCATAAAGACATTTACCTGCTAACAGATACATTTGCTATTGATCATATATTTAAGTGGATTCTAAAAGTGTGGGAACGGAATCCTGTTTTGAAAAATAAATGTGGTTCAAGATTCTACGAATATAAATATTTTCAAGGCAGAAAATCAGTTTGCAAATGTCACTCTAAAAAAATGTTTTAGAAAAAACTCTTAAAATATCACTTTCAAAGAAAATTTTAGAATGTCAATTATGTAAGAAACACATTGAAGACATTTCATTTCCATAAAGGATTTGTTAATCATTCAAACGAAAATTCACATTTTAGCTCAAAATTGCGAATTTTCCTATAAAAGGAAATAGTGTCGTTTCTCTAATCTCTATTCAAAACAAATAAGCCAGAGTTTAATCAAATATGACATTACAATAGAAGAGCCTAAAATAATTGTAAAAGAATACATAAATTGCTACTCAACACCAATACATGTTTGCCAAATATTTTTCTTTACAATTTAAAATATTGACAGTACTATTTGTTGTCTAGTAATATAATACAAGCTAGCATGATGGTAATAAATGTTTGTGTATTTTGAGAATGTTCCTGACGGTACTGCGCATAGATTTTGGAATCCGGTATCTCAGCAAAATTACCTATAACTCTGCAAATGGAAAGGGGGCAAATGTGACGTCCACGGGGACTGACAATGCTGAGTCTGTGTGTTGTCTCATTACGCAGCTTAGATACACGAATGCACAGCGCATATCTCACTGCTAACACGGACAATGGAATCACAAATTGGAAACAAATACCTATTAGCATGGATTGTCATGGGAAATCTAACTGTGTCATAGCATTTTCCCTGGTAATAAGCCATATAATTTTAGCACGGCTCGGTGTTTATGACAAATAAACAAGAGAGTATGCAAACCAATTCATCACCATTACAGCCAGCCTTACCCTACACATGAGTAATGGGCTGAGATATAAATAAGTCATAGGTAGTTCCTGTTTTCATTGAAATAAGCAGATAGATACATGTTTGAGTTTTGTCCATTGATTCTTGGTTACAGACCAGGAACGAGCACTAGAAATGTTTTTATAGATATTCTAGTAAGCTAAAAGTATTTATTTAAGTCATAAACCGCATGATATAACTTGTCCCATCCTGTATTCTTACTTCAAATGGATAAATGACAAGTTAGATGTACAAATTTTGTTTCATATAAATGTTTGTTTGACACCACAATCACATCACTACTCTGTGCTGCTGGGGGGCCCTGCTCTTTTCACTATCTAAAACTAAATACTATGGGCCTGATTCATTAAGGAAAGTAAAAGCAATAAAAATGAGTAACTTCGCACCTTGGCAAAACCATGTTGCATCGGAGGGGGAGGTAAATTTAAATGTGATGGCAGATTTATAGTTGGGGTAGGTCATGTCTTAGATCAACTTTACATTTCAGTGTAAAAATAAAGCTATCATATATTTGTGTGCAAGATAGAAAAACTGCCAGTATTTAACTTCTGTGCAAAATAATAAACTAATATGCACCCCATACATTGTAACATGGTTTTGTCCAGGAGAAAACTTACTAATTTTTTTTGCCCTACTTTCCTTAATGAATCAGGCCCTATAACACTATGAAAGGGCAGAAATCTGAAAATGTCTTTAAAAATGTCTTTGTCAAATGTACAATTTTATACCATAACAGAGAGACATATATGTATGTATATAGTATGTATATCCTGTTAAAGACTTTATTTAGGAGACTTTATTTAGGATGTACAGGTGTCCATATTAGTCCTTAAAATTGAATTATTTTACTGTACTCTCGTTAAAAAGCAGAAGTCTTTCTTCTGATCATCTGATTGGCCACACGCTGTTCTATCCCCGCCCTTATTGTCTACAACAAATGTGACACTTTTTACTGCGTTTATCCTCTTGTCTGTGTGAAATTTCAGGGATTTTTGTTTGCAGAGATGTTTATATGAAGGAATTGTTCGGAGCATTGTTTGTTCTTTGTGATTTGAGCTGATTTTTGGCCCAAGGCCGCAAATCATGGCTCATTTTGTATAAATTTGAAAAATTTGAAATTGAGAAATGACCCCCTCTGACCTTAACGTTGTCCCTTATTTCACAGGGGAAGAACTGTATAAACTACAAAATAATAAAAAGAATATTTAATGGATTATATTTTTAATGAAAGTCTTTGGCTTAGAAATGTATTTTCAGGAACATTTACCACATGTAAGAAAACATCATGAACAGTGCACAATGTAAAATATAAATGGATAACTAAAATGGGCTGGTTTTCACTATAACGGAGAGACGATGAGCCCGTTGTGGCCACAAGATGGCTAGCACAGTCCCTTATGTGAGAGGAAATAAAGCTCAACTAAAACACTGAATTAAAAATAAGATAAAATCTTCTATCCTTCTTTCTCCTTGTCAGGGGAAAACGCAGGATTTGTAGAGGGGGGTTTCCACACCACGCCACCAGTGGGCGTGACCAGCATGCATGGGGGCGTGGCTATAATTTTATATAGTGCTTGGCTGCTCTCCAACTCTTCCTATCCCCATAATATACATGGGCAATGCTGCGTGCACTACTGTTAGGTGCACGCAGCTCTCCCTTTTCAAGTAGAGCTTTGTGAAGCGAGAGCAGGGTCCAGCCACCTCAATTATACAGTGCCCCAGGCTTAGAGGGGGGTTTCCAGGCACTAGGAACCCCCCCCCCCCCTTGGTTTGCCTATGCTAATAATTAGCTGTCGATAAAGGTGTATCCCAGGGACTCCCTGCTTTGATCATTTGGTATCAGCCACTCCCAGCATGTAGGTGGGCCTATTATTAATAGGGTGGAAAAGATGCAACTCCAGTAGTCAGGGTGGGCAATATTATTAGAAGTATCCAGGCAGTTTTCAGTCATTAGAAGGCTCCAAAAACACTGAATGTGTGACATAATGTTCCAGCTCTAAATTAAAGAACTTTTTTTTTATAAAAAAAAAAACAGAAAAAAAACCCCAATAACTTTATTTAACAAAAAGAAAACGGTACTTTATTTTTTGAATAAAGCATTTTTTCTGGTGGTAGCCCACGGCTATTGATAAATAGGCATGGGGAGGCCGGGTCCTGCATGTGGATACCCCTAGAGATGTAACCTTACCGCTTCTGGACAGAATCTTTGAGCGACAATTACTTAGTGACTATAAAAACTACATCACCTTACTTGTTCCATCGCTCCTTGTTTACGGCACTTTTCTCTTTAGAATTTAAGCTTTTTTGACTCTTGTTGTTTAACATGTTTGTGAAAATTTTACAATTATGTAAATGTCCTAAAAAAACCAATGATAGTTCTATGCTCTCAAACAAACAATAAATAAATCACTATGTGTCAGTGTAGACATAAGTGGGAGATTTTGTTCACAATATCGCTAAATCAACATACACTCACCTGCCAATGGCAAAGCATCTCCTCGTTACGATTCTGGCGGTACTGCCTGAAGTCCAATGACAGCGGATAGAGGAACCTCTGTGAAGATCCTAATTATACGTTTCTGACTGATAAACGACTCCCCTTGACATCTTAGTTTACAAGATATACAGCTCTTTACAGAGATTGTTTTACTATGTGATGTTAATGTGTTATAGTCTGTATGTTATTTGCTTGTAATCATTTTTATATACTTATACAACTTACTTACAATAAATGTATACAAATGTACGTAAAAACAAGTTGTAACATTACACAAGTGGGCAGGCAGCCGTTTGCAGGCTCAGTACACAAGTGGGTAGTCAGACAGACGTTTGCCGGGTCGGTACACAAGTGGGTAGTCAGATGTTTGCTGGATCGGTACACAAGTTGGTAGTCAGACAGACGTTTGCCGGGTTGGTACACAAGTGGGCAGGCAGACGTTTGCATGGTGGTATACAAGTGGGTAATCAGACGTTTTCCAGATCGGTACACAAGTGGGCAGGCAGCCATTTGCGGGGTCAGTTCACTAGTGGGTAGTCAGATGTTTGCCGGGTCTGTACACAAGTGGGTAATCAGCTGTTTGTGGGGTCGGTACACAAGTGGGCAGGCAGACGTTTGCCGGATCGGTACACAAGACACAGACACAAGCAAGTGGGCCAAGTAATAGCATCTGAGTAAGCAGAACACTCAAGCAAAGGTTTGATCTAGGAATTGCCTATTATAAGCTCAAGTATGAAACAGGATCCAAGATGGATTCTCTTTGACGCAATAATGGCCATCTTGGAAAAGGACAGATTAAAGGGCAAGTGTAACAAATACAGAGACCTCTAGTGGCTGGAGGTGCAATTATCAGAGACATCCCTTACACTCCAGTAGGTGAGACCCGCCTGCCTCTGTAACAAGTGCACTCAGGATGTCACAATACAAAACTTTATAAGTCTCTGTTTTTAAAGAATGCAAAACCTACTAAGGAAGGGGTCTGACTCCTAAAACATATAAGAAATTAGTGAAACCAAAGTGTATTCCTGAAATTAATGAAATATGAGTTTAAATGAATGCAATCATTTGGGAAAGTTTTGCCAGAACACTTAAGAACACTCTGTATGTGAAAACTGAAATAAACAAGATATAAATCACTGTGTGTCAGCATATACATAAGTAGGAGCTTTTGTGCATAACATAGCTTATAATGCTACTTATCATATTAGCGACGCATGAGATGCTGTTGGTTTATAAATCAATAAAAGCAAGAAAACTTCTGTAAAGAAAAGTAGAGGTGTTGCCCATAGCAACCAATCCATTTCTAGGTATTATTTAAATAGTCTATTCTAGAAGATGATAGAATCTGGTTGCTATGGGCAACGCCTTCAATTTTCCTTTTAGAAGATTCCTAGATCCTTTTCACATTCATGCAGTTGATGTCGGTCTGCCATAAATTATTTAGTTTAAGTCAAACTTCATCTTTCTCTCATGCACACATGTATCTTTTTTTGCACGATGTAACATTTTGTGAAATGAAAAAATAAAATCTTTGTCTTATCATTATTTTTTATTTATGTTTCTTCTATCCAACTAACAACGGAGCGTAAGGTGTCCTATTAACCTCTGTTAACATTTCCCTCTTATTGGCTATTTAATTTAATGTGACATTAGACAGCAAACATAACCTTCAACCATGTCTGCCGGTTACATTTTAAATTAGCCGTAGCCCCAGGGGTCCCTGGAGTTTCTTTACACTCTGGGTATTGCTTTTCTTGGTAATAGATCCAGTGGGGGATAAGAAATAGTGTGGACAGCGGCAGTTTCATTTCAGTGACGTTATTGTTGCTGCACTGACAAATAGCGCAAGACAGTGCAGACGCTGTCTTTTCTGTGTTGTGTTATCACATGGCTACGTCTGCGCACATCGCATCTGGTTTTATTGCACTATGTACAAATTTAGGGCGAGATAGTCTTTTGTAAATGCTCTGCTTTGGATGAAGTACAGAGTAAGGTGTCCCACATCTAGTGGACTCCTTTGCGGAAAAAATTAAAATGAGACTTAATGAATCACAGTAGATATTAAAATGAAATCCAATGGGCAGCACAGTGGCTCAGTGGTTAGCACTTCTACCTCACAGCTCTGGGGTCATGAGTTCGATTCCCGACCATGGCCTTATCTGTGTGGAGTTTGTATGTTCTCCCCGTGTTTGCGTGGGTTTCCTCCCACACTTTAAAAAACATACTGGTAGGTTAATTGGCTGCTTGCAAATTTACCCTGGTCTGTGTGTGTGTGTTAGAGAATTTAGAATGTAAGCTCCAATGGCAGGAACTTATGTGAATGACAAATATTTTCGGTACAGCGATGCAGAAATTTTTCTGTGCGTTCTTTTAGGACTTTATATTCCACATATGTATTGGACGTATCCTGCAGAGTATTGTCTGTTAGAGCAGAGCGGACCCAGACCCTAATTCAACAGACGTACCCTCAAATCCGCTCCTTGGTTTAAAAAAACGCACAATATGTTCATTTTACATGTCTTAATGAGTCAGGCCCCAAATGTATTATATGTTGGCGCCTGATCATAGAGGAATAAACGCAAGATGCAGACTTAACAATCTCTAATGATAAGCACAGAGTTGTATTTCACCATCCAATCATAAGTAAGCCAATAGCCATCAGTCAGCAAATAGCTTTGATCAATAAGGCAAGTTATACAATGAAAGGAAATGTCCTGTTAGTTGCTATCGGTTACTTATTATACACATTGCAGAAAGGCAGTAAAGGCTCTCAAGCTGCACAGATGTAGTGATCCAGCCACCTGGCGCACAAACAACTGGTTAGCGTATAAAGAACAATTGGCTAGCAGACAAAGAACAACTAGCTAGCATATAAAGAACAACTAGCTAGTATATAAAGAATAACTGGCTAACGTATAAACAACAACTGGCTAGCATATAAAGAACTACTAGCTAAAGAACAACTGGTTAGCATATAAAGTAAATTTGGCTAGCATAAAAAGAACAACTAGCTAGCATATAAAGAACAACTGGCTAACATATAAAGGACAACTGGCTAGCATATAAAGGACAACTAGCTAGGATATAAAGAACAACTGGCTAACATATAAAGGACAACTAGCTAGTATATAAAGGACATCTGGCTAGTAGATAAAGAACAACTGGCTAGTAGATAAAGAACAACTGGCTAGCATATAAAGAACAACTGGCTAAAGAACAACTGGTTAGCATATAAAGTAAATTTGGCTAGCATAAAAAGAACAACTAGCTAGCATATAAAGAACAACTGGCTAACATATTAAGGACAACTGGCTAGCATATAAAGGACAACTAGCTAGCATATAAAGAACAACTGGCTAACATATAAAGGACAACTAGCTAGTATATAAAGGACAACTGGCTAGTAGATAAAGAACAACTGGCTAGTAGATAAAGAACAACTGGCTAGCATATAAAGAACAACTGGCTAACATATAAAGGAAAACTGGCTAACATATAAAGGACAACTGGTTAGCATATAAAGAACAACTAGCTAGCATATAAAGAACAACTAGCTAGCATATAAAGAACCACTGGCTAACATTTAAAGAACAACTGGCTAGTAGATAAAGAAAAACTACCTTGTGTATAAAGAACAACTAGCTTGGGTATAAAGAACAATTGGCTAATCATTACCCAACAGTGCAGATTTTCTGGATCACATGTGACATAATTAGGACCACCTGTGGATCTGTTACAATGTGTCAGTCAGTAATGAATACACCTGTGCTCCAGCAAGGTGATATGGAAAACCTGCACTGTTGGGGAGCCCTGAGGACTGGGTTTGGGAAACCCTGCGCTAATGTATAAAGAATGACAAAAGGGAAATTTTATCTTGTTACTATTCTATGTAAGTCATATTTATTTTTTACATTTATATAGCAATAATATATTACTCAGCTCTTTATAGTCAGAGAATATATAATCATCCACATCAGTCTCCCAGTGGAACTTACAATCTAATTCCTTAACACAGATAAAGAAGCGCACACCAGGGCCAAACTAACCAGAAGCCATGAACTACAAGTACGTCTTTGGACTGTAAGGAAGTTGAAGTATCCAGAGGAAACCAATGAGCACTTACAACTTCTATACAGATAGCCCAATGATGACAATCGAACGCCACCACTGGGCCACCATGTCCTAATCTTAAACAAGTTATGTCTATTTGACATTAATATATATAGCTCTATGTTACTGAGATGGATACACGGACTGGAGTGTTTATAGTTTACTAGATATTTTCGTCATGCAGTCTTTCACCTGCTGCTGCAGATTGACATATTAGGAGGGAATTAGCTCCTGCCGAGCTAACAGAGAAGACACAGAGGGACTGGTACAGAGTGGGGCATTCGCCAGATTGCGTATCATATCTTGCGTGAAATCGCTCTGAGCATGGCCAGAATGTGGGCACACGATAATGCGCCCATGCAGATTTGCCTGATTCTGCCACTTCTGCTACCCTGTACCTGGAAAGGCAGAACAAGGGCGTTCAGTAAGGGCACATTCGTCTTCGTGCATTGAGAATGGATGCAGTGCAGGAAAAAGTCGCATATACAACTGGGAAAGCCGCATTATTTGCGGGTGGTCAGGGGCAGGTGTAAATAGCGGATGATGACTGGCACGAGCAAACCGCTTGTGATTGGCTGTTTGCTGATTAGTGCTTTCTTCGCAGCTAGGGCATATATTATGCTTTTGTGTGCGCATTTAAGCATTTTTTTTCTTTACACAAGATGGTGAGTTGTTTTTAGTGTATTAGATTGGTTTTTTTTTAAACTTTATTGAGGCATTTGTTGCTCATAAAACAAATTGATAAAAATTTTGGCACAAGTGGAGCGTTAGTGTATGAAAAAACCCCATAAGCAAGTGATGCCGACCTGCATGTATCTGACTCAATTTATGGACTTAAATATTGCTTCTTTCAGCATAAATTACGCTCATTTTGAGGCCAAAGATCTGTTTAATTTATATCTCTGCATCAGGCACAGAGTTACTAACCTGCTTGCCAGACTTGCTTTGCAGAAATGCAGTGTGTGGCTTGGTTTATTTATACACGAGCAGAGCCGCCAAGAGGAAATGTATGCCCAGGTACTGCAACTTCATGGGGCCCCCCTATAGTCGACTAGTATGTAAATTGATGCGTCTCAAAGGGGTGTGGCCATACCAGTGGGGGCGTGCCTAGCAGGTGAAAAGCGCTAGGCTACTCTTTTACAGAAACAACCCTGCAATGCTATATACTGAAGTATGCTGCTCCCATGCCTGTCTTAACGCATGGGCATGCTGGGCAGTTGCCCGGGGGCCCCACGAGCACAGGGGCCCCATAGGTTTGCCAACTTTTCAGCATATTATTCCGTGAGATTTATTCATAACCTTCAAACCCTCTTTTTTAAAACATTTAGATGGACTAATCCCCTCATTATCAGCTGTTATCTGTACATGCGACATTGCTGTTGAAAAATACACATCTTAACCTTGATGAAAAGCACGTACTAATTGTACATGAGTGGGTGACCGGTTGTGTAGGTAGGGCCCCAGTGCACTGCTTTGCCCGGGGGCCTCTAATGTTGTTAAGGCAGCCCTGGCTGCTCCTGCTCGCCGGAGCGTGACATATTTTCCAGCAGTCCTGACTTTCAGGACAACGGGACAGTAACTTAAAAGCAGCATTCTTAGTGGAAGTTATTATATAATTTCAATTATTTTATCTTTTTGCAAATATTTGTTTTGTGATGTAGCTGAATTTCGTAGAAGAGTCTGTTGTTTTATTACTATTATCTGTATTTGTAAGTATAATATTTCCAAGTGAAATTACAATAATACTATATTGGACCTTGCATAAATTATTTAAAGCAGAGCTAAATAAGTTCCTACCCAGAACATATGTTTCAAATAACATGTACAAGCCTGATCCTATTATGAAAAAAAAATCAGACAGTAGATTATACAAGCGACTTATAACTTACAATATATTTGTGGTATTATAAGCATTCAGTATCTGTACAATATAAGCCATGTGTGCATTGCGTTGTCCCTTGTGATTAATTACTACTCTAGATACACGCATCTTAAAATTCATTGATAGTCTGAACTGGTGAATAGTATTAATTAAACATCTGGTAGAAGGTTTCCAGCTGCTGAGAGAGTGTAATACTGTCAATAAGAACATATTAGCATTTGTTTTCCTCTAAGATTTACTTAGAGTACGTTCATCTGATTACTGCGGCATTTTCTATGTATGCTTCCAAATAGAAATTCAATTGCAAGTGACAGTGTATTAAATTAGTTATCTGTCTTTTCTGAGAAGTTGGCAGCTGTCTTTTAACCTTTTTTTATACTGCAGAACATAGATCGACTATGTGCCCTGGTGTAAGAGTGTATCTATGTCTTATGGTGCCTAATAGGTGGAGGTGGGCATACCAAGGCATTCTTTGCTGATTTCTTTTTAGATGGTATCATTGCGGTACATCTATGGGCACAATCCTACTTCTGTTATCGCCATCTCAGGGTAACGATGACAGAGCATAAAATTATGAAAAAAATAATTTACAATCATTTTTACGATTGTCAATTGTCTTTAAAATATGTTTTTACATTTATATTTATATTTTAATATTTTTTTTTATTGGTGAAAATGAACGCATAATTCTGTGCTGCTTATTATTTGCATTTATTCACTTGTAAATTATTATGGCGTATACATTTGCTTTGCAGGTAATAAACCATTTGTAAAATGTATCATGTATGACGTGCATTTACTGTACTATAATAATAATAATAAAAATAATAATAATAAAAATAATAAAATACATAATAATTAGAATTTTTTTTAATAACACGTCATTTTTTTAGCAAAATTATTTTTATTAAAGTATTTATGTGGTAAGGGGGGAGGGGTGAAGAAGCAAGAAGGGGGATGGGAAGAGGTACATAGTGGGGAGCAGACATAACAGAGAATATCGCAAAATAGAAATTGACATCAGTAAATGAAGGACAATAAATTCGGAATCCTTTGGGCACATTAATAAACTAGAACCAGACAGCATCATGCCGCATGTGCCTGAATGGCAGGAGACAGGTCAATCGGGCCAGAGACTGATGGAGACGCCAAGGTTGGTGGGTGTAATAGTACAGAGCCTTCACCATCTGTAAGAATCTCATGCTAGCCCATCCATTTGACTATTGCTGCCATAGAGTAAGGGACATCATACGTCTCCATTTCGAAACTGAATTGGATTTTGGCAGTAATTTTTTGGATAGAGGGAGGGGAGGGTTGTTTCCACAGTTGCGCAATGGCCGCCCTAGTAGCTATAAGAATATGCCCCCATATATAAATATTGTGTTTCGGCAGCTGTACAGGGAATAAATAGAAGACGGCAATAAGTGGGGATGGGGCTAGTGACACCGTGATGACCTTCTCCGCTAATTGGGAGACCTCTAACCAGAGCTGCTGGAGTACCGGACATGAACAGAACACATGGAAAATATCTCCGACAGCCCCGCAGTGGCGCCAGCACAGCTGTGAGTGGGAAGGCCACATCAGAACTCATCATTTTTAATAACTTATCATTTTAATAACTCAAGGGCATTGAAAAGCAACACCCATTAAAAGCGAAGACTAAATTGGTGCTTTGCCCTCATTCCAAGTCTGTTCTCAAAGCTTCCCTGCAGCATAGTGCGTACCTCTCAACTGTCCCGATCTGAGGGCTGTGTCCCGCCATCCCAACCGGGACAGCGTTGTTCTATGGATCGGAATGTTGGGATGTATGTCGTCGTTCATGACTGTTCCGCTATGATGAACAGGTGCCGCAGGATCGTGCCCCTGGTGCGTGTGGCATTGATAGTAGGAGGAGAGTGCACGCTCCAAGGGGTGTGACAACGCCTTCACCATGATGTGATTATACCCCCATCGTGACGTGATCATGCCTCCTTCAATACAAGTCTCCATTTTATCCATTGGATGGTATGGCAGTGTAGTATGTGCTTATATACACTCCCAAAGGACTCTATTACATTGTATATTGTGCTCATGAACACTACAGATATTATTTTCATTACTGCACATTTTACTGCAAGTATTACTGTACTGTGTTTGTTTAGAGTATGATAAAGGACCCTTACGGCAACCTACGGATTCCGTGACTGTGAAGGCTATAAAACAATTAAGGAGAGCAATATGTTTCCTTTGACATTTATTAATTTATGTCAAGGGTTGTCCTGTATGTACTATGCACTCCATACCTTCCTGTAGAGGAATAAAATAATCCAGAAGATCATACACTATATAGACAAAAGTATTAGGATGCTTGACCATTACACCAACAGGGACTGCAATGACATTGTATTCAAATATATATACTTTACTGTGGAGCTGGTCCCCCTTTTGCAGTGATAACAGCTTCCACTCTTCTTGGAAGGCTTTCCACAAGATGCTGGGGTGATTCTGTGGGAATTTGTGCCCATTCATTCTGTAGAGCATTTATAAGGTCAGGCACTAATGTTGGACGAGAAGGCCTGGCTTGCAATCTCCGTTCCAGTTCATTCCCAAAGGTGTCTGATGGGGTTGAGGTCAGGGCTCTGTGTGGACCAGTCAAGTTCTTCCACACCAAACTCATCAAACCATGTCTTTGTAGTCATTGCTTTGTGCACTGGGGCACAGTCATGTTGGAATAGAAAAGGGCCTACCTGAAACTGTTGCCACAAAGTTGGAAGCATAGCATTGTCCAAAATGACTTGGTAGGCTGAAGAATTAAGATTGCCCTTCACTAGAGATAAGGGGCCTAGCCCAAACCCTGATAAACAGCCTCAAAACATTATCCCTCCTCCACCAAGATCTAAAATTAAAAGCATAGTGTCATCATTGGGTATAAGGCTATAAGCATTGACACATCCTGCATTATGACACCTACAGCCCGCAGTATGACACTTACAGCTCTCTCAGAGGGCTCGCCTAGGTTTTCTGCACAAGAAAAATCATTGCTTCAACACAATAAAACACTGTTACATTAAAACAATCATCGAAACCCCACATTTAAATGATTTTTTACATAACATATTAAAACCAGCATTAATACTGCACATTAAAAATACCAGCATTGATACTTCACAACATAACACCAATTTTGACTATATATACAGTATGTCTGTGTGTGTGTGTGTGTGTGTGTGTGTGTGTGTATATATATATATGTATGTAAAGCAACAACTTTGTTATAGGATCCTCCATTTTATTAATCATTTTTATGTTTGTTAAATGCATCTGCATAACATTAAGCAATACTTTATGCTGAAATTGCATGGTACGCTAATGATTAATTGACAGGGCCCATGTACAGCAGTATTTGACATATATATATATATATATATATATATATATATATATATACATACATAAATATATATATATATATATATATATATATATATATATATATATATATATATAAGAGAATAATGTATATTATGCATTCTGTAGCAATGTATCGATACAAGATGTAAGGAATGAATAGCAGGCAGTCAAATTTGTGGCATAAGATGGGTTTTAACTATCATCTTTCAGTGCTTGTTTTATCATTATGTTTTATTATAAGAATTATGATCATTTATGGCTTGTTTAATACATTTATTGCACCCAAAGTGACTGTTTTAAGTTTAGCAATCAATTTCACAATGTTAATTAATTTAAGTAAATTTGTTGATCAAATTTCCATGTGTGTGTGTGTTAACTAGCTGGAATGACTATAGATTGACTAGATCTGTGGAGAAGTGACCCATGTATCACTGACTGCAACCAATCAGATTCTAGCTGTCATTTTGTAGAAAGCACTAAATAAATGAAAGCTAGAATCTGATTGGTTGCTATAGGCAACATCCCCACTTTTTCAAACCCGCTTCTTAGTAAATCTAGCACTTAGTCTGCTGGGTGCAGGAGGGTGCGCATGCGTCAGGGGGCCTCCACAGCCGCACAAGCAAGAGAACAATCGGATCACCAAATGACAAGTGAGGTGATCCGATCAGTGGGCGGCGGGAGAGCCTCGGAGAGAGGGGGACCCGGGGCACTTGCCTCCTGTGCCCAGCCTTTAATCCAGCCATGCTGTATCCAAGGCTCGGCATTGGTCTTGGTGATGTGAGGCTTGCACGCAGCTGATCGGCCATGGAAACCCATTCCATTAAGCTCCCACCGCTCAGTTTTTGCGCTTACATTAACGTCAGTGGAAGTTCAGAACTCTTCAGCTATGGAATCAGCAGAGCGTTGCCGACTTTTACGCTGCATGCGCCTGAGAAGTCGTTGACCCCGCTCTGTGATTTTACTTGGTCTTCCAATTTGTGGCTGAGTTGCTGTTGCTTTTAAACGCTTCCACTTTCTAATAATATCACTTACAGTTGACCGTGGAATATCCAGCAGGGATGAAATTTCACGAACCGTCTTATTGCAAAGGTGGCATCCTATCACAGTACCACGCCGGAAGTCACTGAGCTATCACAAATATTTGCAAATGGAGGCCGTGTGGCTAGGTGCCTGATTTTATACACCTCTGGCAACGGGTCTGATGGAAACTCCTTAATTCAATAATTAACAGGTGTGGCTAATTATTTTTGTCCATATAGTGTAATACAACCTGGATTAGCGGTCAAAGTGCAGGGGCAAATGCAGGATTTGTAGAGGGGGGTTTCCACACCACGCCGCTAGTGGGCGTGACCAGCATGCATGCGGGCGTGGCTATAATATTAGACGCAGCTCTCCCTTTTCAAGCAGAGCCGTGTGAAGCGGGGGCAGAGTTCACCCACCTCAAATATACAGTGCCCCAGGCTTAGAGGGGGTTTCCAGGCACTAGGAACCTTCCCCCTCGGTTTGCCTATGAAGTGGGGGTGTATACAGTGGTATGCCATACCGCCAATTCTCATACTGCCATAATTTTGAAACTATCAAATTCCATTCACTTGCATTCCCTTTATAATTTGCACACCGACCCTTCTAAATATCCACTTCGACCACTGACCCTGATGATAATGGATTAATGTAGAGAAATTCAATATACACCGCAGCTTGGAATATCTCCCTAACACTTTATATTCCGCCCTACAGCGCAGTACAAGGTTTGTGTTCTGTTGTTCCTAAGCTGGACACAGGATGAGTTACAGATTCTGGCTTGCAGTCTGTGTGTTGATTCATTAACAAGAATTAACCACACGCTGGTTCTGGATAAGAGAGATGTCATTAACCGCATTTGACTCGATATCGCAGACGCTGGTTCAACAGCAGATCGGGGACAAAGGTCAAGTTGAAACCAACAAACAAACAGACCCACTACAATAAAAAGACAATGCTTCCATTCACATATAATAGCCCTGGTGATTTATATATAGGATAATGTATCCCTACTGTAAAATATACAGATATTATAGTCACCAAGGAATTATGTGGCTATGTAAAGGCACAAGGCTGTGGGATTAAAAAAATAATGTAGAACAATCAGTTCATAGATTTATTTACTAACCTATATTCATATAGTGTATACATATTACACAGCACTGTATAGAGAATATTTAACCATTCACATCTGTCCCTGCCCCATTGGAGCTTACAATCTATATTCTACCCCACATACACACACACACACACACACACACAAGCATTAATTTAGTCATAAACCAATTAACCTACCTTTCTGAATAATCTATAGTTATCTATTGAACACAGAAATCATCATCATCATCATTTATTTATATAGCGCCAGCAGATTCCTTAGCGCTTTACAATTCGGAACTAACAGCAATAAAACAATAGTGGGTAATACATACAGATCGAGAGGTAAAAAGGCCCAGATCACAAGCTTACAATCTATGGGACAATGGTTTGATACACAAGGGTAAGTGCTACATCATATTGAATATTTGTCCAGCTAGAATGCAAAGGTTACAATGTATTTAGTGGGTTGTATGATTAGTCACACAACTATGGTGGTCAGAGGGTTTTTGTCTTGTGTTTGCTGTGTAGAGGGTGATAATAGGGTAACCTAGGGAGATTAAGAGGATGGTAGAGGAATATTATAAGCTTGTCTGAAGTGATGGGTTTTCAGAGAATGCTTGAAGGTTTGAAGACTAGAGGAAAGTCTTATTGTGCGAGGGAGTGAATTCCACAAAGTGGGTGCAGCCCGAAAAAAGTCCTGTAACCAGGAATGGGAGGATGATGAGAGTGGAAGAGAGACGCAGATCTTGTGCAGAACGAAGGTGTTGAGTTGATAGATAATTTGAGACAAGTGAGAAGATGTATGTCGTTGTAATTTTGTTGACGTCCTTGTATGTTAGTAGAAGAATTTTATATTGGATTCGTTGAAAAACAGGCAACCAATGTAGAGACTGACAGAGTGACTCAGCAGATGTAAAACGATTTGCAAGGAAAATCAATCTTGCCGCTGCGTGCAAAAAAGATTGTAGGGGCTTGAGTTTGATTTTGGGAAGACCAGGAAGTAGGGAATTACAATAGTCGATGCGGGAGATGATAAGTTCATGAATTAAGGTTTTTGCAGTGTCTTGTGTGAGATATGTATGTATTCTGGAAATGATTTTTAGATGTATGCAGCATGATGGAAATATAGAGTTGATGTGGGGAACAAGTGATAGTTGTGAGTCAAGGATTACACCTAAGCAGCGAGCTTGCGGGTGGTATTTAAAGCAGCGCTGGCTTGTAAAGGCAAACATGTCTGTATAAGCCATCGCCTCTTTTAATTTCCCCTGCAAAGTCGCCGATTTCTGGTGACTTGCAGAATTCGGAGCGTCAAACATTTACCCCCAGGAGTTTATTCATTTATTGCCGTTATTTGTGTATTCAGATATAAAACACTGTGAATTATTCTGACACCGATACAATGATACATTTTACTTTCAGCGCTCACTCTTATTTTCTATTTGAGTCTTCTTAAATGACACATTAGTCATACTTTAGATACTGAGGCAGATAATACACATTAAAGCTCTTTAGTAAGTATCAATATGTCTGTTGGTTAGTGATGCAGTCATAGATTTATATTCTGATGAATTTATGGAAAAAAAAATCTATTGATTCCCATTAGCAAGTGGAATGAAATCAGATTGCTTTGGGCGACTAGTGTTTAAATGGCTGTTTATGGCCCCACCTATCGCAGCAGCAGAAAATCAGTTATCGTTGCAATTTGTTATTAAAATATCGCCGGAGCAGCTGAGAGAGAATAGTCTTAGCGTTTCGCCGGGCCAGACTTGGTGTGTCTGTGCATTCGTGTCCCGACTTGCGCAGTGCATGCGTAGTGGAATTGGAGGCCCCCGACTTGTCAAAATAAATCAATAATTAAAATGTAAAAAAATATCTAAAAAGTGTTATTTTTTAAAAAAAAGAATTAATTTGCATTATTTCCGATTTGAAAAAAAATACTTTATTTAAATAAATAAAGCATTTTTGTCAATGAATATATCCTGCTATCGCCATCTGGCGGTAGTGAAATGAGGATTGCGATGGTTCACTTACCATATCAACCCTAGTTAAATAGGCTTTACCATGCTTAGCTTGGGGAAACTTTAGTCGGAGAAGTCCGTTCACATTAATGCTTGGTCAACCGTATTTTCTGATAGGTCACAGCCAAGAAACAAGGGCCTGATTCATTAAGGATCTTAACTTAAGAAACTTCTTATTTCAGTCTCCTGGACAAAACCATTTTACAACACAAGGGGTGCAAATTAGTATTCTGTTTTGCACATAAGTTAAATACTGAATGTTTTTTTCATGTAGCACACAAATATCAACTTTAAATATCAGTGTACAAAAAAGCTATCAAGTATTTGTGTGCTACATGAAAAAACAGGCAGTATTTAACTTATGTGCAAAACAGAATCCTAATTTGCACCCCTTGCATTGTAACATGGTTTTTTCCAGGAGACTGAAATAAGAAGTTTCTTAAGTTAAGATCCTTAATGAATCAGGCCCCAAGACCTTACCCCCAAAGTTGGGTCTTTTAGTAGGTATGGGGGACAGAAGTCAGAGTAAGTCCTGCTTTTGTCTGTACAGGTATAAAAGACACCGACGCATCCAGGTTTTTAAAATAGACAATCAATACCAAAGATACAAGATAGGAAGCGAGAGGTTAGATGGAAAGATGGATGTGTGTATCATCTATAATAATAACTCATCAATGGATATTAAATTGCCAAAAGAGGAGCCGAAGAATCTGAATCAATAATAAAACAGACTTTGTTCTTGTATTGTTGTAACATCATATTATGCAGTATAGGGAGGTTATATACAAGAGGAAGCTGAGAAGCGATGGAAACAATATGGTGAGATGGTAAATGGATTGTGCGTTTCTAAATACATTTCACAGAGATCTGGGAGTAAGTGATGGGCGGGTTGGACAAAAGAGGAAAAGAGAATAGCGAGGACACTTTTCTTTATGTTGTGTTATCAGGACATCTGTTAATAGGAACTGTGTTACAGAGCTTATTGTTAAGGAAAGAGATCTCCCAACACAAGTGATCTGCAGACCAGTAATAGAGAAGAAGTGTGAGCTGGATTTTTATCTCAACCCCCCCCCCCCCCTCCCCCCCATCCATCCCCCTCAATCCAGCTATTATTTCTCATTTAAAGACCTTTTCACTCCATTTCATTTTATTTTTCTGTGTTTGCCCTGAATTTTCCCTGAGGATAACCATAGTAGTCTTACAGCGTCATTAAAGAAAAGTGACCAATACTTCAAGTGCTGAATATACCACTTTCTCCTCTCAGTGTTTTTTATTATAGCCGTTGATAGTGAATGATAAATAGCATGTACATTGTGTGACTTCTGTGCTAAAAACAATGGAGTGTTTCTTATTGAGACGGGGGCCACGGGAAAATGGTGGATAAAGAGCAACATATTTTTTTCTAAGAACTTTTTTAAGACCAGATGTCATTTAAAGGTTTAAAATGCATTGCTTAATGTGCCTGTCTTCTAGTGGGAATTTCCCAATCCAATTAGGGGTCATTTATGAAAGTGAAAAACGTGTCCCACATGCAGAGCACTTGTTATATGCATCTGTTTTTGTGCACATTACCCTGTTTTTAACCAACACATACATAATGTATTTTAGATGTGGAAAGTGCAAAATGGTGCATCTTCTGGGCTTTATTTTGTGCACACTATGGGCACCAGCATCAAACTTTCTAAAAAGTAAAAGTGGAGGTGTTGCCCGTATCTACCATTCAGATTCAACGTATCATTTTCTAGTGCAGCAGTGGACAACCCTGTGGCCCCCAAACTGGCTCCTTCTGATTTTATCAGAATGGGGGGAGCCGACTTGGCAATAAGTGATCTCCTCTGCACCTTGCAGGGAGGTCACGCGACAACATGGAGGCTTTGACCTCCCTTTGTGTGGCCCCTTTGAAGGCTTGAGGGCCACACATGGAGTGACGTGGATCATCAGACTCAAGATATTGTGGATTACTCCCAGAGCTTGTGCCCTGTGAGTCATTGTATTGTGAGTCCCAGGGTCGGCATTACCATTAGTTACCTTTATTGACTATTGCGGTCACATAGAGTGCCAATATTTTGCGGGGCACCTAAAACACTAAATGAGTGTTTTTATTTTCCCTGTGATGCTCCAGCACTGAGCACGAGTCACCCAGGCATTAATATAAATACACACCCCTTTCTCATTCGCTGACAATGGGGAAGAGGATGTATGTTTAATCACTTAAATTAACTTCTGCTCACCCTGCCAGCTACCTACCTTAGGGGGTCAACTGAGGGGCATTCTGAATGTGTCTAATATTCTTCCACCGATCCTGGTGACTCCCCTGTTACTGAACAATTTGTACAAACATGGAACAATCTAAATATGATTTACTCGATTATTTTCAGTATGCACAGTAACACTATATATGATTGTTCGATATATTATCACACAGAGAGATATACTTGCTTTCATTTATGGGGTGGATCAAAATTATGCCGCACACATAGCGATAATTATAAGTGAATGTGATTATGATATGATATCATTGAATCGCAAACAGGCGCGGGCTGGGACAGGGATGGCCGGGGGGCACACAGGCGGCCGCATCATATTACATATTGCTCTGACGCGGCCGCATCTGATGACATCGGATGCGGCCGCGGGGGGAGAAACTGTTTTTTGCATCCGGGGGGGGGGGGGGGGGGGGGCGGCTGGCCTGCCTACCCCCCGGCCCCACGGGCCAGCCCGCCTCTGATCGCAAATAAAAATCATTGTGTGTGAGTGGGCACCTCTAGGAAAACTCCACGAAAGCAATTACCAATTGTCCCTACTTTACATAGTTTCATAGTCAGTGAGGTTGAAAAAAGAAACAGATATACGGCCTGATCCATTAAGGAGCGTAACTGGCGGTAGGTCGTGTATACTGCGCACAATCAGTCTGCACATACCCAGAACAGGACTATACACCACATAACGCAGCAACATTCATTTCATCTTCCAGTACAAAGGGACCTCACTACAGCCTATGGTTTCAGGGGTTGAACGGGGAAGGGACGGGGGTGTATGCACGTAGTCAATGTACAGTAAGGGCGTGCCAAGGTCGAGCGCTGACACAGCAGCGTCTGAATCAAGCTTTGGGCATCTTTAAGGTACGTGATTTTCAGTCGCATCACTTGCTACAGGTGTAAGAGCCGAGTGATAGGGACGATGGTCTGTTATACATGCTAGAACATGTGTTTGCAAGCAGAAGCAACTGTAAAAATGTATTTGATGTACAGTAGACAGTCATTAAATCCTAATAAATGTATTTCATGGGAAAAAACACACTTTTTTATTTTTTAATGTTTTATAATTAATGACTATATTATCAACAGGTGACATTAATTAAGGTTTTTTTTCTGTATGTTCTTTTGTGACTTCACATTCTACACATATATTGGACGTATCCTGCAGTGTATTGTGTGTTAGAGTAGAGTGGACCTAGACCTGTATTCACCACCAGATGTATCTTTACATCCGCCTCGTTGAATACGGTTGTGCTTGTACCCGATGCACGTAAATTTTTAAATAAACACACATTATGTACGTTTTCCATTTGGCAACGATTCAGGCCCACTGAGTTCAGCCTTACATAAATCTAATTGTGTGGATCCAGATGGAGGCAAAACACAAAGCTCTAGTGCGACAGTGGCCAATTTATACTTACAGGAAGGAAAACTCTTCCTAACAACAAAATACCAATGCCTAAATTCCCTGGTTCAATCACCACAATAAAGTCCTTTATTATCTCTAGCTACAGAGTTTTTTTCCTAGTGAGAAAGATATCCAATCCATTTTAAGATCTATTTACTAAATTTACCATCACCACCTTGTGTGATACTGAATTCCACAGCTTAATCCTCTTACTGTAAAGAATCCTTCACTATGCTGATAATGAAACCTTCTGTCTTCTGTTTGCAAGTGATGACCCCTTGTCCTCTGTAAGGTCCTGTGACTTACATTTTTTCACCATCGACCAACAATCAACAAAATTAACTTTCTCCTTATGTAAATCCATAACTCACAATCACAACTGTAAAGCTATATAGGGCCTGCATGGCCTAGCATGATTTGTGGCTCTCGATTAAAAGAATTATCCTATCCAGAATTTGCCCCATTTTTAGTGGTGGCAACATAATTGCATTGAGAAATAATGTATATTGCAGGAAGAATTAAATGTAAGTACGATGGATGGATGGTGAAGTGAGGAACGCAAGTAGACACCACTTTGGCCAGCTCTGCAAATTAAGTTCTCCTGGGTGGTCTATCGTTTGGGGGTCTATTTGAAGAAGTAGGAGGTATATCGCCATGCAGGACAAGGGAGGGATTATTGTGTTTAGTACAGACCAGAAAACAACAAAAAAAATGGCAGCAGGATACAGTAGCAAAATCGATCATGTTTATTGATCTGTATGTCATTGTGTATATTCATTTTACAAGCTATAGTTAGGAAATATGAATTATGTAGTGCTTTTAGCAGCATATAGGCCTGTATGTCTAAGAAAAGAAAATATAAACAAATGCTGGTACACGTTCGTCTCCTGTTTTAAGCACCATACATTATTATTCAGAGAGCCCGAGGGTAGTAACTTCTGCCCGCTAACAAATAGACATTACCCCCCTCGTGTTTCTGCATCTTGCTGTGACCCTGGGCTAATGATTGCAGCATTGAAAATGCGCAAATACTCTCAGCCTGACAAGATCTCAGACCCCTGCTCTCCGAAGGACATTCCTTCTGGGGGTCCTCTGGTATTTCCCGGTCTAACATTTAGCGAAACGAAGGTTCAGCTTCTGTTTCTGTAATGATGGTGTCAGATGTGGTGATTCTTCTGCCCTTCAGTCCTTTTAACTCTTGTGGACAGGGTCAGCCCGAGTCAACTTCACATTATTTTTGGGTGAAGTAGTAAATCATTGTTTAAATCAGAGAAAGCATGTATTCCCGGTTACAGATGTTTCTTTAACATTACACTGGTGAAGATATGAAAATATGTTACAGATCAGAGACTAAGTTGTAGAAATGTGGTAAAAACACTATTTTTGTTGCAACATAGTTGCATAAATGGAACTCACAGTGTAGCGTAAGGGGGTATTCAATTGTCAGCGAGTTTTTTTTCTTGACCGCGTTAAGTCCTTTTAACGCTGTTTTTTTTAAATAACTTTCAAGCATGTTACCTTTACCCGCAATTCAATTCCATTTTTAACGCTACGTTTTTTCTCATGAAACGGTCCTCTCGCTCTCCAGTAGAAGGTCTATTGAAAGTATAGGGTGTGCGAGAGGCAGCCGCGTTAAAAGCTATTCAATTGTTTTTTAACACGGCGCGTTAAACAGGCCAATATGCTGATTTATCTCGCACCTCCCTGGGGTGTGTTAAAAATAAAAAACCTCTGAAAAGTATTTAAAATCATGTAATAATGTGGAAAAAAAGTTACATTTATGTTTATCACTAATGCCTAACTTGTGTAAGTTGATTTTCTTGTGAAAAAATAATGAAATAAAATAAAGATAAACATTTTTTTTAAAAAAGCAATCACTAATTAATTATATTTAATGTGTTTTGACATGGTATAGATGATTCTATGGTAAAAAATAGTTAAATTAAAAAATATGCTAAAGAAAGTACTGTACTGTAGTGTAGATATTATCAATGTGTAATGCAATCTAATGTATAGAAATGTATGCAAAACCTGTTTTTTGCGTTATACATGACCGCATTAAAACTCCCCTTCACTCCCCTAAAATCTCGCAAACACCAATGATTAACGCGCGGGGGCAACGGTCCCTCTTTTTCAATTGAATTGCACGAGTTTTCCCGCTGCGCTAACTCAAAACGGTCGCTATTGCTGTCAAAAACCCGCGTGAGATTTTTTCTTTTTAAACGCTGCAGGGGAAAAAAAAAACTCGCTGACAATTGAATACCCCCCAAAGCATTTATGTAATACAAGCAGGGTCCGATTTGTAATGTCTAACAGCTTTAATATATTAGAACATTATTTGGTTAATAGACCAAAATTGCTATTTAGAAAATATACAAAAGCTCTGGTTAGAGAAATAAAATAACATTTTAACTGAACCAAAGTTTATTTCAGCAAAATTAAATTAATTTTAATGCGACTACGATTTAACAGTTGACTAAATTTATTAGTTTATGCTTATCTTATTACAATAATTATTTTATAACAAAGTAACAGGGTCGTCGTTATGTCGTGCTGCTGTGAGGTTTCCTTCCAGCAGTCAAACACTTGTTTACAACCAAAAAATGATGTTTTCAATATTTGTCACGTTGTCGCGTAGTCGCTATGTGGTAGAATAGAAAAAATAAAGTGCCAAAATGTTATTCCCAAACTTACACTTTAACGGAAAGCTGTTGCCTTGACCCAAAATGGAAGTCACCTTTGCATTTTGTTTAAGCAGAAATAGACACCATTAAATATGTATTTTTTTTTTAACATACTCTTTAATTCTGTGACTTGATAAATATATATAATGATCAATGATCCCCTTGTCTCCTTGTACATCTTCTCTAATGCTTAGTTCTCTTGATGACTGAATGCAACGGAGCACAGAGGTGGGGAATACTAGTTTATCAATACATCTGTAGAAGTAGATCTAAATAGCCAGATATACGGATGTTTGGAGGGATTTCTGCAAGTGTAATGAGAACATTGACACTTGTTATTGTCCCAAGGAGACATGTTTTCTTATGTGTAGAGAATAGAGAATAGGTCTATTGTATTCAAAATGGTCAGGTTAAGTTCAGCTACCACATAGACAAGAGTCTTGTGTCATTACCAAGAGGAAAGACCAATGCACTGATAAGAGAACTGTTTTCTCAGCTATATTTTTTTGTACACTGCACATGTAGTAGAAGAACCTTGGATTTCTAGAGGGGGGTTTCAAAATACTTGCTTTTTGGGAGAAAATAAACACTCAAATCAAAACACTTGCTGCAATAATAATAATAAAATTAGAACAGTACATTTTCTATAAATGTAATAACGCATCATCATCATCATCATCATCATCATCATCATCATCATCTAACATGTTAGATAAAAAATAAATAAATGAGGCTTTCATTAAAATACCCACATTAATATTAACTTCCTTTAAATAAATCAATCTTGACCAGCTTACCAAATAATATAATGTTATACCTTGTAAAGTAACACAACAAAATTAATACTAATTCCCCCTCACATCCAATTAAATAAAATAGTGTTATTAGTCTTACAGTTACTCACCTAATGATTCACATCACTCTCAGCAGCAGCTGCAGAATATCACAAATATCGTTACTGCATTTTCTTATCCCTAAAGTCACAGAAGCACTAGAGACAAAATTGAGAGCAATCATGGCAGCCATTTTGTTTAAGCCAAATTCCATTAAAACATAGGCAGATCCACACAACAATGGGTCTTAGGGGTATATTTGCTAAACTGCGGGTTTGAAAAAGTGGAGATGTTGCCTATAGCAACCAATCAGATTCTAGCTCTCAATTTGTAGAATGTGCTAAATAAATGATAGCTAGAATCTGATTGGTTGCTATAGGCAACATCTCCACTTTTTCAAACCCGCAGTTTAGTAAATATACCCGTTAGACTGCAAAGTGTTATCATTTTTGTAATGCAGGCAGGAGGAGGAGAAGCTGTTTCCTATTTTCAAACTGCAGAACTGCTGTGAATTAGGTGTAAGGGGATTTCTGGGCAACCAGAACCCCCGCCCCTTAGGGCATAGGCAAACCGAGGGGGGTTTCCTAGTGCCCGGAAACCCCCTTCCAAACCTGGGGCACTGTATAATTGAGGTGGCTGGACCCTGCCCCCGCTTCACACAGCTCAGCATGAAAGGGGATAGCTGTGTGCACCTAACAGTAATGCACGCAGCATTGCCCATGTATATTATTGGGATAGGAAAAGTTGGAGAGCAGCCAAGCACTCTCTAATATTATAGCCACGCCCCCATGCATGCTGGTCATGCCCACTGGTGGCATGGTGTGGAAACCCCCCTCTACAAATCCTGCGTTTGCCCCTGCAGGGATACCCTGACATGTTAAGATTTGCTTTATTGTTTCATGCTAATAAAAATAATCAAAGTTCCATAATTTTATTTTAAAAAAAAAGGTCAGTTTGAACACTCTCCTAATAAATAACTGATCACTAAATAAATGTATCTCACTGTATAAACTGTATCTTGATTTGTTCCACACACCTACATTTTATAAGATAGGCATACTACTAGCACTAAGCATTTTTTGCTAAGGGCTTTTATTCACTGAATAGACCCAAAGAGACAGATGATTAAATTTAATTGCTCTCTGGTTCATTTTTTTCTCCGTTTGTGGGGAAGTGATGAGCGGACATCCTGCCACTGAATTCATGGATCAGTTCTTTTCCCCAAATGTTTCACATTATTTCGTGAACCAGCCAAGCGCATTGATAGCCTTGCAAGATCCATGCCGTCTTGTATGCAATACTCAGGTCTAATAATGTCGCCATAAGATCCTATATGTAGAGAATGTTATACCCACAATGCTTAGAGACAAATATTTGCCAAAATGCTAATGCAAATATACATTCAGTATTATACGTATAACGGTTTGCATTAATTGCTGCTGAAAGATTATGTTTTAATTAGGCACCTGCCAGGGTCTAAGATCATACTTGCCAACTCTCCCGGAATGTCCGGGAGACTCCCGCATGTTGGGGGAGTCTCCCGGACTCCCGGAGGAGTATGGCAAAATCCCGCATTTACAGAAATAGGGCCACAATACCGCGATTCTCCGGGAATCGCGGCATTTGGCCCCGCCCCTGACTGTAAAATGACGCGTTTGCGTCATTGCGTCACGGGGGGCGGGTCCAAAATGACGCGATTTTGGAGCCCCGCCCCCCGCACGCCCACCTCCTCCACTGAATCTCCCGGAAAGCAATGGGAGAAAGTCGGCAAGTATGTCTAAGATGTACCGATATTGTCAGAGAAATTGTGTTATTTTCCAGTTGCTTTATTTCTCTGGGTTTCAGCCATGCTTCTGGTCTCTGCAGGGCCATTGCGGGGAGTCCTGCTGTGTAATCATTTTGGAAGACTGCATTTTCCGTCCACCTGTCATGTTGTGTAGCCTGTATCTTACATCTGAGGAATAGGCTGCAATGTTTCTATAAATAATTCCATTTAATGTTTTCCTTTCTATAGCACCTACAATGTATTTCATCCAAATCAAATGTATAAACACTCCACTACTAATGAAAGGAAGTGTCCAAAAAATGCAAGCTTGCAAATACGGACCGCTTGAGTTGGTCTACAATCTCCTTCCGTTGTTATTTTCAAACGGGTAACAAATAAGGGTGTATAAATATTTATTGAAATATTTGTCTCAATTGAAGTTCTTTTATGTCAGGAGAATGACAGATTTTTAATGACCTTAATTTTGTTAATTGTATGATGGTGAAAAAATTGTAGTCAAAAAAAAATTGTAGTCAAAAAATTGTAGTCAAAGGAACGAATGGAAGAAGTTTCATCATGTGTTTCATCATGATCATAGGAAGGATTCTTTACTGTAAAGGTGGCTACGCTGTGGAATTCCTTAACATATGAAGTGGTGATGGCATATTCGGTAATAGAATTTGAAAATTGTTTGGTCGCATTTTTTACAAGAAATTGTATCTGTAGCAATATGTTGCTGATTGAGCCATAGAAATCGATCTAATTTTTATGGTCAGGAAGATATTTTCCCCACTGTAAATTGTTTTTCTCTTCCTCTGGATCAACATAGAACATCAACTAGAATTTATTAAAGGTTGAAATCAACAGATCTGTGGTTTTTTTTCAACTGTCACTATGTAACTGTGTTTTTTTGCTAAACATTTCACTAATTTTGGCAACACTAAGACATGATTATGTTTGCTGTTCATCTTCTGATCTAACATATATTGTATCAGACTTGTATAGGCAGAGCCGACGCTACCATTAGTCGAGCCTAGGCAGTTTAGTAGGGCACCAATGGTTAGGGAGTGCTTAAACACCAAGGACTTGATTCATTATGGCACACAAAACAAACGTATTGTGCATTTTTTAAATTGGGCATAGGCACCTCCGTATTCAGCAAGGAATGGATGTAAAGATATGTCTATTGATAAATACGGGTCTAGGTCCGCTCTGCTCTAACAGACAAAACAGTACAGGATACGTCCCATACACATGTGGAATATAAAGTCCCAAAAGAACACACAGAAAAAAAACTTTTCAATTAATGTCACCTGTTAATAATATAGTCATTACTGACAAAACATTTTTATTTCCTTAAAATACATTAATTATAATGTTACGAATGTCTACTGTAGATAAAATGAATTTTTTTAGTTGCTCCTGATAGCAAACACATGTTCTAGCTGTATACACAGCCGTCATCACTGGTAATCAGCACTTACACTAGACCTGTAGCTGGTGCAAGTGACAAGACTGAAAATCACGTACCTTTGAGATGCCCAAAGCTTGAATCAGACGCTGGAGCGTGTTCTCGAGCTATGCACACCCATTCTGGTTCCCGTTCTGCCCATGAAATCATAGGCTATAGTAAGGGTCATTTGCGCTCGAAGATTAATTGGACGTTGCTGTGTTCTCTGGCGTGTAGTCAGTTCTGGGCAAGCACAAAGCGATATTGCGAAAAAAAATGGATGTATCAGTATTTACGTTCCTTAATGAATCAGGCAATGAATGAGTGACATTATGTTCAGCATTTCCCCTCATGAGGCCCCCACATTAAGGAGACGCAGGAATTCCCATGATTAAGCCTAACACGGCGAAACGTACGTTGAGCCGCATATGATGTATGATATCAGAGAGCTGGAAGTAGGAAGCTGGTCAGCGGCAAGAAGCCGCTATCGTTTCAAACAGATGATATGCCAGTTATACTATAACATTATATTTAGTCAGAACCTTATCAGACAGTGTAGCAATGCCTGCGAAATAGGGCATTAGAGTTACATTAATTTCGGAGCAATTGACTAATAGTAATGAGTGAAGCTAACATTAACTGGGATGCACTAGCGATTGCCTATTTTACTGACCATTGCTTTTTGGAATAATAAAGATACTAGTATTTATATCCAAAGTTATTACTATTATTAGAATTATTATGGGGATGAATAATTCAAATGTAAGGGGACAACTATAATTTATAAAAGTATCAGCCCAATAAATGTTTAGGTCATACCCCTTTCTTATATAACATTACCCATAACATTTAATTTATTTGGATATAAATATCTCCATGTATGGCACTACAACACCTTTCTGACTAACAATTACAAGAATAACAATTAATTTTTTGAGAATTATGGGAGTATAACTATGGCAACTATGTTGTATAAATTGAGGATGATGTATCAGACATGAGATAGGAGGAGAAGTAATATACTTCTAATAGAGTATTAGATCTGTCAATAAACTCTATTAGTGCAACATACGATAGATAAACCTAACTCATGAAATACATATTCCATATGTCTATATTTATGAGACACTGATATTGTACATTATCCCTAACTGGCTTCTCTGAAGGGTCTATCGTATTTCTCATTCCCCTATTTTTTATACTTTGTCATCTGCTTTGTTTTTAATTAATATTTCGACATCTTTTGAAACCTGGTTATAAGATTTTAATTATTTAAGTAATACATTTGTTTTTATGTTTGCTTCTGAAAAGGGAGCACACCTAGGGCACCCCCCGGGCTTCTTCTGGCCCTGAGTATATGGCATCACAGACTTTGAATGCGCCTCTGTTTTTATCTTGTCAGTAGGGAATTACAACACTGTGACAATATGTTGTGACTGGATCATGTAGAAATTACTTATTGAAGATATTTATTTTAAATAGGAATGCAATGCACCTCTGTATATCATTGAAAATGTACGTATCTTTTTATATTGGTATGTGTTTTGTATGGAAATGTATTGACTTCTGAGACAGTATGTCATGTTTGGGTTGTGTAGCTTTGAGAGGAAATCCTTATTAAGGCTATTTAGACCTTTTTAATTTGAAGTGACTGACGCACTTCTGCGCTAAAGACTGAAAATGGCAACTATGGGGTCTGGAATATGGCGAAAGCATAACAACATTTATTGAGCAGACATGGTCCAGAGCAGGAAATGGTACAAACTGAATATAGCTAAGACTGAACAATGGATCTCTGGGTGAGGCTGGAAGCAGGTAATAATAGAAAATATAAAGAAGTGAAAGTTGCTTAATCAATTTATAGGCTATATCAGGTGCTTGAAAGGGTGGGGTTATCCTGAAAGGAACAAACACACAGAGAGATCCCCCAGCACACTGCTATAGCCAGCAACAGATCTGGCATTTCTATTGTAGAAATAGAAAATAATAGAAAATATGGCTGGTGTAGGTGAACAGACTGAGTGGAACAAAACTAGGAACAAGGATGTCGGCTCGCAACTTACAGTAGTCCAAAGAAACAGGAGAAGTAGCAAGAGTAACAACAACATGAGGAACAACAATATTAATGACCAGCAAAGGTGAACTGTGGGAGGCGGGCATAAATAATATAAATAAGGAGAGAACAGGTGCAGTAATTAGCAGGAGTAGCAGGTTAACCCCTGCTGAGAGAAGAGGCAAAGGCACAAAAGCAGCACCTCTGGTGGGTCAGAGGTACTGCAAGGTAAATACAGTAATTTAATCTTCAACATAGTCAGCAGGAGATGCTGCGACAAAGCAACATCCTGTGGAGATGCTGCAGTATAAGCGAAGGCAGATCCTGATAGCGACAAACACTTGCTGTAGCCTAAATGCACCACAGTGGGTCATTGCCTTCATTTCATATGTAGCTTTTATCCTGTATCTTAGAACCTGCCTGAATAATGCAACCAGCAAGATTTACCAGATTAGCGTAAATTTTGGTAACTTTACATTGTATTTAAATCCATGTTCGGAGCACACATTGCATCCTGATACTAAATATCTGATGTAATATTTCATTCTTTACTGAGCCATCGAGGATCAGGGGGTGGTCTTACCCCCCTGCTAACATGTGTGTCAGAATGTGTATAAAAAGAGCACTGTCTTACCATGTAATGTATTATTATACCATCTATAACTCCTGGAAAGATTGTTACTACCACAGACTGGCGTGTAACTGTCCTTATTAGGACTACATGAGCTAATAAACATCACTGCTTCAAGAGCCTGCTTTGGCGCCTACTTACCTGCAGCAATTCCTGTGACCTGCAGATTAAACCTCCTACTTCGGTTAGAGGGTGCATTTGGGATAAAGGATAAGGGACGGTGGCAAGGCAAGCCCAAACGGTGCCCAGCTACGGGGCTGCCACCAGAAATTGCAGGGCCTAGTACAAATGTAACAGACAAGGCCCCCCTCCTTCCTTCTTTCACCCCACCCTCATTTCAAATTATTCTCTACCCAAAGTTTGCCCCTGCCCCAATTCTCTACAGTCACCCCCCATCCCCGGTGCCATCTAACCCCTGCAGTAGTTTACTTACTTCTCTCTGTCTTCTTGCTGTCTCCTTTCGGGCTCCTCTCTATGGACAGCGCTGTGATGTTATTAGTTACATGATGTCAGCGATGCTACAGGGAGTCTCTCTCCCTTGTTATGGCTCTCTGTCCGATAGCTGGACACCTGGGGGGGGGCTGAGATTGGAGCAACATCTCAGGAGAAACTGCTGCCTAGAAATGGTTGACACTACCTCCCTTAATTCAATGTGGATGCCTCCTCCCCTAATAAATTTCATTGGACCCAGGGCTGGTGGGGCCCCACTCTGCTGCTGGGCCCCATACTCCTGTACTCCCTGTACCCCCCTGATGGCAGCCCTGCCCAGCTACACAACAAACAGGGTGGTATAGGAGGTCCATCCTGTCAAGTATGGTTGCTATGAAAGACAGCGCTGATCTGCAGTTTTAAGGTTGAATATACTTTACGTGCAGTGAAAAATCAGCCAGCACTAAATGATGAGTCTGGCTGTACAGTCCGGCTGCTGTGTGTATTGTTGTCTTAAATCTCAAAGCAGTAAACCTCAGTCAAGATATATTCTAGGTACCGATGTCACTGTCTGGATCTGCACCTTCTCGTTAAGTGGCAATAACTGAAGAACTATATATTACACTGATAAAAACAGGCAGCTTAATGTGCTGAATGCTGAAAAGCTCAATGTACAGAGGATGTTAATGGGAGATGCTGCAAAGCTTTTGTATAGCATTATGGAGATCTTTCTATTTTTATGAAAACAAATGACTTTTCAACAGAACGGATGACTATAGGCAGAAACTAGAACAAATGTAGAAGACTGCAGTACTTTGTGCGTTCTATATCTATATATATCTATAATAAGGTATTTTAGCACTGCATGTTTGCATTGCAGAGTTTTCCGTCTGCCCCGGTGCCCCCTCAGGATTTGAGCTCAGGACCGTTGCATTGTACATCCTGCCCCACAGCAGCCTCTCTGCTGATCAAAGTGGTCTGTGCTTTTCTGTGCTTCCTACCTTACCATATCTGGTTGTTCAGTTACCTGTGACCAGCTTCTGTTTGCTAATGGGAACTTGCCCAGTTATTGTCACTTTTCGTCCAAGCTTCCCACAACCCTATGAATGTCATTACATGACTCCATGGTCAGGGACTTGCCTCTGGGTCTAGCTTTCTAATCCTTTATCTTATGATAAGCGCGTTTATCTCATTGCCCTGTGCACTTTGTGGCTTTTGTTCATAGTCTAAGTGCCCTTTTATGTGTAAACCATACTTATCTACTTTCTTCAGCTCTCTTCCGGGAGCCAGCCAGTGGAGGTGGGCGTGAGGGATGGCCAAAGCGCTTCATTGCGTCATTTGACAGCAGGGGGCGGGGCCAAACACCGAGATTCACCGGGAATCGCGGCGTTTGGGATCTAATTCTGCCCACTTCACTAGGAAGTGGGGCACTTCCTAGTGAAGTGGGCAGAATTCTGGAGATTGCCACACTCACCCGGGAGTCCGGGAGACTCTCGCAAAATGTGGGAGTCTCCCGGACATTCCGGGAGAGTTGGCAAGTATGGTGTAAACTCGTGTGTCTGTCAGTAAATCCACATTGTACCAGATATGTATTAGTTGTAAAGAGGAGACATTCTGATGCTATAATTAATGTGCATCTGACAACGCACTGCAATCAAGGACATGGTGATTTGTATCCTTGTAAATGTAGGATGTTGGCACTTGCTGATCCGGAACAGATTAATGGACATATAACTTAAAATATGCCATTAACCTAATGACATGTGATACACACTGCCATGTATTTGTTGTTTGTCCCCCTCGTCAGCCTGTCTGATGTCTGCATCTATTTGCTCCACTATATCTTGACTGTGACGTTGGGTACATGCTCCCGTTCCTCTTATTTAACAAACTCCACTAGCGCTCTGATTTTGGATTTCTGATATGTTTGCTTAAGTCAGTGGTTCCCAAATTTTTCAGTTGGCGGCACCCTTAGAGTCTCCATAATTATTTCATGGCACCCCTCCACAATAATTACAGAGCAGTCCCGTTTTATAAGTAGTTTGGTCAAAATAACGTAACAAGTATTTAGTTCAGGACAGAAATACTTAGTAAGTTGTTTGCAAAAATAATACACCTAAATCCAAGGGAAAAATATTATTATATATTTTTTTAAATTATATTTCTGTCAAAGAATAATTTACAGCTAATATTAAGAGGAATAAGATCAACAAAATAAAACAACAACATGTACAAAAATCATCCAGGATCCCCAAGTAGATCAGTTGTCCAGGTGTATTTTCTAGCAGGCATGGAGGACCACATCTACCATCAGATCTATATAAGGATCGCTTTTCTTTTGGTATCATGCTGTGTTTTGCAACCAATTAGGGCTAAACCATTCTAATTGCAGTGTGTATTGGTTCCTCTAAGGGAAAACTTAACCTTATTATTGGCACCGTGGATTAAATCAATTGTGGTATCTACATACCCAGGAATACTACAAAACTAACTGATAAACCCTAATTCCTGCTGTGAGTCACTTCCAGATTGAGGACTGTATTGAAGTTTATCATCTTCAAACATAACAACACTTCAGTGTGTCTCTCAGCCTGAAATTTAGTACTATTTTAAGGTGTTGGATTGCCCCAGGCTGATGATGTCAGTTAATATCAATGGCCAGGAGAAACTGAAGCAGCGGGTGTTCTTGGCTGTACAGGGAATAGCATGATTGGACAAGAGGTCATCACTCAACTTTCACATTTAATAACGTGTGTCCCTTTCTAACCCATAATGTTCTCTCCAGGTCAATGACATTAAATGATGTGATCTGCCAGGGGAGTCTAGCTCCTTTACCATGCCTTTCATCCCCTTTATCATGACTTCTAAGTCCTTTACCATACCGTCCGATCCCTTTACCATGCCTTCCAGTCCCTTTACCATGCCTTCCAACCCCTTTATCATACTTTCCATCCCCTTTACCATGCCTTCCAAGCCCTTTACCATGCCTTCCAGCCCCTTTATCATACCTTCCAACCCCTTTACCATACCTTCCAACCCCTTTACCATTCCTTCCATTCCTTTTATCATACCTTCCATCCCCTTTACCATTCATTCCAACCCCTTTACCATACCTTCCAGTCCCTTTATCATACCTTCCAACCCCTTCACCATACTTTCCATCCCCTTTACCATGCCTTCCAAGCCCTTTACCATGCCTTCCAGCCCCTTTATCATACCTTCCAACCCCTTTACCATACCTTCCAACCCCTTTACCATTCCTTCCATTCCTTTTATCATACCTTCCATCCCCTTTACCATTCCTTCCAACCCCTTTACCATACCTTCCAGTCCCTTTATCATACCTTCCAACCCCTTCACCATACTTTCCAACCCCTTTACCATGCCTTCCATCCCCTTTATCATACCTTCCATCCCCTTTATCATACCTTCCAATCCCTTTACCATGCCTTCCATCCCCTTTATCATACCTTCCAAGCCATTTACCATGCCTTCCAATCCCTTTACCATTAGAGATGTTCGCATCTTCCTCACTTCAGTTTGTGGAATGATTCACCAGTGTTTTTTGGTTTTTGCTAAATCGAGTCTTGAATCTCTTTCCAAACCAAAAAAGTTGTTTAAAAAAACTTGTCAAGAGAAAAAAATGTGGCTTCAATTTGGTGTTTTTTACTTTTCCCACAGAATTTATTTTTAAAAATATTTTTAAAATACAGTTTTGCTCAGAATTCTGCTTTTTTTGAGCCTGACATTTAGTAGCTGATACCCCCACTACGAATTTGTACAAAAGTAAAAATTTGCTTAAGCATTTCCCCATATCTGTCACTCACACTGTGTTCTACCCTCCAGGTACACACATGCCTGTAGAAAGGTAACAGATGTAGAACAGGATTGGACAAACCTCCATGGGCAGGTGCACGGTGGGTCGTTGACGAGCTCGGGGAACAGCACACAGATATTCCTGGGCCTCAACATTCTGACACTACAGCCACTGCCATAGTTGGCCAGTTAATAGTTGTAACCAGCTGAATATGTCTCCCACAAGGGGTGTGACCTTACAGACCAATAGGAAGCCGCAAGCCCTCTAATATTTAGCTCAACACCAGCTAGTTATTTAGTTTTACAATCCACCCCTGTATCCAATCAGAGTAAAAGCTATATCAAGAAAATACTTTTATTTTTAGAACAAATAGGGCCTAATTCATTTAGGCACGCAAAATTAACGCAATGAGTGTTTTTTTAAAGAAACGCACTTGTAACGGGTATTCACACGTCCGTATTCAACAAGGAGCACATGTTAAGATACATCTGGTGATGAATACGGGTCTAGGTCCGCTCTGCTCTATTAGACATGACACTGCAGGATACGTCCAATATATATCAGGAATATAAACTCACAAAAGAATGAAACGCACAGAAAAAAAAATACAATTAATGTCACTTGTTAATAATATAGTAATTAATGATAAAATAATGAAAATAATATTCACATTTTTTCCCCCATGAAAAACATTTACTATAATGTTATAAATACAGTTGCTCCTGATTAAAAAACACATATTATAGCATGCATACACATCAAACACATATCATAGCATGCATACACAGCAAACACATGTTCTAGCATGCATACACAGCCATCATCACTAGTAATCGGCACTTAGACTTGACCTGTAGCTGGAGCAAGAGATATGACTATAAATCAAGTACCTGAGAGATGTCCAGAGCTTGAATGGGATGCTGTTGCTTGTGATTGGCACACCCTTACTATACATTGACTACGTACATATGACACTTCCCCTCCCTGATCGCTCCTTGAAATCATAGGCTGTAGTAAGTGTTCTTTGCGCTCAAAGGTGAATTGAACGCTGCTGCCTTCTGTGGCGTATGTCCCGCTTCTGGACATGCGCAGAGGAATTGTGCGAATTATATGTAAAAAAAAACTCCTGTCACGCTCCTTAATGAACCTGGCCTATAGTATTATCTGCATTGTCCATACAGTAGCTTATATTTTACAGTTAAACCAATAAATCCTAACTGGGTGCTTTATAACATCATCATCATTATCATCATTTTATATAGCGTCAGAAAATTCCGTAGCGCTTTACAATTGGGAACAAACATTAATAAAACAATACTGGGTAATACAGACAGACAGAGAGGTAAGAGAACCCTGCTTGCAAGCTTACAATCTATAGGACAATGGGAGTTTGATACACAAAGGTATGTGCTACATCATATTGCACAATGGACCAGCTAGAATGCAAAGGTTAAAGTATTGAATGGGCTGTATGATCAATCACTCAGCAATGTTGGTCAGAGGGTTGTTGTCTTGTGTTAGCTGTGTAGAGGGTGGTAATAGGGTAACCTAGGGAGATTAAGATGGTGGTAGAGGAATATTATAAGCTTGTCCGAAGAGGTGGGTTTTCAGAGAATACTTGAAGGTTTGAAGACTAGAGGAGAGTCTTACTGTTCGAGGGAGGGAATTCCACAAAGTGGGTGCAGCCCGAAAAAAGTCCTGTAACTGAGAATGGGAGGATGTGATGAGAGCAGAAGAGAGACGTAGATCTTGTGCAGAACGGAAGTGTCGAGATGGGAGATATTTTGAGACAAGTGAGGAGATGTATGTCGGTGCAATTTTTTTGTCGGCCTTGTATGTTAGTAGAAGAATTTTATATTGGATTTGTTGAAATACAGGCAGCCAATGTAGAGACTGACAGAGTGGCTCAGCAGAAGAAGGACGGTTTGCAAGGAAAATCAGTCTAGCCGCTGCGTGCAAAATAGATTGTAGGGGTTCAAACATGTGGCTTCTGTGTCACAGGTTTGCGTTGAAAACACAGAGGAATAAAATAAAAAAGCAAACTATCAGCACTAAGCATTACATGAGGAACATAATGTGGATTGGAGTAAGAATTGTTTTATAATGGTATAATTGTGTTTTGTCACCACAGGGAATCTTAAGTCTCGCTGCCAATTTCTTCTTCATCCCTGTGGTTTTGTTTTTTGTTGCCATCTATAAATCTCCTATGAAAGTATTGCATCCTTATTAATTAGCATCTCTACTCTACGATCAAAAGAATGCTCTGAAGGCAAAATGTGCACATAATACCATGTATATGCAGATTTTATATATATATATATATATATATATATATATATATATATATATATATATATGGCTAATAGTATACCATCTGCTAACGTCTACAGATAGATATTTAACCTGTGTGACAGTATTGAGTAAAGGAAAAATAAATATCCAAAATTGATTAAACATGAAGGCAATGCCCACAATTTGACAAGACACACCCCTTTTGCCAAATAAAAATTGGGACTGTACCATGAAACTCAGGACTCATGAGATATATGTTCTATATCCTTATATTAATCTAAACCTTTCTACAACTCATTTCTAAAATCCTGTACATCTGGGGGTAAATGTATGAATCTCTGGATTCTTCATCTCCGGCGTGTTCAGCCTCTTCAGCGCTTAAATTTAAAGTGGCGCTGCATTGTAAAGGGAAGTTTCCCTTTACAATGCAGCGCCGCTTTAAATTTAAGCGCTGAAGAGGCTGAACACGCCGGAGATGAAGAATCCGGAGATTCATACATTTTCCCCCTGGTGTGCCAAATATCTTATGTGTGAGAGTATTCAGTTTTGCAATTGAAATGAGAAAGAATTCACACATATGAACAGCCTCTACCAACCTTAGCTATGTCCCTATTTTTAATGACGTATTGTATCCATACAGTTATATTTGCAAAAAGTACCCAAGTATAAAATTAAGAGTATCCATTGAACATCTCTGAAGCGGAATCTCTAATCTTATACTGTAGTTTGTATTCAAGCTTTGCATCAGTGAACTCTATTACATGTGAATTCCGTGTTTATGAGATTCACAACATTCCTGCAGGACGTCAACATCTGTTCTACATAGTTTGGCTTCATATACAGCAAGTAACCAAGTCCAAATTCCCGCAAGGCTGATGATCACCATCAAATTTGCAAAGGTTGTTCTACATCATTACATCTGACGTCTTCGCACCTTTGTTGTGGTACAAACTGCAATATGAGTAGGAAAAAGATGGAAATAAAACATATAATTAAAAAGATCAAATATATTAGCAATTTCCAGGGCATTTTGCCATTTGACAGATACCTATTTATGCTTCACAGGTAATGTTCTCTTGTTAGTCATAGGACAGATACCCCATCATATATGACTTCTGTACACTAAGGATACCAGCGCCCCAATCAGAATACAGCTGTCATTTTCAGCTGCTATGTAGGGTAGCACCTTATAGAACATATGTTTAAGCAGAAGAGTCCTAGGGGCCGATTTAATCACTTACAGATTTTTGCCCCTTTAATTATCATTTGTCATCACAACGGCAACAAATGGGTGATTGTGACGATGATAACTTTCCTTACCTGTCAACTCCGCGTTCTGTCCCGGTGTCTGCAAAGCTGTTTTGCGATCTTTTCTGGATGGCAGAGCAGGAAGGCTGCAGAGAGGGATCCGGCAATCCCTCTACCGCAATACTCTCCCCATAGGGTAGAATTGCTAATTCCATCTTCAGATGACGGTATCCACCGGACTCAAGCTACGAAAAGCTAAACTTTTTTGGAGCTTGTTAAATTGCCCCAGACCACAGTCCCCATTGAAAATGATGGGGACTGCGGTTTGATACGAAACGTAGCCTAATGCAGGAGATGTCTATGATATCTCCTGCGTTAGGCTTATGTTAAATAGGTAGATAACTTAAAAATGCCTAAACCATGCCGAAAAAGACGTTTCTGCAAGGTTTATGACCTAATAAATAGCCCCTTACTGAGAGTGGTGGTCAAGCTATGATTGGTTACTGCGTCGGGTGGTGTATAAATCTGGATAGATTCGGGTTAAATTGAAAACGTATCCAAAGATGCTCGGTCCCCAAAAAGTATACACGCTTTTATCATGCTGATATGGAATCTATTATTTAGAATGGCTTCTGGATAGGTGGGGGATTTTATGTAAATTGGAATACACTGACTATAATACGCTATGTTGCATATAAAAGACAACTGTCTTTCCCCCCAGCGTTCTCTTCTCCGTTCATGGCCTCATGTAGATTTGGATGCAATTTCTATCTAGAATGCAGGAGTAAATTGTGTCTGAAGAACAAACATCTTCTACGTGGTATACGAGTCTCAGCTGATCGTCATTGTTATCAGTTCCTAACTTATACCAGGGGACTTCATTTACTATGGGAGCCACACTAATGAATTAATGACTATCATTGGGGGGGAGGGGGGGGTCTAACCCAAATAGGCAATTAGAAGCGGCTAGCTAGTGCTACCAATCAGCAATATTATCAGTGTGCCTTGTTGCACCAGCTCTAAAGAGCCTACAAAAGATATAGGTCCAAACAGTTGTGTATGCCACTCAGTTGTAAGTGTGAGATGTGTCCATATCTGCCTTTTTTGTCAAATTAAATGCCGCAGGAAAGGCTGCAGACAATTTCCTTCCTCCCTTACTGAAGCTCCCTCTAGTGATCAGGTTGTGGTGTCTGTCCAAAAGGAGTCATGTAATTGGCCTCTAATAGTCTGATTCCTATTGGTGACTACATCTGCAGCAATTACTGATAAGTGGAGGGAGCTTCAGTAAGCCAGAGGAGGTAAGAAACTGTCTGTTTCATGTACAGGGGCAGGGGGGCCTTACCAAATTTTTGCAATGGGGCCCAAAAATGTCTAGTTACAATCCTGACTCAATTGATATTTTTTATTCTATTGTTTTAAATTCTAACCCCTCTTTTATCTGATCTTTTTTTCCAATGTTTGTCCGAGCCCCGGGGCTCCTGCCCTTGCTGCCCATTCCTAGTTACACGAGATTGTTTGCAGGATAAAATGAGTAACTTGTAAATACTTTTACACTTTATTCCATATTGTAATAAAGATAACGTGATATCTCAGGAGTGAACCAATGACATGACAGTATGTATCGATAAATAGAGCAATTTATTAGCTTAATGTATACAAACTGACAGATCTTCTTGTGGAAAGCAACTGCTGCAAATAATTTGCAAATTGTTAGTCTACAGAATGTACACATCCTTCCAATGCTCTACAGAATATCACTTTGTTACACCTATGTAGTCACAGATTCTTACCGGTATCTTATTCTGAGCATTTCGTATTTAGAAGTTCTCGATAGTTCCAAAACAACCCTTCACTTCCTAAGCATTTGCAGATTTTAAAGGACCTGATTTGAATAATTTGCTCTATTTGGGCTTGTGCTGTAATCAACTGCCACACACAGGTACAGAGTTCTATGTTTTCAACTTTCTCTACATCCCATCTCTATACATTTAGTTCATCATAAAAATAAAAACAATTAAAAAAGTGTTTGCGTCGGCAGCGATTTATCGCCAAAGGGCCTACTTAGAGAAACATCTCTATGACTTAAATCCTGGGAATACGACAGTCTAAGGGGACAGTGACATGGGCCAATATATCAAATGCCGAAAAAGTTTCAAAGTTTGCCGTGGTTACTAACATCCTCTGAGGATTGCGCTGGCAGCTCTTCACTCATTGTAAATGGCGTCCGGAGAGTGCAGATTGTAGAGGGATCTCTTATGACCCCTCTTTAACTGCGTATATATGAATTTTCGCAGCGCGCGCCCAATATTTACTTGCAAGGGTGGAACAGACAAAGAAGTTTAACAAGCAGGGAAAGAAAAGACTGGAGGAACACTTGGCCGCAACAGCCACTTTTCGGAAGCGATGTCCAAGCACCTGCAAAATGTTAAATAGCTCCAAAACAAGGAGCAAATAATGGCCATAGGATTTGGTAAGTAGTATAAGAAAACTCTGGATTTTGCTATAATGCCCAACTCTACAGTCACTCTCTGCGTCTTATCATCTAGTCGTATTTTCTTGGCTTTACAAATTCTTATGTATTGCAGAGGAGCATTTTGATTGCAAATAAATATGTTACGATTAAATTCTGTAAATATGACATAATGGGGATTGTAGTGCTCCAAGCTCCCCCAGGACAGTATCACGGTTACCTGCTTGGATGCACCAATCCAGGGTCAAAGTTTCCATGGACGCTATGGGAATTACGGAACACAAGCAGGGATGTAGGGGCAGGATGCCTGATCTGCTATTCTGTCACACCCCGAGTCCGTGCGGCCTTCACACATAGACAGGACCGGCCACTAAACTTACAACACAAACTGTAGTATATGAAAGAGAGAATGCAATGGTAATATTCATTCCTAAAATAGAAATAAAAATGTGTTGATCTTATTAGAAGTTATTAGGGTACATTTATAAAATCGCATTTGCAGGTAACAGTATAGAAAATGTTGTGTCAGTCACAGCAACCAATCAGATGTTAGCTACGGTATAGAAAATGTTCTGTCAGTCACAGCAACCAATCAGATGTTAGCTGTCATTTTTCTAGTATAGTTTACAAAATGAAAGCAAACAGATGATTGGTTGTTGTGGGTGGCACCACCTTTTATTCACAGCTAACTGTAGATGAGATTTTATAAATGTCCCCAGTCATGTTTAAGATAAAGCCATGATATAAACTGAGCCTTTTCCCTACATACGTCATATTTCCTATTTGTTAGTCTGTTGACGAGCACAATAGGGAATCTAAAATTGAAGCTACAGAGGTCAATGGCATGGACTCAGCTGGACAATGATATACAAGAAGAAATCAACTCAGGGGAATCATTGTACATTAAACCCTTCTCATCAAAACTAGCAGAACGAGAGGGGTTCAACGTCTGGACCCTCCGCCATTCAGAGATAGTTACTCTTCAGTTCTGTGCTCATTTCAATCTTTACTGGGACATAGAACTATATTTGTGAATATCAAAAGATGTCTTTTCATATTGGACCATATTGCACCTTAGGTGTAATTACTTTGTAAAGGGTAATTTGACTAATAATATCTGTAATAAAGCTAATATTTGTGACCCCAGAAACACCTTTTGCAGGAGATCCCTGAATCTGCCTGCGTGTCTTTAGAGAATGGAGTGCTAGTGGGGGAAGAGCAGCCTGTGGTGATTTTGCGGAACTGTGTGCAATGATTGTGGCAGGAAACTACAACTCCCATCATGCATTAGCAATAATAAACAGGATCTGTGTCTCACCTGTGACATCATCACCACAGGACACCCGGCAGTGCTGTATCTTCTAAACTAAACCTCACCGGTACTATGTCGTATTGGCAACAGCGTACATTTAGGTCTAACATATTTAATGGAAGTCACTTGTTGGAAATGTCCTTTAAAGGAGATTAGTTCTGCAAAAATGTAATAAAACATTACAATTCTGCAGTCTTTCCCAGTCAGCCAGCATTCGCTGGCAAACAGACACTAAAGGTGATCACACAAGTGTGCCCAATTTGCTCACATACGCGGGTGGTCAGACTAAATGGTCGAATCCCATTGAGCTTGATTTGTGCAGCGGGTCGAAGACAGAGATGGCGGTCAATTGTTCAGTTATTTTCAGCCATCTTTAGCGGAACCCAACATGTGTGGCAGATTAAAGCTCATTTAGTCTATGTCTGCCAGAGTGGTCGACAAAAATGCCACGTGTGTGATCACATTAAAGGGTTTATTTATGATCCAGCGCACATTTTGCCCATTAACTAACATATCTCATAGATGTAATAACGGAGCAATATATCAGTATTCTGTTGCATGGACAGCTCCTCCGATAAGCAGCAGTCCCTGCAAATGACAAATCCTACTCTAGCCACATGCACCTCCGCACCAATGGACAACTGGGTCTTCTGATCCCTTCCCTGCTGGGGAGGGATCAGAAGACCCCTCTTTGGCAGAACATCCTCTATAAGGAAGAAAGCTTCTGACACTTTCTGAAGGGGTGGAGAACGTTACTGCGATGCTTTTAATAACGACACTGAGTACATAGACATATATAATCCGATGGACGAAAAAAGCGACCTGCTTGAAATGCTGACTTACATTAATAGAGACACAGAACATCTCCGAAAACACTACCTTGCAGACTGCTATAAATTTCGAACTGTCTGCATACCCGCTCTTTAGCTGTGCTTTGTGCTTCCTGACTAATAGGGCCTGAATCATTAAGGAGAGCAAAGCATAAAAAAGGAGTAACTTTGCAACTGGGCAAAACCATGTTGCATTGGAGGGGGAGGTAAATTAAAAATGTGGGGATAGCTATGTAGTTGGGGTAGGTCATGTTCTAGATCACATTTAAATTTCAGTGTAAAAATAAAGCTATCAATTATTTGTGTGCTACATGAACATAACAGCCAGTATTTAACTTATGTGTAAAAGAATAAACTAATTTGCACCCCTTGCACTGTAACATGGTTTGTCCCGGAGAACATTTACTCCTTTTTTTGTCTTACTTTCTTTAATGACTCAGGCCCATAGTGTTTATTGTACCATGTCGTTCTACCTTGTACTGTCCTATTGTTTGTTCCTGTATGGCGCTACGGACACTTTGTGGCACCCTATAAATAAAAATGAATAATAATAATAATAATAATAATAATAATAATAAAAAGCTACGCCTCCACCAAGAGCCTAGTCGTCCGGGAGGGCTTCCCGAAATTTGTGAAATCCCAGGAGAGTAGGCAGGTATGCTTCAGAGTGACAGTCGGACAGAGGTAGCAGCATGCATAGAGGGTGGGTACTCTGAGGTAATAGTGAGATGACACTTAGGGGCATATTCAATTAGCTTTTGGATTCGCGGCAACGCGCCGGAACAGCCGCGAAACTTAATACACGGTACTGCAATAACGTGGATTTTCGTTCGCAGCCCATAGGGTTGCGAACGAAAATCCGCGTTAATGCGGTACCGTAATACCCGCAAGAACGCGCACTTTTCGCGGTAACGCGCGTTACCGCGAATCCAAAAGCTAATTGAATATGCCCCTTAGGGGGAATTCAATTGCCGGGGATGTGGCGCGAATATTGCGCCACGCTCATTGCAGGCAATTATGGTAGAAATCTCTGCTCATTTTGGGTGCAAGAAAAAATGGGTGGAGATTTCTATGAACGTCCGTGTGACACTTCGCGGCTAGTTGAATTCCCTCCTATGAGTAGAGTTGGACTAAACCCAGATCCAGGATTCCATTTTGCACTTTGAAAAAAACATGTTACTCTGTGGGCGGGGGAACACATTTATGGATGTGTGGACAGATATAGCTTTGGGAAGGGGGCTCATCCTAGCTCAACTCTAAATGACAGTGTAAAAATAAAGCAGCCGAGTGTGTGTGTGCTACATGCTAAGCAGCCAGTGTTTTCCTACATGCAAAATAAAACTATTGCATTGGTTCCCCTTTGACCACAACATGGTTTGTCCAGGTGTAAATGTGCGCCCTATAGCTGTACTCTAACTGAGAACCTATGAGGCTAAATGGTGCATCATGGGATTATATGATTGTTCCTGACAATATAACGTAGGTGCTGGACATATGGAGCCCGCTTCATGTTCGGACTTAACCTGCATGCAACTTGCGTTTAACAAACCAGGACGGAACATTAGCATACTTTTGACCGTATTCAGATCCTAGCGGATCTCTTGATACATTTCCATTTGAATCTACGTCTAGGTACCCCCTGACTATCCGCTACTTGCCGTATTTACACAGACAGAACACAGTGGGCAGTATAAGTGTCATTTGCTTTCAGACATGAATTGCGTGCATTTGCATTCACTGGCATAAGGTTCGTTTCTGAGCGTGCGCAGAGCAATTTCATGCAAGTTACGGCACACTAAAAGGTGCGCAGCATTTATTTACCCTTTTGTTTATTACATGTTTTCTCTATGCTGGAAAGTATACCTTTATAACGCATCGCTCACTTTTATATGCCAAAATAAGTTTATGTTTTTTTTGTTATAAAACATGTCAAAGTTAAAACTATGGGGTCTATTTAGCAAGAACTCTCAGATAACAAGATTTTCTATCGAGAAGCAATTTACCAAGAAAATGTCATTGTACATTTACTGCTTGCCAGGGCAAGGAGCCTCTACCAGGCGCCAGCCGTCTTTCCGGCTCCCACATGCACACTCCAACTGGGCCCCAGACTTGGACTTTCAGTACCAGATTCCATTAAAAGAATAAAGTTTGGGGAAAAAATAATGTTAAAAAAAAAAATAGAAAAAAATAAATATAAATAAACTTTAATTAAATAAAGTAAATAATAAAGCATTTTTTCCATTGTTGCCAGCTGGCTAACGCCATCCTGAGGACAACGGCGGTACTTGTACTCCTGTTTTTACAGAATTGTGTCCATTATGATTTTATGATATCATGACGTACTCGCCCACTCTCCCGCAATGTCCGGGAGACTCCCGAATTCTGAATTGCTCTCCCAGACTCCCTCGGCCATCCTCGTGCATCCTGCCCATTTCCTAGAAAACGATGGCAACCTCCATGACGCGATTCGCGGGGAGTCACTTCATTTTGGACCTGCCCACTTGGCAAAATGACGCTTGCTTTTATTGCGTCGTGTGGCCAAAATGACACAATTCGCCCTGCCCCCCTCCGTCCGTACATTTCACCTCCCCTAAGGGATCTCCAGGAGGTCAGTATGTGTTATGTTGATAAATAGACCCTTATATAACTTTGCTGTACCATGCACCCTGCTAATCTCTTTGTACTTGTACTTGAGGCAATTTACAATATTCAAGTTGGGAAAAGAATATTTCAACTGTGGTTGGCAAACTGGCCAAGTGGCAGGGAGTAGGGTCCCTATGTGTGAAAATCACCTTCCTGAAGGTTTTCAAAGAAAAAGATGTTCTAAAACTTAAAGGAAAAAAAATAATTGGAGAAAAGAACAATTGTAGTGACCTATATGAGATGGGCAAAGTTCAAATGAAGAATTCAGTTCAGCTCATCTTACAACCATTTGATCGTGTCCCCTTTTCTCGCTCACATTTTTAAATGGAAAATACCGAATATCACTGGGTGTACGTTTCATTTCTTTGTAGCTACAGGAGGATATTTCGAGATTCCTTTCAGAGGATTTCTGCTCCAATGCCCTTTTAATCTGTGAGCAATGTTCATCCATCCTCTTTTGAAATGGCACACTTCTCTCGGTTCCATATCTATTTATTCACTTAGACACTTGGTTAGGATGTCTGTTTCTGTATCAAGACAGAAAACCCATCTAGTTATTAAGGAAGATAGATCCTCCAGCATGTAGATTTCAATAAACACTAGCCCAACTTACCTGGTCATATGACAGACATGCACTTATTATAACAAATAATTCAATACACTTGAAGCACTAGGTGCCCAATAATATTTATTTTCATTGTTGCTTTCTGTCTATATTCGTCATGATGGGATTACACTTATTAGGAATTCATCCAATCACCATCAAAGAAATGTGTTGGATTCTAAAAAAAAAGTTTTGCAGTTTTACTTGTTACCAGTAGGAGTCAGTGTGCAATCCACTCAATCTACAGCCTTAGTTGACAGAAAAGAGAGATCCCCTATCAGTTTGATGGATCCTGAATGTTTTTGCAGGGAAGAGTCGGGTAGAATTGCCCTAGATCACATCTGCATGTGGACCGCAATCGCATCTCAAACTGACTGCAAGATCTGGCACCTTTATGTATTGTACACCTACCGTATGAGTGCACCCATGCACTACAAACTGCATGATCGCATGGCAAAATGCGCATATTCACACCATCAAACATGATCCTTTTCACCTGGTAATAAATGCTCATTTCATGTTAGTATTTTCGATGGATTGGTTCTTATGTGTGTTATGGCAAACAGTGCGGCATAAACTTGTAGAACCTTTAGTAGAAGAAGTCTTCACCTTTAGTAGCCGCCTTTCCCGTAGAGACTGGTTATGCTCACAGGTACTCGGATGCCCCCAGGACTTACACTCAGAGTAGTATAAGTTTATGTTCACATGGCAGCGCACAGGTAGAGGAGGTAATACACGGAGTAGAGACAGGCCAGAGATCTGCAGACTGGACAGAGCACCGGTGGAGACGTCAGGCACAAGCAGGGTCTAGGTCACAGGAATGGTTCAGAGTCCGGGTAAAGGCAGAAGGTCAGGGTCACAGGCAATGGTTCAGAGTCCGGGTACAGGCAGAAGGTCAGGGTCACAGTCAAGGATTCTGCGCCCAGATACAGGCAGAAGGTCAGGGTCACAGGCAATGGTTCAAAGTCCGGGTACAGGCAGAAGGTCAGGGTCACAGTCAAGGATTCTGCGCCCAGATACAGGCAGAAGGTCAAACACAGAGAAATCAATCCAAGGTTCGACACCAAAATAGCACAGGTGCAAGCAGCAGTACTGAGACAGAATGCTATAACCGGCAGTGAGGCTTAGTCCTCACTGCCTTAAATAGTGCCAAGAGCCAATCAGAGCAAGGCCCTGCAAGTACTCCCAGCTTTTTGCATAATAAATTACTGGCACAGTTGCCAAACGAGAAAACAGAGTGCCGCCTGGCTTTTTAACAGCTGGCCGTGTGTGGTGGTAGGGAGCCCGAAGCGTCCCGGTTGTTGCTTAGGCAACCGGGACGAGGAAAACGGAAGTGACGCCCCGGTCATTATGGAGACAGCCGGGGCGTCACTCACAGAAGCACGAGAGTCGCGATGGTGCCCGCGGCCGCCGCGGCTACTGACAGTGTGATCCAAGCTTAGCAATGTTGCATAAGTGGGCAGTGTCCAGGAAAGGTGGTTGCCCCTCAAAATATTAGGGCCTGGTAATTTCTAGGTACGCAACAATAGTCCACAAATTAGTGCAAGACGCAAAAAGGAAGCTCTTCAGAAGTTGAATGTGGATGGCCAAAGGCCAATCCCATCAGTTTCTTTAAGAAAAATAAATACTGTCTGCAGACAGCTGGATATTACAGCCAATAAGGTACAAGGACTCCTTGTTTCAATGAAGGTCCTATGGAACGGTTGCTTGACGACGCCAAACATGTTGCAAAGATCACGACTTTCCATGGATCCCTTATCTGCCCATAATCTTCTGACCACTGCCTGGTTTCCAGCATCTGAGGGCCAGTAATCCACACTAGCTTATCTCTCTTAATCACAGCCTCAGTGCCAGGGCTGCCTGAGCCTTTAATTCCCTCTTAAATGCGTAACAGAGTGGAAAGTAAACACAAAGGCAAATCTGCAACCTTCAACATTGCTAATTTGCTCTGATGTCAGAATATTTAAGCAGGGCCGTGCTGGGGAACGATTTGATCAAGGCTGTTCCTAATCTAATGCATGTGAAAAGGAAAAAATCTGGAAGAGGTTCAGCAAAATGACTGACAGTCATCTCCGGGGAGATCACTGCTGGTTTCCTCCAACAACAAAAGAAGCCTCGTTGTTTTAAACATGCTGGGTCATGCGCCACCCAGACACTGAACAGACTTCCACTGAGTGTGCCACTAATGACCACTAAGTAGGACCTTTCCTTTCCCTTGTCCATGTTGGGCATCCTGGAATTAAAACTCCTGTACCAATAATTAAATGAATACCACTTAACATAAAGGAAATCATATTGATGGCATTTATGAAACTGGTGCACAAATGACTGTGCCAATATAGTTGCTGTAACCAATAGTGACAAATCAGATACTAACAGTCATTGTTTCTAGTACAGTTGAGGAAAGGGGAATCAAGCATTTAATTGTTGCTAAGGGTTACAGCATCGTTTTGGTGCAGTTTCTTGTGTGCCACATTTCATTAATATCCCCTATTGGAACTATGGTTGAATGAAGATGGAGTTTTACTTCAATTAAAAGTCTTTTAACTTGTGTATGTGTGTTTTATTTATATTTTTTGTTGATGCACTACAGGTGCCGAAGGGCCCTGGGTGCTAGAGGATGCTGGCACTTCTGGTTCCCCAAGTGCCAGCATAACCTGGCAGCCAGGGGTATGCTGGTGCTTGTTGTACTACAAGCGCCAGCATGCCCAAACACTTAATGGCATCCTGGGCATGCAGGAACTTGTAGTACAACAGGGTCAAAATGCTTTTTTACTAACAAAACATTATTATTACTCCACATTCACCACCCAAATGTGTGGGAAGAGCCCTAGTGCTATCTGCATGGGTCTGGGTACACTTATGGTTGGGGGGGGAACCGCATGCTTTTTATCCCCCCTGATTTTGCTAGTACCTGCACTAGGGTTGGCTAAGCTGTATTGCCATTGTAATTATAGTGATTTATGTCAACATTTTGGCTGTCAACTTTACAACCTGTACACATTTTACATGTCAACATTTTAACAGTGTAGATATTATGACTTTCGACATTTTGGTGTAGACATTTTGCCTGGCAACTTTTCAACCACATCTCTACTTAGCGTCCTTAATCTGCTGCCATCTTTGGTTGGTCTTTATGAGTCCACTGTCTACGGTCAGACTCCTCCACTATATCATGAACCTGACGTCGGATTTACCTAAGTAATACGATAACACTGGGTTTGCATTATGGCGAACACGGGGACAGTAGTAAGTTATAGATAGAACACAGCTATAGGTCACACACGGTCTATTGTACAAGTTTAACCCGTAAAAGTGAAAACTCTCAAAAGTGGAATCTACCTTTAAGTGTCGTTTTAAATTATTTCGAAATGAAACATATTTATATTTACTAAACTGCGGGTTTGAAAAAGTGGGAATATTGCCTATAGCAACCAATCGTATTCTAGCTTTCATTTATTTGGTACCTTCTACAAAATGACAGCTAGAATCTGATTGGTTGCTATAGGCAACATCTCCACTTTTGAAACCCACAGTTTAGTAAATCTAGCCCATAGTAACAAAGAATCGCAAGACTATTAGGCTAAATTAGGAGAAGCATACAAAAAAACATTTGTTTGTAATTGTGAATTCATGTATAAAGTGTTTAGTACACTTGTAGCACAACATAATGTAAATAGCGATCAGTAAAACATTTTGCACTGAGGAAAATACCCCGAGAGACGTTGTCATCTCGTTTAAACATGATCCAATTTTACAAAAAAATGCAGTATAAAAAAGGAATCATCGATTTTGCTCAGTTACTGATTACTGGCAATGTAATGCTAAGCCCACCAACTGACTGTAGTAGTTACAATTGCTAAAAATTTTGTACAGTGTTGTTTTTTAATTGGATTTTGTGCAAAAAAAATTAAAAAGTTATAAAAATTACAAGATGAAAAAATTGACATTATAAACAAATGTCATTATCTCTAAATGGCTTTTTCAACACAGTTTTCAAACAATGAAATGTTGGCCCAACATTACAAATATTTCAGTTTACTGAATTTCTTGAGAATCGATGATCGCTTACTGCAAATAAACACACATACATGCATGAAGATATGGATTATCTTAGGCCCATGTGAATTCTGCATTGTATTGATGAATTCCTCTCCAAGCACAGTTTGAATTGATTAATAGTCCCAACTCAGCCAGTCGGACTATACACTAAACTAGTGGTCACAATTTTCGTCCATTTTTAGACCCTGTTCTCTCAAGGGGTTACAATGTCTGGTAGAACACACAAAAAAAAATTACAATAAAATAGCAATAAAACATAACTTTCATCAGCAACATTTACATCATCCTAATTGTGCTCAGCAATATCTCTTCCATTATGCTACTGCTGCCTGTGAGGAACAATTTGTGACTCTATAACCCCCTTGAGGTTGGAGGCCCTAGGCTAATGCCCTCTCTGCCCTCCTTGAAGATTGCACCTGGGTCTTTTGTTTCCACTGCTCACCCGGCAACTGCGATCATTAAATTGACACAAAAATTGAAACAATTATCCCTGAAAGCTCATCAGTGGGTTCTCTTTAATGGGAAATTAATTAAAACATAATTGTATGCTGCCAAATGTAGAAATCCAAAGACTAGCAGGGGATTTTATAAGACAACATTCTGGGCCTGATTCATTAAGGAGCGCAAAGCAAACGGAGTCTGCGTTTAAAATGGAACGCAGGCGATTTGAATGCCCGTGAACCCGTATTCAACTATAAGCGGATTTGAAGAAACGTCTCTTGATGAATACGGATGTAAGTACGCTCTGCGTGCGCGGCACTTGCCGTACTGAGACAGACACACACACTGCAGGATATGAACAATACGTACGTTCAATATATAGTCCCTGCAGAACGCACAGAAACAAAAGTATCCAATTAATGTCATCTGTTAATAACATAATCATTAAGAAATTATCTTCATCAATTACATTTATCGGGATGTTCTCAATGCGTACTTTATATAAAATTAATTTTTACAGTTGCAAACACATGTTGTAGCATGAAAACACGACCGTCATCCCTATGAGTCAGCACTTACACCTGCCGTGTAGCTGAAGCAAAAGATATGGCGTAAAATAACGTATACGAAGAGATGCCCAAAGCTTGAATCAGACCCTGGTGCATTTCGCACATGTGCAGAGCGAAAATACGCAAAACGCATCACGTAAATGGAATTAGGTCCTTAATGAATCAGAACCTCTATGTCACAAACTCAAAAGACAAACATTGTTATATGAAAGTTTTAAAGTTCTTTAACGTATTTTATGTATTTGTTAAAGCTTCAAATGCTGGTTACATATTCGCTTTTGCCCATTTATGTTAATCATTAAACAGTAAAACAAGAACTACAGCCAATCAATTTGAGGCATTATATTTTAGTCCAAAAATGGCTGCCTCCACATGGATAATTAATGATGTCACATTTACATTTTCATTTGTCTTTTATCCAGTCTCATTTAAACAATATAAAGTATCAAGTAAAAAAATGTGTGTAGCTATTTAGCTATTTTATGGGGTTGTTTATTTGTTTAGTTCCAAGGTAAACAGGTCATGGTCTATTGTAAGTTTATATATTTGCTTTGCACTTGTCTTAGTACTTTCTTTCCTTCCAGGTGATGAGGAGTATCTACGATAAGGTCAGAACTATTATGCTCCCTAGTGACATATTACTTTGAAAATTATATCAATTATTTCCATAGTCCACTGTTTTACGTGCACCCCTTTTATTACCACTGCACGGCATACAAAAGCTAATTTCTAAAATGTGGAGAAAAAACAAGCCTGGTATATCCCACATTATATATAGTACCAGCTGCTTGGCAATAAGCCCGCGCTCAGTATATCCCATATTGTATGTGGTACCAGCTGTGTGGCAATATAAATGCCCATGTATGTATACAAAACAAAAAAGAAAGTTGTCAGCGCTTAGCCTTTAAACTGCATATCTGTGTGTCTAGCAAAAATGAAAACATGAGGTATTGGTTCATATTTTTATCAAAACATTTAAACCTGCATCCCAGCATCAAGGGCACCTCATTATATGCAAGATATGAGGTGCCCTTGACATTGGGATGCAGGCTTAAATGTTTTGATCAAAATATGAACCAATACCTCATGTTTTCATTTTGCTAGACAAACTTCTGAAAAATGTTTGAAAAATCCCACACCCCCTTTCCTGAACTGTAGAGTTTCTTTCATACTTCCCAACTGTCCCTATTTTGGAGCGACATCATGATTTGCGGACTGCAAACGGGGCGGGGGGGTGGTTAACAAAAAGTGGGCGTGGCTTTGTATAAACGTGTGCATTTGTGGATGGTGTTTGGGTGGGAAGGGGGTGTGGCTTTGTATAAACTTGTACATTTGTGGACGGAGATTGGATGGAAAGGGGGTGTGGCTTTGTATAAACGTGTGCATTTGTGGACGGAGATTGGATGGAAAGGGGGTGTGGTTTATTTTGACCCAATTTTGCAATTCAAAATGTTGTGAGGTATGTATCTTTACCTGGGACTCCTCTCCTAAGTGCTGGGTGGGACCCATGATGAAACTGGATTCCACATAACAGAACCCGCGACAGTAGTCGGTCACAGTGAAGAGTAACGCTGAGCTATCCTCCCGCCGCAGCATTCAGTTACACCATCCGCCCAATGTTGCTGCATTTACAAGGTCCCAGATCTCAGGTGGGGACTACACGGGCGATTTTCAGCCTCTGCTACTAAATCTGATAAGACTAATAAAACATACGTGCCTACTTATACTGCCTCGCACCCGGGAGATCCCATAATGATGCAAATCGTATCACGGAGGCCCCCATGCTGCACACTTCACTAGGAAGTGGGTGGGATGCCGGAGAATGGCCTGCTCTCCTGGGAGCCGGGAAACCTACCCGGAATTCAGGAGTCTCCCAGACATTCCGGAAGAGTGGACAAGGATGTAATAAGTTAAGGAAACATTTTATTTAATTGTGCAAAGTCTCCTGAATGATGAATTATTGCTTAAACCCATCAAACTGGAAATTGTGATCGACTGCAGGCTGATTTTTAGATCGGTAGATTAGGAGCCCTTATAATAATGTTGGGGGGTGTTAAATTCATATTTAAAAGTACTTTTTAGGAAGTGAACTTAGCCTTTAAATGCTATTGGCACTAATCATAATATACAAGTATAGCCAATTTCAGTTCTGCAAACATAGAGGTGATTTATTAACATTGTACAGAGGTTTAAATTAGCACTAAACCATAATAACCAATTAGCAATCAGCTTCTATCTTTTTTTAGAGCAAGGTACACAATTAAAGCTAACGTCTGATTGGTTGTTAAGGCTTTGTGCAGTTTTGCACCTTTGAACATTATTAGTTAACAAACTTCAGGATCTCATGTACAGATACGCTTATGTAATTAGTGTAAATTGCATCCCTAAACCTACTTCAAATTCTGAGCTGCGTGTACCTAAAGATACGTGCGACTTGGAATAGTATCCGAATTATGTACATTTCGTGAGATAAGCTTAAAGTGTACCCTACGTTACTAGTGTCTGATACGTGATAAATCAATTAAAAAATAAAAAACAACATGTCCTCCACAAACAGTACAAGTACCAGTCTAGACTGGCAGCACCAGGGCAGGTTAAGCAGGTTTTTTTGGGGTGCACACAGTTTGTTTCTTAATTTTAAATGATTTCATTATTTTTTTAAAACAGATCATCATTACCAGCAGCACAGATCTTGCACCAGGCTGGAAGCAGCTGCAACAGATATGTTTCCTAGAGGTGTATCTGCGACTACATCCTCCTAAGCAGCACGTGCAAGCGTTAACACGCCGTTACTTTACCAGTATCGCTCACTACCTCCCCCATTCCGCCTCTAGCGGGCAGAGCAGACTGAGACGAATATCCCTGCACATGCGCAGTTTGAAAAATCGCTCTTTGCACTTAAGAGTTGGACTTATAGGAGGCCCTCAGTTTGGTCTATTTAATGACACCATGAAAAGAGCGATTATATATATTGCTTCATTACGGCACAGCCCCCCGCTGCACAATGAAGTAATTGCCTCATCCCATAGCGGGAGTGGGTGGCGGGGCTATGCTGATGCGTACCATGTTATCAGGACCCACCCGGTCCTCTTTAAAAGAAGGAGAAGCGGGTCCAGGCCTTCTCTTCCGGGAGACTTGAAGGGGATCTGCGAGATTGTATTACAGGATCCCCATTTGAACATTTTTTATTAAATAACTCTGTTATATTTTGTTCTTTAAAAGCAACAATACAAATATCATTGTACTGAATGAGACTGTACATATTTGCATTTTTGCATTCATATAACGTGTGTTGCCCTGCCGTGCATTCTTTTTTTTTTTAAATGCATCTTGCTCCATTTCAGTGCATTAGACGGATGTTACCACCATGTGAAAACAATGCATTCATCCGTAAAGGTATAACAAAACGCATATCAAACTCATATGCAGTTATTATGCATTTTTAATTGCATTTTAACATACAAAAACCCACTTCAAACACCAGTGGGTACATGTCTTTAGGGGAAAGTGAAGCTTAGTGGGTTGGTATAGAAGGTTTCTTCGTGATGGTGGTTTTATTTTCGGCTATTAAAATCACAAATTTTGTCTTACTGATTGAAACAAAAAAAGTAATTTACAAAAAATGTTTAAATGGAACATGAAGTCATTTATTCTATGCATTTATGATTAGTTTTGAACATTTTTATTCTGGTTGCGAAAGTTTAATTTTCCCAAACATATCACCAATTTAGATTGTAGAAATTAATATATGATTGTTGTTCTACAACATCTCAGATCCTTCAACCACGGTTTTGAGCCTATTTGAAACAAATCATAAATAATAATTGTTGCAGTTTTTTTTTTTTAACTAAATATTTTGCTGACTCCATTGTTTAAAAGCTGACAAGGCATATTTTGTGCTAGAGTGGTCTGTACAATGCACGGCTTCATATATACAATAAAAACATCATTTAGTTTGTATTAGGAACACAATCCACCGTTCCATAACATGGCATTTTTTTTTTAAAACAGTCATTTCAGAGCGAAAGTATATACAATTATATTAAATGAGTTAATAACACTCGAATGAGTTATTCTCTGCTGATAAAGCCTCTTTTCTGATCCACAGCTTTGTTTTAGTGGTGGGGCATCTGGGTATTTGCAATTAAATGCAAGTGAGATTTTTTTTTTTTTCCTCCCTCTCTTAGAATTTCCTTTTTTTTTTTCCCTTTACTCCAGCTGGTGTCATTTATTACGACAACCTCCCAGACCAAGATAACCTGTTCAGTCAGCTGGAGCCCCCTGCGGACAGCTGTCTCTCTTTTAGCTGATGGAAAACTGCCACTAGTCAGTGAATGGGAGCTCGCTGGTGCAGAATTCACAATACAGGCAGAAGCATCAGCATCAGCAGCAGCAGCATCCCTGTGCTCTATTGTTCCATGGTCTTCACTGGTTCTTCCTTGTCAACTGGATGCACAAAAGCCGGAGAGCTCTCTGGTCCTTAGTACTTTAAACAAAAAAAGGATAACGGAGAAGGAAAACACAATTTGAAGTGGGTCGTTCATTGTATTCACGCTGCAACAACATATTCACCTTCCCAAGGCATGGATCTGGCAGAGAGAAACTCAGCTTTTCCTGGATCCTGCTGTGGAGTGATTGTCCTTCTCCTGGTGGGATTATGGAGCGCAGATTCACAGAGCGATCATGAAAACAAATCCATATATTTATGGAAAACAGGTAGGTCCACTCTATTGTCTATTTTAATGATACTATGGTGAATATATGCCTGGGCGACATGCTATAGAGAATTCTGTGTTTACGTCATTGCACTATAGAAAAAGATATCAACTTTTAGTTATAGGTTAAGTCAAATTCCCTATCCCCATCCCAAACCTCTGCATAATAATCCGTCTGTACCATGCAAACTACCTAACCTTGTGTTTGTATTGTCCAATAGTCCATGTGACACTGAAGGTGCATTGTCAAATATGATATGGGCTACAGTTCAAGTTATTTGTCTTTGTTTCAATCTAAATTATTTATTACATCTATACGTTGGGATTTTTCCTTTTTTTGGTTTGCAAATAGACCATGCTGTCTTGTTGTACTGTAAACGTTGCAGAGGATTAAAACTTAACAGCTGACCTGATTTGCTCATGTAGATCACAGTGACACATTGGCATTAGCTGTGACATACATTTGGAAAAAATGAAGGTGCTCTGAAAGAGGGAAAAGAATGATTTTTGCAAGGAGTGGAGGCATTTAAGTCAACAGCATGAGACACCATTATTTCTGCATTGTGCAGGGGAGATGTTTGAGATACACAGTTGTAGTGTGGTTGTAATCCAATGACCATTACTGAAGGCTTGATTGGCTTTGTAAAACGAGTCTTGCAGGGAACGCAATGTATAATTGTAGGTAGCGATGCCACTTACATGCTAGTGTCAAGAGAAAGTGACCAGAATGCTACACCCCATTATTGAACTATCTGATGGAAATGTGCTTGCTCATTCCAGGTATCTGGTCTAATTTACAGCATAGAACCAAATCAAATTGGTGATTTAATTTGCAAATGGTTCCTCATCCTTAATAAATTGGATAACAGAGTTAAAACAAAATAAAATCCCAGGGTCTTTCCTGTATGCCAACTTCCCCTGGCTCTACGCCAGCAAGACAGATCAATTTACAATTACACAGATATCCTGAATTTTTTAAGAGCTCCAAGATTTATCCGGATGCTCAATGGAGAGATTAAAGGGAAATTCATTTAAACCAAAGACAGCTTTCTGTCCAACTGATGCCAGGATGAATTTGGTACTGGTCGATCCTTTGTGTCATCCGGCTGGGGGAGATTGGGGAATAATGAGCATGTGTTTTCACCAGTTTGTATAGAACCTTAATTATCACTGTTTCGGTACAATGGGAGTATTTGCATAAAAGCCTCTGGAAAGCAACTTGTGTACAAATAATGCAAATCAAAAGACAACACAGTCCAGAATTAGAATGTGTCATCATAAAATGAAGTATTTTGATATATGATGATGTTTAGAATTAGCTTGAAACATGGCATTATTCTCAATAAATTCAGTGATCTAGCAATACATTTGTTAATTGGAGGATTAAATGTTAGATTTCTTTCATTATTTTTTAAACCTGCATTTTAATTCTGCTTATTCTGATACAAGTAACACATTGATAGAGGAATACAACAAATATGATACATATTAGTAGGCTTGCAACAATGTTGTTCTGTAGTGCAGCTGGAACAATAGTAAATTGATACATTGTAGCTTTAGAATTCTAAGGAATTGTAGAAACTTAGAGCAATGTTTAACTCTATAAGTGCTGAGCGGTTGCATTTATACAGTAATGTTGGACAAAACAAAGCTGCTGTGATCAGCTTGGAGGCTCAGGGTGTAGAGTATATGTAACACTGACTACTAAGCCTCTGTAAATTGGGTTAGCTTTCCATCTCCCTGATAGCTCAGCTTATCACCATAATGGAAGGTACTCATTCTTTGATTTGTCTTAACACTCAATGGCTCAGGCTGGCTGTATTTCCAGTTGATGTGCATGCATTTATGGAACGGCTATCTGAATTATATAACTGTAATTACAAGGAAATCCTTCTTTATGTAAACTGTATATGGTAGCGGTTCAGAACAGTGTAATGAATAATTCTCCAAAGTGCTATAATTATTTCAGTTACTAACATATAATTGATTTTTTTCCGGTCCCCTACACATAGTGGCGACTGTCCTATTATGGGCTAAACCAACATTTATGAGCGTTCTATCCATTCACTATCACTGTGGCATTTAGTGACGCCAGCCTGGCTAGGAATTTGTGACATCACTGAACCATTGTGTCAGAATGCGGCCTATCACTTTAGAAGAAGCCAGCCCAATGTCTGGGACAGTCCATCCCACCATGATGTCACTGGTTCCTAGTGAGTTCAGACCACAGAACGGCTCCATTTGTGCAGGTGCGCTTAGATTTCAGCCAAAGCGCAGTGGGTTTTTGGAGCAAAATGACGGTGTTTGGGGGACAGCAGAAGTTTGCTGCAGCCAATGGGAGGAGTTGGGTAAAGTGAGGGTGATCCATACTAAGTATGGCGTAAGTGCACCCTAGTTTTGCGGTGCAGTAAAAAATTAAACCGAAATGAAGGGGTGGAGTGATGCATTTTATGGGTACTCGTAGGTATGTGGACAGGAGCACGGCTACTTCCACTCCACTCCATTCCCACTCCTCAAAATCACTAGATATTTGAACCAACTCTATTCTGGTTAGGGGCTCACACTATATTTTAATGGGACATATGAATAACTAAAGCCACAAATATGGCTACAAAGAGCAGCATTTTAGGAGGAAAACAGAACAGTTTTATAGAATGAAAGTGGTAGATGTGACATTTAGGCGCAGTGGGCGTGTAACTTACAGTGCGCATAGTAGACCACCTAGACGCACTGCTGTAAAACCAAGACATTTTGCTTCAACTGCAAACTCAATGTGGATAATTAACGTAAAACACCTCATATATTCAATATGAGAGTAACTAAATAAACGAAGATTTTGAACTTCAGTTATCCTTACATACATAGAATTCTTTGGAAGATTTCTGGATAACATACAGCCCTAATAGTAAACTACAGACAGCTAAAATATAGTAATACAATAAAACATATGTCATAGTATTTATATGTCATGACGGGGGTCGTGTTATAAATGTAGGAGATAACTAGATGAGTGAGGTTGTTTTTCCGTATAGATCTATGCATCAAACCCAGAACACCCGCTATTTGGAAGGAAAAGAGAAAAAGTGGGATTCGGTTTCAAAACAGGGACAGTTATCGGGAATTGCTCTGTAGTTGTGTCATTATGTATTATTACATTTATCAGCCACTTTCACCACTTCTCAGCTTCAATCTAATCATTCCCCTATCCATCAAGGGAGCTCATTGCTCACTCAGCTTGTTTTATTCACACTTCCCAAATCTGATTGACCTTTGCTAGCACATGGATATCAATTGTTTCAGCTCTTTTCAGGGCCGGGTGTTTGTACTGTTCATCTATTTAACTTTGCAGTGTTTTATTATTTTATATAAATCACTAAGCACATGCAGATTTAATGATGGAAAGAATCCATTGGTTCGCTCAATTTTGTTATGTTTTAATGTAAACTCAATAAATTTTATTAAACCTTATAATATGTGTTGCCCTTGACAGAATAATTTAAATGTAAAAATGACTTAAAAAAAAAAAGCTTTCCACCAAAATCCCCGAATATTTAAGTTATGGGTTTTCTCAAAGGTGCCAGGACAAACTGTTTTAAATTTTATGCCAAAGTGCCCCTCAAACCCACAGCAAAGTCTGACCGCCTGTGCCACATTGTCAATATTATCGACACTTATCTGTGCCCTGTCACCTACATACACACACACAGCAGAGGGCGCCATGTTGCGTCCTGAACCAATTTTCATGACCAGTGACATCACTAAAGCATAAGGTGTCCGCTTGAATTTTGGATCAGACCCTTAGATTGTACGCTCCCTTGAGCAGGGCCATCTCTCCTCCTGTTTCCACCACTTCTAACTCTGCTCTCCAGCTACCTAGACCTCCTCCTTGAGGACCCTCTGCCCTCTGACCCCTCTCGCTCTCTCCTCACCCCTCTGGGGGTCTCCCTGTCATCCATGCCCTCCCTCTTGAGCTTCGTCGTAAGCGGATCTTCCCTCTCCCCCCCTCTCTAGCTGTACTTCGAGCTTACTGAGTTACGGTGCTTAATGGTTACTGTACCGTGCTGTCTCACCTCATATTGTAATCGTTTGACCCTGTACGGCGCTACGGACACCTAGTGGTGCCCTATAAATAAAAATTTATAATGATAATAATAAAGACATGAAAATGGCTTCTGGGCCAGGGAAGTAACTAGACATTTCTGGGCTCCAGGGGCATAGCTGGCAGTCACCGGGCCCTGTAGTGAAAAAAATAATTGAGTGGGGACGGCCACCTCCAGAAGTCTGCACTTCTGGACACATGAGAAGGTTCCCACAAGGGCCGTAAAATCCTGTAGAGCCTCATTTGGGCTTTCCTCTCCCTCACAGTGAAACCCCCAGACATGATTGGAAGATCTCAGCAGCTGGTGGACACCCAATGGCTGGCCCACTCTCCCCGTCATGCTCCATAACACCTGCCTGAGCTGCCTCGCCAGTAGTCCTGCTCAGAGAAAAACTGTGATGGGTCCATCTATGCACCTTCATCAGGGGCTATCTGTCAAATTTTAGCCATGGGGCAGAGACTTGGCTCATTAGCCTATCAGGAACATTTTAAAAGCAAACAAAATACAGGTGGGCCGGTGACTCAGTCCAAGGTAGCCCACCATGGGACCGATCTGGGGGCAGATGCCCCCCTACCCCCCGAGACCGGTCAGCCCCTGAGCATCATAAAGCCATAACTACCGCAATCCCTACTCCATCTGGTTACTGGTTACTGGTTCCAGTAACAATCTGGCTTATTAGTGTTAATTATTTATACAGTTATTTTATTCTCATTATTTTCCAAACCATAGAACTACCATAATCAATTAATGACAAAGCTATATTATGTTTGTACTTTAATGCACAACTTCTCTTCTGGGAAAGGGCCCCTGTGCTGCCGGGCCCCATAGTGGTCACATGTACCTCTATATCGTATATCGTTACAACCTTGTTCCTGCCTTTGTGATGTCACAAGAAGTATATTTATCAAGCCTTCTAAAATGGAAAATTAGAGGTGTGGCCCATAGCAGCCAATCAGATTCTAGCTATTATTTTCTACAATGTACTAGATAAATGATAGCTGGAATCGGATTGGTTGCTATGGGCCATACCTCCACTCTGTCTTTTTAGAAGGTTTGATAAATATACACCTAATTCCTGGAGAAGAGCAGTTATGGAATGGACTATAGTTTAAATGGAATGCTGACTGACTTCCTTATATTGCTGCAATTCTCCCTATGCACCCCCACATTTTTAAAACTACATCTGTCAAGCCAACAGCACCCCTCTCCTTCTTGTTTTTAATTTTTATTATTGTAACTCCTACATTTGTGATTTTGTAACATTTGTCTATTTATTACTATGTATTGTTACGTAGTACTCGTTTTATGTGGGTTTTTGCATGGTGTACTTCTTGGTAAAAAAAAAAAGTAGGGGTTAATATATTGCACAGTGTGTTCAGGCAATCAGTCCAAGTGTTTGAACCAGAAAATTGAGTGTTCTTTTCATATATGTCACTGTTGTTACAATGTCTGCGTGTATACACTCAGACTGGTATAGGAACACATTGTTCTCTAATAAGACAGTGCATCTGGCCCGTAAAACCATTTGTCATTGTCTAATAATTGCTCTGGAGGATGACACGACCCACTCCAGCTCGGTGCATCTGTGACTGGGAGCAATGCCCTTTGTCCTTCTGTAACTTCAAGGGTCAACATAGAACTCTTTGTGCGTCATCCCGAAAGATTTGTCTGTGTTACAGCAGGTCAACACAAACACAATTCATTCACTGACTATTGTTCTTTTTTTTTTTACGCAGCATGGTAAGTTCTTATTTGAAAATCTACAAACCACAAACATGATTTTTCAATTGATGAACAGGAGAATACTGGCTGCAATTTTTTAAATGTTGCAAAGGCCTCTGACCACTAGGGAGCGCTATTGAAGAGTCAGAGCATTCTGTCTCTGAGATTCTCTATAATTGCTCTTGCCACTACATCCCCCTTGCCCAATTTTCTCCCCTGTACCTCCTCATAACTTGTCAGCAATGTCAACTTTTTTAATCTGTTAGCCCCCTCTTAGAAATTGCATAGGAAACATGTCTTCCTCAAAACAGGCCTCAGCTACTTGTTTAAGTGCCGCCATTTTATTTCAGTATTATTTGTTACAACTGACAGTGAATTAAAAAGACCTCTTGATATGTAATAAAATGTTATCATATAGACTTCACTGTGCTCTAGACTTTAATATTTCCTCATGTCTCAACTTTTGTGATGCAAATTGAGCATGACCGTCCATCAATTTGACCACTACAGTCCATATGCTACTTGTGAATTGTGAAGCCAAATATTGGATAAGACATATAATATGTTAATAGAGGCTATAACTGATGCACTGTCTATACTGATGATGGACGGATCCTCGGAGAAGTTCTGCAGAGAATATAGAGTTTGATGTGGAGGAATTAAGGAGATGTCGCTGTGCATAGGGATCATATAGAACTGTCAGTGAATCAGAAATTTCTTTTGAAACATTAGAATTTGACGTTAGGAAATCACCAGGGACTGCAAGGTTATTGCGCTAATCCAGTCATAAAAATAACGGGTACTGCAGTAAAAGTTCTAATTTGCTTCAATTAAAGTTCTCATTGAAGATTGACAAATGGAAGGATGCTGATGAGCAAATAACATCAGCAAGATCTTAAAAGTGAGAATATGGACATATGGGAAGGAAATTATTATAGCTAGCAACCAGTTATAAGGTATTAGTATAATACAGTGTTATCCACCCAAAGATAGGTAGAAATGGCAGACAGCTTTTGATTGGACGATTGCCCCGGCCATCCAATCAGGAGTCACCTGTGCTTGGATCTTATTTCACTAAGTTCACTTCTCAACTATTAGTAAGTATGGGAGCACATGGTCTGCCTCCTGGGGGGATGGGGAACACTCACAAGAGTACTAGTTTGTGAGCATGGAGAGATTTTGTAAGCCCCTCCCAGCAAATCCCGCAGCCCTTTTAATATATGTATTGCCTCACAAGTCTTAGGATGGATGAGTCATTTGATCAGTCAAAATATATAGTAGGCTCCAACTTTGCATAGATGTTAAATGTTATGTATCATCTGCACCAAATTATCAAAAATAAGATAGCTTCCATGTAAGCCTTCCGTCAAACTCTCAGAACAACCACAGGAATCTAGCCCCCCCACCTCTGTGCTGAAAATTGCTCCCCTAAACCTTATAATTACCAAGCAGCACTGACTGGAGAATTTAGAGGAACGTGCAGACACCCTACTAATAGTTTATCTCTACTGGTCATGAGATGAGAGTGTCTGAAACCCTGTAGTAGACTAGTCCTTCTACTGCAAAACCATCCTGCTGTGTTCTCTCAGTGCGTGTGTGTGTGTGGGGGGGGGGGAGTAGTTAAAGGATTTGCAATATTCCTGGTGTTTTACAAATGGAAAAATAAATACAGCGTTTGGGAAGGAAATTATATACGTTGATGATGATTTTGGTTTGCTTTGTGGTTACACAAAAACCTGCACAACGGGGACAATTTACAATCTCAGCAGGTGTGCTTTGTTGTAGAAAAAAAAGTCTTTAAGGGAGAATTTCGTGTATAATAGTGTTTGCGCATTTCAGACACCGCCTGTAGAAAATCGCTTGTGTAGTTTGGCTGTAAGATGATAGCAGAAGCCATGCAAATTTTGGGGATGAGACATCATTTCATGTTCTACAATATTAAACATATGTGCAGAGATAATTCAACAAACAAGATTCTAACCTTATTGCAGGTGAAGTTATGACATGAAAATCAACTTTGAATCTTGCAACATTGTAATCCTAGATCCATACTACACATGTAAAAATGAAGTGTCATTTTATGTACTGCATACATTTAATATTACACATTGAATTTACAATATATTACGTTGAAAATGTCCTATATTTATATTCTGTATGTAACATCTTACAGTCATTCTCCGTGTTACTCTTTATTTCTATCTTCCATTCTTTCCGCTCTCTGAGCCCTTTTATCCGCTCTTTTCATATAAATGAAATTGAACTTTTGTAATCAAAATCTTTATGGCTCTTGGACAATAATTTACAGATATTGCGCCCTGTGCTCTCCAGCCAACCTTTGACTTGTTATTATTATATCCAGGGACATGGCGTGACATTAGGACTATAGTGATTGGTGAGCCTATATTTATAACTTATGACTGTGGACAGCAGCTTTTTTGTGGTCTGAGGTTCATGAACTGATGAAAGAATCTTATCCGTTAAAATGACAGCAGCTTTCCTGCTGCGGAGGCACAGGATGAAAATCAACTTATTTCTGAGTTCTATGAATATTTGATACATTTTAACCAGTAAATCCTGAACATTCCGTGCATTCTAATTAGCCTCTGATGTACATTCCTACTGAAAGCCCAGGAAAAAGTGCTACGGAAAATAAATCGCCCATATGCTTTCAAACTAGATTTCAATACTTTATTAAAATACATTTTGATTGGGATTGGATATATCTGGCACCAGACGTCATCTTCTATACGATGTATGGGTTGTATTCCCATCCCTTCTACACTAGATATGTGCTATTAAGAATCAGAGCATGCAGAGGAGGTGTGTTAGAATGACCAGATGAATGATAAAGAACAGATGCAATTAGGTTGAGTTAGCTCCATTCCCCAGATACTACAGTGATGGTCCTGATGCAATAGCAAGACCAGCACTCTTATTAATAACAATGAAATAAATAAAATACAAATGACACATTGGCAAACCTATAATTTAATTACCAAGCCCTATATACTAAGACCTGCTCTAGCCAGCTGATCATTATTATTATTAGGGGGGGACACAGCAGTATAGGGTCCCACGTTAATAATAACTACTAGCCCCAGGCTGGTCAGTAGGCCTTTATGGTTTTACAGAGGGAGATTAAAATAAAGAATTGACATTCTTAGCTCTAAAAGAAGCCAGCCGTATGCTGGTACATGCAGGGGCCGCTCTGGGCTTCTCTGGGCTTTGTCTGGATAATAAAAAAGTTCCGCACCGCCAAGACAAAGTGCACTCTGTACCAACTCCATACATGTTGGGAGTGTTATGTACGTCTAGTTGCTATTCAATAATGATTGTCCACATCCGGTGATGTGGTTCCAAAGCACAATGCGATTTAATAGCAAAAAGCAGCAGAGTAACAATTCAAATAAAATAAGTACAGCCGTTACTTAGCAGGCACCCTGGATCCAGCGTACAGTCATTCAGTCCTGAAGTCTGTGGTCAAAGTGACTGTCTGCTGGTCCCAGGACCCCTGCTTATATACAGTCAGTGATACAGTTAGAACAATACAAATGATTTGACATATTTCCATAGGTTCAGGCTTCAGGAAGGTCCAGTGTAATGCAGGTCATTGGTCAGTTGAAACGATGCCCTCCAAGGGTGGGGGTCAGCTCTCCAGGAGATGCATACTAATCTTCCCGCCAAAAACTAGTTCAAACTGGTCTATTTACATTACACACACAATACCATTCTGATCATTTATTCCCTATAATTCATAACTTGCATACGCAAGGTGCGATCCTTTAGGCTGCAGATAAATAGGGGATTAGAATGATACCAGACATGATATGTTTCCTGTGACCTGAACCTTAACTCTCACTAATGTGTATATAACATTATAATATTTAACCATAAACTCTGCTACATTTCATTACAAATAACTACGTGTTGCAACTAATTTTAATATGAGCTAATTACAACTGTATGTGTTTGTGTAAATGTGTTTATAAGTGTTCGCACCTGTTGTGGTTGATTACGCTCCTCCACGCCGTAGCGTGCTATTGGCATAATTTCAGACATAGACAATCAGATTAATAGATATTAATTTTAAATGACCATATCCAATTATCTGACTTCAACAGGAGGTATGTGTTAGCTTAATAAGAGCAAATATGCAATTTATTGTTATTGTCCATCTGCAAAAATTGCCTGTGTACCTGTGGACTACATATACTGGAGGCATCCATTTTTGTGGGCTGAACGGCCACAGTGCCTCGTGCTTTAGCAAAGTTACTAGAGGATTGATAGACTAGATTCTTGTGAACATTCTTTCAGCCCACAGAACCACCCCCCCTTCCCCCCGCTGCGTGCATGTGATGGGGGCACTATAATCCCAGGGATAGAGTGCAGATATTTAGGTTAAGTGGGTAACTATTTATTTAAGTCACTCTGGCACCTTTCAAAGGTAAATATTCCTGCAGAACAACGTGCACAGGAATATGTAAAATGGATAAAATAAATTACTTGAAATGTTTCTTTACCTTCTGCTCTGATAACTTCTAATACAAATGGTCACGTAGGAAAATATATCTTGATTATTCGGATCTTTTGCATCCTGAGCTGTCACGGCCAAATCATGGTTTAAATATTAATGCTACACAAGATAATATATTTGTACTACCAAAGCAAATGTCAAATCCAGTCTAAAATACACTATTGTATATCAGGCATTGAATTCATTGATGTTCCCTTTTTCCTGAGTAAGTGTGGATGTTGCATTGTTCTGCCAAGAGAACAATGAATATCAATTATCTGTAGTGAAATAAATAGCTAGATGCCTGTTGCTTGCAAGTTGAGTTCCAATTGGCAACAATTATTTTTTCGTGATTATAAAAGTTGTTGAGAGTTGAAAATAATTTAACATTGACAGAACTTTATATGCAGCTTGAACAGCAATGAGACAATATATTGTACTAAATGGTTGGTTCATTGCATTATACTCTGCATGAAGTGAATATGTGTAGTATGAACAGACTTGTCATAGGGCCTAGAAATAGGCAACTTTCAGATTTTGTGGGAATATTACTGGTTCACATCACCCAAACAATTTAAACTGTCAACGGATATTGTCATCTATGGCTTGGGCAGATTTTGAGTGCTTCAGGGTTCATTAATGAAAGTGCAGTTACTTCAGAATTCCATGATTGTAACAATAGAATTCTCAAATAGCTTTATTTTTGAGTGGCATTTGACACAGGTTAAATCACCCATTGCATTCATTGATCAAACCTGGGTACAGACGAACATGCAGCTGATGAAGTGGGTAAAGCAAGAATTCCCTCTCTCCCCTTCTCTCTCTCTCCCCCACCCTCTATCTGACTCTCTCTCTCTCTCTCTCTCTCTCTCTCTCTATCTCCCTCTCTCTGTCCCTCTATCTCCCTCTGTCTCCCTCTCCCCCTCTCTCTCCTTCCCCTCCCCCACTCTATCCCCCCTCTCTCTCTCTCCCCTCTCTCTTCCCCCTCTCTCTCCCCCCCGCTCTCTCTCTCCCTCTCTCTCCCCTCTATCTCTCCCTCTCTCTCCCCTCTCTCTCTCTCTCTCTATCTCCCTCTCTCTGTCCCTCTATCTCCCTCTGTCTCCCTCTCCCCCTCTCTCTCCTTCCCCTCCCCCACTCTATCCCCCCTCTCTCTCTCTCTCTCTTTCCCCCCCTCCCCCCTCTTTCCATCACTCTCTTTCCCTCTCTCTCTCTCCCCCACTCTTTCTCCCTCTCTCCCCCTCTCTTTCCCACTCTCTCTCTCTCTACCCCCATCTCTCTCCCCCCACTCTCCCCTTCTCATACCCCCCTCTCTCTCCCTCCCCCCCACTCTTCCTCCTCACTCCCTATTGCTCTCTCTCTTTCTCCCCCTCCCCCCCTCTTTCCATCACTCTTTCCCTCTCTCTCTCTCCCCCACTCTTCCTCCCTCTCTCCCCCTCTCTTTCCCGCTCTCTCTCTCTCTACCCCCATCTCTCTCCCCCCTCTCTCCCCTTCTCATACCCCCCTCTCTCTCCCTCACCCCCCACTCTTTCCCCTCACTCCCTATTGCTCTCTCTCTTTCCCTCTCCTAAATATGTAGCTCACTACAACAAGGATATAACTACAAAATAGCAAATACATAATTGTATTTCTGCAAACTGACACTTCCCTTTATGCAAGATTTAATATTCATAGAAAATAAGTTAATTTCCAGGATACATTATGTGTCTGAGAAGATGAGAATATTAATATATAGGTGCAGAGTGCAGCTAAGGGATATAGACATATATCATGCAAGGTGCTATGTCTGTCCTCAAACATTTGAATCATACCAATGACTAACAAGTCTAAAGTCTATTTAATAATATTCAGCGATAACATAGATTTTCTATCTCCATGTATCGCAGAAGTATTGACTTGACTTCCTGGCGATACTGTCTGGCAGCAGTAAGAGCATTATAACCGCTTTGCCAGCCAGTCCTGGATGTATTGTTGTTAATTGTTCCTGATATTTTTGTGCGACGTGGTCCCTGGTCCCTTTGACAGATAGGCAGAGCTCTATGTCCGGCTAAAATACCCATTTTCACTTAAGAAAGAGCTTTTCTCCCTTTCATAAATAGGTCCCTAACAGATACACTGTTAGAATATAGTGAGCAAAGCACTACACATATACATATACAGTATATGTATCCTATTTATAGTATAGTGCAGCTTGTAGACAAAAGTTTATTTGGCCAACATGTACATTATTACAGTATGTTTTGTTTTTCTGCTTTTTTTTTTGCAAAGTGATGTTAGTCGTTTTAATTTTTTCCCCTTGGCAAGAATTGCTTAGTACATCTGCCTATTAGTGTCAATTAAATGGTGAAAAACAAAATTTATGTGGAACTGATGATCCCAATGAAGCCATTAGGTTGTGCGAGGCAAACTCTGATTGAAGCGTCATCCAGCAGAACAATCACTAAAGAGCTCAAACTGAATTTTCCACGACGCTGTGTTTACTGCAGTATATTGCCAATCCTCATCGGGAATTGTTCCAGACAGCCCCTCCGAGATTACAAATAAAATGCTGACTGAGATCCAAACAGGCAGATACAATAACTTAGTCTGGGCACAAGGCACTGGTAACAATGTATATTAGAAGAAATATATGGCGATTTCATATGTTAGGTTACGTTAGGCAGTCAGAGAATTACATATCTGGATGACAACTGGAATTTCCACATGTAAAGACAAGTCATCAAAGAAACACAGGGGCATAGAAAGGAGATTTTCAAATTATGATTGGGGAATAAAATAAAAGAAAAGAAAAACCAAACCATTAAGATGATTCCACTCTTAGTTCTAGAATCTTAGTTTAATTTAGGTGTAAGAAAATGTTGTTTTCTTTCTCCGCTACCTCTGTGCAAGCAATTTTGAAGTGGACGGAGCTAAAACCAAGCTCTTGCCAGTCAGAGCATTAGAATCAGTTTGTAGCCAATCAGGAGGTGCGCAGAGAGAAGAGAGGGGCAGATGTAATGTTCCAGGTCTTCCCTGTGTCCCATCGGTGGCGGATTAAAGGGGGCCCTTCCTTGACCCAATCTGTGCTAGATTGTAAGCAAGAAAAGCAACAGAATGGACCAATAGCTTCATATTGGGCTGTGCAGTCACACACATCCCTAGATCATACTTACCTACTTTCTTCAGCTCCCTTCCAGGAGCCAGCCAGTGGAGGGGGGCGTGAGGGGGCGGGGCGGCCAAAATCGCCACATTTCGGTCCCGCCCCCTGTGACGTCATGACGCAAATCATCAGGAATCGCGGCGTCTGGGATCTAATTCTGCCCACTTCACTAGGAAGTGGGCACTTGCTAGTGAAGTGGGCAGAATTCGGGAGATTGCCACACTCGCCCGGGAGTCCGGGAGACTCTCGCAAAATGTGGGAGTCTCCTGGACATTGCGGGAGAGTTGGCAAGTATGCCCTAGATTGCACACACAGAACTTGATTGGTCCGCATAGTCACATAGCCAATGGCCTGCGCTCGCAGCACTAGCATTTTCAGCCTAGGAGGGGGCCCAAGAAGCAACTGCACAGGGGCCTAAGAGTTCTCCCAGCAGCCCTGCCAATCAGAACACTAACATGCTCATAGGTCAAGACAAACTTGTATCCAATTGGAACATTAGAATATTTACAAGGCCAGACCAACCTGTAGCCAATCAGACATAGCATTAGAATATCTTCAGGGATATAACAACCTGTAGCCAATCAGAGAATTAGAATATTTACAGGGATATAACAACTTGTAGCCAATCAGAGCAGTAGAATATTTACAGGGATATAAGAACCTGTAGCCAATCAGAGCATTAGAATATTTACAGGGATATAACAACCTGTAGCCAGTGAGAATGTCCTCAGCAGTAGTAACAGATCGAGCTTCCAACTACAATAGAATCAGCAACAATAAAGTCTCTGTATAAAGTCTCTATATGAAACAAAACTCATATATTCTTTGTTTCCAAATGGATCTCACCCTGAAAATATATACAGTATTTGACGGTTGGTGAGGATGGAGAAGTTTTGCGTTTTGCATCCTTTTGAATGTCAGGATAATTATATTGATTCAAAAATTGCTCATGTAGTGTAATATTTCAGGGACAATCAATTCAACAGCACAACATCTCCAGTAGGTAAATTGCCTAAAGTAATTTTCTTTATCTCCTTTAAAAGGTAACTCCCATTATACACTCATTTTCTCCCTCCCAACAAGTCTTTAATGTTCATAAATTATAATAAAATCAACTGTGAATTAATCGTCAACTATCCACCTTATTCAGTGCTGGGTGGTATAGCAGGACTGAGCGTGGGTAGTTAACTCTATTATAATAGCAAACTCTAAAGACTACAGGGGAGGGAGAACATTAGTTTTATGTAATTAGTAAGTAATTAATTGTAAATAATTTTATTGTTGTAGAATTTCCGATGTTCTGAACACGTCCATTCCATTGCCGAAATAATCCAGTAGACAATTTAAATAATTAACATTCATCCTTGCCATATAATCAGTATATATATTTTTCAAACATTAACCTGTAACCATATAGCCATACAGTTAAAGGATCCTGGCCACCAATATATCTATGGGCAAGAGATAAACCATAATTTCAGCTTTACATCACCCTACTGGCATTGATATTACCTCCAGCTGTGATAGAGGAAAAATGAGCACATGAAAGGGGAGGAGGAAACGCAGATAGCTATCCCTCTGCAGGGAATGGTGGGTGTCTCACTCCTACACTAAAATAAATCATCTACTGCTTGGCTGCTAATGGTCCCTAAGTAGCCAATCCCTACTTCCTCCCAGCCACAGTTAACCCAAAAGGACCAGTAAAACTGTGACATTTTCTTATAATCATCATTATACACTCATTATATGTCATTTGTTCCGCTGTTATGTAGGACTTAGTGGTGGGATAACCTGTCGAGGTTACATTGTTACCCCAACGGGAGACCCATCTTCAGTACACTTTTGGATGATCAGGTTGGTAAGCCGCCACTCTTCTGCTCATTAGGCCAGAGTGGGCTAGATAAAGATCATGATGGCTTCTCTGCTGAACTTCTCTGACGGAGTCCTGCGCTGTATAATGACAGTCACACACCAAACTCTCTCGTTAGTGTGTGGCTGTCTACAAACACCGCTGGAACCTGTGAGAGAAGTGCTGTAGGCTAGCGTTTGCCATCCATTCTTCCCTTCTGGTCTAAAGACTGAAAGATGGGTGGGCTGTTTAATCTAGCCAGACCAATACGTGCCCCATTAACCTGAGAAAACAATGTTGCCACAGCAGGGATTCAAAGTGAAATACTAGGCATTGGGGGGAAGGGGTATATTTATGGTGAATCAGGATGGGGGGAGGAGGGGCTGAAAAAAAATATTCTTCAGCCACTAATAACAGGTTATTTTACATCCAGAACATCCAGCATTCCTGAAACTAGGCTGACCCCTCGATGTAATTAGTTGTCAGTCACTTGTACTGTATATTAGGAATCACAGCCATATTACATACTGTATAGAGTACTGTATATGAGGAATCACAGTCATATTACACACAGTATAGAGTACTGTATATCAGGAATCACAGCCATATTACATACTGTATAGAGTACTGTATATCAGGAATCACAGTCATATTACATACTGTATGGAGTACTGTATATCAGGAATCACAGCCATATTACATACTGTATGGAGTACTGTATATCAGGAATCACAGCCATATTACATACTGTATAGAGTACTGTATATCAGGAATCACAGCCATATTACATACTGTATAGATTACTGTATATCAGGAATCACAGCCATATTACATACTGTATGGAGTACTGTATATCAGGAATCACAGCCATATTACATACTGTATAGAGTACTGTATATCAGGAATCACAGCCATATTACATACTGTATAGAGTACTGTATATCAGGAATCACAGCCATATTACATACTGTATAGAGTACTGTATATCTGGAATCACAGTCATATTACATACTGTATGGAGTACTGTATATCAGGAATCACAGTCATATTACATACTGTATGGAGTACTGTATATCAGGAATCACAGCCATATTACATACTGTATAGAGTACTGTATATCAGGTATCACAGCCATATTACATACTGTATAGAGTACTGTATATCTGGAATCACAGTCATATTACATACTGTATGGAGTACTGTATATCAGGAATCACAGTCATATTACATACTGTATAGATTACTGTATATCAGGAATCACAGTCATATTACATACTGTATGGAGTACTGTATATCAGGAATCACAGTCATATTACATACTGTATAGAGTACTGTATATCAGGTATCACAGCCATATTACATACTGTATAGAGTACTGTATATCTGGAATCACAGTCATATTACATACTGTATGGAGTACTGTATATCAGGAATCACAGTCATATTACATACTGTATAGAGTACTGTATATCAGGAATCACAGTCATATTACATACTGTATGGAGTACTGTATATCAGGAATCACAGCCATATTACATACTGTATAGAGTACTGTATATCAGGAATCACAGCCATATTACATACTGTATAGATTACTGTATATCAGGAATCACAGCCATATTACATACTGTATGGAGTACTGTATATCAGGAATCACAGCCATATTACATACTGTATAGAGTACTGTATATCAGGAATCACAGCCATATTACATACTGTATAGATTACTGTATATCAGGAATCACAGCCATATTACATACTGTATAGAGTACTGTATATCAGGAATCACAGCCATATTACATACTGTATAGATTACTGTATATCAGGAATCACAGCCATATTACATACTGTATGGAGTACTGTATATCAGGAATCACAGCCATATTACATACTGTATAGAGTACTGTATATCAGGAATCACAGCCATATTACATACTGTATAGATTACTGTATATCAGGAATCACAGCCATACTACATACTGTATGGAGTACTGTATATCAGGAATCACAGCCATATTACATACTGTATAGAGTACTATATATCAGGAATCACAGCCATATTACATACTGTATAGAGTACTGTATATCAGGAATCACAGCCATATTACATACTGTATAGATTACTGTATATCAGGAATCACAGCCATATTACATACTGTATGGAGTACTGTATATCAGGAATCACAGCCATATTACATACTGTATAGAGTACTGTATATCAGGTATCACAGCCATATTACATACTGTATAGAGTACTGTATATCTGGAATCACAGTCATATTACATACTGTATGGAGTACTGTATATCAGGAATCACAGTCATATTACATACTGTATAGATTACTGTATATCAGGAATCACAGTCATATTACATACTGTATGGAGTACTGTATATCAGGAATCACAGTCATATTACATACTGTATAGAGTACTGTATATCAGGTATCACAGCCATATTACATACTGTATAGAGTACTGTATATCTGGAATCACAGTCATATTACATACTGTATGGAGTACTGTATATCAGGAATCACAGTCATATTACATACTGTATAGATTACTGTATATCAGGAATCACAGTCATATTACATACTGTATGGAGTACTGTATATCAGGAATCACAGTCATATTACATACTGTATAGAGTACTGTATATCAGGTATCACAGCCATATTACATACTGTATAGAGTACTGTATATCTGGAATCACAGACATATTACATACTGTATAGATTACTGTATATCAGGAATCACAGCCATATTACATACTGTATAGATTACTGTATATCAGGAATCACAGCCATATTACGTACTGTATAGAGTACTGTATATCTGGAATCACAGACATATTATATACTGTATAGATTACTGTATATCAGGAATCACAGTCATATTACATTCTGAATAGAGTACTGTATATGATGAATCACAGTCATATTACACACTGTATAGAGTACTGTATATCAGGAATCACAGCCATATTATATACTGTATAGAGTACTGTATATCAGGAATCACAGCCATATTACATACTGTATGGAGTACTGTATATCAGGAATCACAGCCATATTATATACTGTATAGAGTACTGTATATCAGGAATCACAGTCATATTACATACTGTATGGATTACTGTATATCAGGAATCACAGCCATATTACACACTGTATAGAGTACTGTATATCAGGAATCACAGTCATATTACATTCTGTATAGATTACTGTATATCAGGAATCACAGCCATATTACATACTGTATAGAGTACTGTATATGTAGAGTTATAGTCATATTATATACTGTATAGAGTACTGTATATGTAGAGTTATAGCAATGTTATATACTGTATAGAGTACTGTATATGTAGAGTTATAGCCATATTATATACTGTATAGAGTACTGTATATGTAGAGTTATAGTCATATTATATACTGTATAGAGTACTGTATATGTAGAGTTATAGCCATATTATATACTATATAGAGTACTGTATATGTAGAGTTATAGCAATGTTATATACTGTATAGAGTACTGTATATGTAGAATTATAGCCATATTATATACTGGATAGAGTACTGTATATGTAGAATTATAGCCATATTATATACTGTATAGAGTACTGTATATGTAGCGTTATAGCCATATTATATACTGTATAGAGTACTGTATATGTAGAATTATAGCCATATTATATACTGTATAGAGTACTATATATGTAGAATTATAGCCATATTATATACTGTATAGAGTACTGTATATGTAGAGTTATAACCATATTATATACTGTAGAATTAGAAGCCCATAAGAAATAACATTTCACTTGTGTCAGTTATATTCCTACAAATAAGAGTCTTTCTTGCTAAGTGAATTAAATTCTAATTCAGTAGTAAATGATCCGGACGCCTATTCCTGCCCATCAGGCTGTGAATAGTCGCTGTAACATAACATTTCCATTAGGAAGATTATATCCTCTACCCTCACATAACACAGAACAAATATCTACATTCTCAGTAGGACACAGATAATGATCTGTGAGTCATTCAGGACAGGGGAAAAAACAAATTTTTTGTCTGGTTTTCTGTCTGTGCAGGTTAGAGATTGGCATCGTTAACTTATATTGATATTTTCCAAAGAGCTAATGAAAAGCATAACAAATTAAACACATGCTCCATATCTGAAACTTTCTCTTCTTTCATTTTGGCCGTTAAACCAAGACATGTATTTAGTTTGTCTTGTCTTTTAATGATTTGTTTACCAACGTTAAAGATACCGGGCTTTATTTCGGGGGGCACATGTATCAATATGTTGCTGATCGCAGCGATAGTTCGTTTTTTTCTCATGCTTATAACGGTGTGGAAAAAAAATCACTTATCAGCAATTAACCAAAACATATGGCAGAGGCAGATGCGCGATACTCTGCTGCATAATCAATACCGGCCAGGTGCGGTATAAGTTACCGCTTCGCCGTGCCAGTCTCGGCAGATGTACAGACATACACCTGAACTGTGGAAGTACAGTGGAATTCTGTATTGGGGATTCACTTCTACTTGTCAGAATTATTGAAAAAAATATATCATTTAAAAATGGTTTATTGAAAAACATAACTTAATAAATGTCTTTGATCCGTTATTGTCATCCAGGATTTCGATAACAGAACATGTACAGAGGCAGTACAAGTACTACTGCAATCCTTGGGCCTGATTCATTAAGGAACTTAAATTAAGAAGTTTCTTATTTAAGTCTCTTGGACAAAACCATGTTACAATGCAAGGGGTGCAAATTAGTTTTCTGTTTTGCACATAAGTTAAATACTGACTGTTTTTTCATGTAGCACACAAATACTTGATAGCTTATTTGTACACTGAAATTTAAAGTTGATATTTGTGTGCTACATGAAAAAACAGACAGTATTTAACTTATGTGCAAAACAAAATACTAATTTTCACACCTTGCATTGTAACATGGTTTTGTCCAGGAGACTGAAATAAGAAACCTCTTAATTTAAGTTCCTTAATGAATCAGGCCCCTTGTTATTTAAGATTCCCCATGTAAAGGCTGGATATCACCGGCAGTAATCACTTTTTGTGTATTGGGCAAAGCGAAAAAGGCCCTATCTCCAGTTAAAAAACCCAATTTTTATGACAATAGGACATTGTACTCTTTCATAATTATACCCCTTAGGGCTAGATTTACTAAGATGCGGGTTTGAAAAAGTGGGGATGTTGCCTATAGCAACCAATCAGATTTTAGCTGTCATTTTGTAGAAGGTACTAAATAAATGAAAGCTAGAATCTGATTGGTTGCTATAGGCAACATCCCCACTTTTTCAAACCCGCAGCTTAGTAAATCTAGCCCTTAGAGTCAGGAGTAAATCCAACTAGGAAGCTAAATTATGTTTTGTTGGTAAAACCAGATTGCACTGAAAGGTAGGCAAGCTTCAAGTGTACAGATCAATTTAGAATTGGGAATGAGCACTCCTTAGCTCAACTCTAAATATAAGTATTAAAATTATTAGTATAACATTTTTTTGCATGCAGGGCAAATAATGTTTACTTTAATATGTCTGCTTTTATTTACATAAATACATTTATACTGACACTTTTTATACTTATATTTAGAGTTGAGCTAGGAAGTGCTCCTTCCCAACTCTAAACTCTTTAGCTTGATTTGCTGCGAACTCCAAATCAGGCCCCTTATGTGACGTTGTTATGTGTACACAGTAATACAGGAAAAGATTTTAGGAAGCACTTTTGTAATCATGCGGCGTCTTAGAATTATTACTGCATCTGTGTCAGATGAAATATGGCTTCTAATATTGAGTGCGCCATCTCTTACATCTCTATCACTTTTCCCTTGTGTCTCTTTTCTCAAGCTTAATGGCGCAACCCCTTGTTACAGAAGATATTTGCCACTTGAAAATGCATTCCTGCTACCACTTATTTATGGCTGAGTGTCCGTCCTCATTGTGGCATTTCAGAATATATAAATGTACGGGTTTGAGGTTTTTAAATGCATTCCATTCAACTTCATTATATGTTTAAAGACTCTTAAAAGACCTATTGATCTGTATTTTCTACTTTTATTGTCTATGTTTTTTCTATTTGGATATATTCGGCAGATTGTACAGTTCTGTAATATGTACATAAAATGTCATTTAAAGGTACAATAGTGGGCCGTTACATAATTCTATAGATCCTTCATTCCCATGTAATATGCTACTTTAATTTAAAAGTTATGACTTGGTAAAGGAAAACAATTACAGCTACTAATATTTAATTTGGACACTTCAGGAGCTATATCATTCAAGTTTACGGCTGACAGTTTTGTTTGCCCCAGATTATGCAAGCATAGGGTTTAGGGTTATTCTTAAGCATACATTTACATTTAGATAACAATGAAAATAAATACTCCTTGTAGTCCAGATATATATTCTTCCTAATCAGTGGTCGAAATGGAAGTTTACATTGTGGTATGCCATACCGCCAATTCTTCTATCCGACTGCCTTCATTGTAACACTATCACATTCCATTTACTTACATTATATATTCAGCATATATATATATATATATATATATATATATATATATATATATATATATTATTATTATTCTCATTTATTTGTTAGGCGCCACAAGTTTTCCGCAGCGCCGCACACAGTGTAAACAGTAGACTATACAGGGTGAAACAGTACAGAACAATAAACAAAGAGTACCAATACTTCAGAAACTCCAGGCAGGCTAATGCAATAACGACGGAGCAGAAGAACAGGTAAGGAGACAGGAGGGAAGAGGGCCCTGCTCATGTGAGCTTACATCTTAAGGGAGGGTAAACAGACCAGGCACAAGAGGAGCAAGTTGAGGCAAGGGGAGAGGGGAGAATGAGCGAAGGAGATGGGAGGGGTTAAGTGGATGGTTGGTAGGCTTTGAGGAAGAGGTGGGTTTTCAGTGCACGTTTGAAGGAGCACAGAGTAAGAGAGAGACGGATGGAGCGAGGGAGGTCATTCCAGTGAATGGAGGCCGCACAGGAAAAGTCCTGGATTCTGGAGTGGGAAGAGGTGATAAGAGTGGAGGAGAGGCGGCGGTCATTGGCCGAGCACATGGAGCGGACAGGAGTGTGAATGGAGAGGAGGTTAGAGATATAAGGTGCAGTAGACTGGGAGAGAGCCTTGTAAGTGGTGGTGAGAAGTTTAAAAAAAGGATTCTGTAGGGGAAGGGGAGCCAGTGTAAGGCAAGGCAGAGAGGGGAGGCAGAGGAGGAGCGGCATGAGAGGAAGATGAGTCTTGCGGCCGCATTGAGTACAGAGCGGAGGGGGAGAGACGGGAGTGGGGGAGGCCAGTGAAGAGGAGGCTACAATAATCGAGACGGGAGATAAGCTGTAATATAACAGGAATGCTGGAGGCTAGAATACTAGTTGCTCTGGCACCCTAGTGGTGTCAGAGCAGGTCTTATATAGTGGGTGATGGTCTCTCATTAGTGGGCAGTGGGCAGACGCGCTGTCCGGAAGTTCCATTGCGCGTCCCGTCGCCATGGTGATGGAAGCGCATGCGCACCCTACTGTCGGGGAAGCATCCCCGTTGCTTAGCAACGGGGCGTTCTGACATATGCAGGCGTGCGTCCCCACCTAGCGAGGACGTGCGGGGGCGGCGCCTGATAGAGGCCCACAGTCATGGGGGGGGTCTCCACTTTCAAATTCTCTTGTGCTACACACAGCTGAGTATCCCCCATGGCACCTGTGCCACCTTCGACTAAAGTACTTCCACCTTTGAGCAATGCCTTAGGAAGGCGTCAACCCCTGTCAAAGTCGATTAATTGGATGAAAGAAAGTATATTGATTAATATTGTTTTACCGTGCGATTGCGATCAGTACGCCACATGTCATGGCGCAATCGCACGATAAATAACGAACGCATACACTAACACTTACACATTCATTTGCACATAGTTCATTTTATAATAGTTTCAACCCACAGGTTTTTATTGACAGATGTTATTGAGTTTATAGTTAAATATTATTAGATTATATGTACTTCAGTGATATCTAAGGTTCAGGTTACAGGAAACATATCATGTCTGGTACCATTCTAATCCCCTATTTACTAGCAGACATCCGGTTCTCTCGATCGTACCTTGCGCATGCTAGTTATGGATGATAGGGAATACATGATTAGAATGGTATTGTCTGTGTAATGCTAATAGACCAGTTTGAACTAGTTCTTGGCAGGAAGATTAAGTATGCATCTTCTGGAGAGCTGACCCCCACCCTTGGAAAGTTAACCCCCACCTCTGGAGGGTGTCGTTTGAACTGACCTATGGACTGCATTACACTGGACCTTCCTGAAGCCTGAACCTATGGAAACATGTCAAGTCATCTGTATTTACTGTAACACCAAATGTATATATTGCTCTCTGGAATCAGCTTACAGTTACTTTGACCACAGACTTCAGGACTGAATGACTGTGTAGCTGGATCCAGCAGAGCGCAGCACAGCGCAGCGTATGTATCGGTTGTACTTATTTATTGAACTTATTCTTTTGCTTTGCTAATAAATTGCTTTGCGCATTGGAACCACACAAATCGCATAGACAATGATTATTGGGCAATGATAAAATAACTTTAACATCCCCCTCTTCAGTGAGGTCACTTTACTCTTCTCCGATAGCTTAACTCCGCTGGCAATTGGAGCAAGGCCTATGTGCATGTGCATAGCGCTTTCTCCCGGGAGGAATCCAGCAAAGCCGGAGAGGCTTCACCTGGATTCCATTGAAAAATACCAGTAACGCCATCCTGAGGTTACAGACAAAGCTTTTTACTAGTAACCTCAGGATGACATAATAATAATAAATAAATGACCTAATGCTGCTGCTCCCATAGATGTCTATGGAGACAGCAGTAAGTAACGGTAATTAGATTAATGTCTGATTTCTGGATTCTCTGGTGTTAACCCAAACTACCAAAAGTGGTGAAAGAGCCGTTTGCCAGCGTTCACACCAGCATTTTGGCTCTTCAGTGCTTACTAAATAAACCCCTGTGTGTTCTGTCTGTCTGTCTGTCCCTCTCCTGGTTTCCCCCCAAGAGGCCTTAATTAGCCTGTATTTAACAAAAGAGAACCTGAAGCTTGTGGGCTGGTCCTTCTTACCTCTCTGTCTGTATTACCCAGTATTGTTTTATTACTGTGTTTGTTGCCGATTGTAAATCGCTACGGAATTTGCTGGCGATATATAAATAAATGTTGATGATAATGATGATAACGTTTTCTTTCCTTTTTAAATGTTTGTTAAATCATAAGACTGCAGAAAAAATATATGTGTTTTTTTGCAATCTTATTATGAATGGTGGGATATGAATTTATAAACAAATCGGATATCTCCTTTAATGCAGCGTGTCACATTGTGATTTGATTTACAGCTCTCCTCCTCTCGGCTACTGAAGTGGCTTCCTCTGCTTCCATTTAAATGGTGTATAAGCTCCTTCTCCCTTTTAAAGTGTTACAAGTCTGCTTCTTCTTCCATATCAGATCCTATCTGCTGATACAGCCCTATCTCCCTCTCTGCATTCAGCTCAGGGCAATTTGCTGTCCATCCAATCCGCCAGAGTCGAATCATTTATAACACTGCTCTCTACCTACTAATGTATGACAAAGCCACCGCAGTCCGTCATGTTAAAACTTGCATTACTAACCGGTCGGTTCAGGCAGCTTTACTGTACTTATAAATGTGGTTGTTCTTCCTGCCCTCATTTCCCCATATAATGAGTTCATCTTGTCTTCATATGTCACCTTACTCATTTGTATACAGTAGTATTAATAGGAGCCCCTTATGTTTATTTGAAATCTGTGCATATAGTGAGGGGATGATTAAGGGTTTAAAGTGACTCTGGAAAATTGGCTGAAAGTCACCCCATGTTGTGTGTGGGGCCCAAATTGATGGTAGGCAGGGTGAAATTGAGAGACAGCAGGGCCACCGGTGTGAGTGCCTCCGGGGGGAACGTGGCGGTATGTAAGAGGTGTGACTATCGTTTTAGGCAGTGCTAGGTGGCCTCCCACCACTACCCTCTCAGATAGACTGACAATGCTGCTTTTCCCCATTGTTAGACTCGCAAATCTCTCTTCACGAACACTTGTGAAGTATAACAGTCCACTAAAACCAGAATTGGCATAGTTAACAGACTGTCCTCCTCTCTCCTACCTGTTCTTGCAGTTTTGACTACATGCTGCGGCTGTCACGTTAGGCTCAGTTGCTGCTTGTCTGTGACCTGGAATTTTGGCACCCTGCTTTGAAAAAGGATAGGTACATAAGCATACTTGTTTACTCTCCCGGATGTCCGGGAAACTCCTGAATACCGGGTAGGTCTCCTGGACTCCCCCGGAGAGCAGGCCAATCTCCCGCATTCCACGTAATTATGTCATAAGGATGGGACCAAAATGACTCAATTCATGGCTCCCCACATCTCCTCCGTCCTCGTACTTCACCACCTCTCCATGTTCGCCCGGAAAATTAATGACATTTAATCAATAGCGACCTTGTTTAATAATTAGGTGCCATTCTCCGCTTATCCACCCAGCTTGGACATTAAATTATTTGCCTCTAACCAGACCCAAAATCAAATTAATAGTATTCAAATTTAATAAAGAGGCCTATTTTTCCTCAGCCTGCCTGGGCTTTACCTTAACAGCATTCACATTTATTAGATAGGTTTATTTCGCTCCAACCAAACCTGATATCAAATTGATAGAGATAGAATTTTATAAATAGATTTCCTTCTCCCCACAACTTGGCCCCATATTCAATCAATAGTCCTAAACCAGCATTAGACCCCACCATGACACCAACAATACATAAGACCTTTAATAAAATTAAAAAGTAAAATAAAATGAATATGCGCACACTTTACCGTATCAACCACATTAATATCTACGTGTGATGAGTAAAGTCCTTATTTACAAATAGATCATATTGTATAACAGTCAAGTTCTTCCTGACTAGTTAAGTAGTTAAGTAGAATGCAATAATGGAGAAACATACAGCCACTTGTTAACTTATGGAAAAAAGTAGCGCAGATTTATTGCACGCATCACTATGGGGCGCGAGCAGAAATCAGAGTTACTTCAGTAAAAATAATATCCGCGCGAGGTGCCGACCGCTCTGACGACGGATTTTGCGGATATTTAGGAAGTTGAATCTGCCCCATAGATTGCAACTAATATGTAAAAACATTTATTTAGCTGACAGATGGCATCAAGAATGGCCACCTACTTTCAGACTTTTCACACAGGGAGCTCCCACACACAAAAATTAGATTTAATTTTGCGGATGAAATCATTTATTGGAAAAAAGGCCGAAGGAGACTTACTTGTTATCATTACTGCCTCACAACCCTTGGATTCAAATCCGACCAGTGCACTAAAATTTGAAACCTCGTGTTGGTTTTCTCCATACTTTCCCTCCCGGTTTGGCGGTGAAGTGTCAGGACGAGGGGGCAGGCCACAGTGTATTGCATCATTTGGTCCTCGCAACCGCCACAAAATGACATTTCTTGTCTTTGCCTTGCCGGAGTGGGGCCAAAATGACGTAATTCACCATGAACCGCCTCATGCAGGCTCCCCTCCTTTTCACTTCACTCGGAAGTTGTCAGGATGCGGGGGAATGGCCTACTTTCCCGAGAGTCCGGAAGACCTACTCGGTTTTACAGAGTCTCGCGGACATTCCGGGAGAGTGGGTAAGTATGATGTAGAGAGTGATCCTAAAGCAGTGATAGGCACCCTCTAACTAACCTTCATAAAGGCTGCACATTATTCTTAATCTCAGTAATAAGTTAATACAATACATTAAATCAAAGAAAGAGACACCTATCTGTAGTAATAAATCTACAGTCATTTTAAACAAGTGTTACAAGCTATAACAAGCCGATCTGACAATAAAGCAGAAAGGAGCTGGTTGGGACGGCCGCCTTTTTGCCCATCCTTATCCTAAAATATTAGTAGGTTGGACAGAATTTTTGACAGTTAGTAAATGAACCTTAGAGTGTGTTGCTTAATTTTGTATTTGTGATGCTTGAGTTTTGGGTGCACACTTTGAAATAGAGCAAGTCGCCATCTTAATATAGAGCTACAACACTCTATAGGATGAGTCTTTCTTTTATATGTAACTTCAGACAGAGGAGGAAGTCATTGTATATACATTTTCTCTGCATTTTGAATGTTCAGCTGCAGTACTCCCAGCTGAACGTACACTTTTCACATCTCCACTCTTCAAGGGCTACAAAGCAGCAGTCCTCTGTGAAGTCTTCCTTTTGTGCATTATTTGATCTGTGACTGAGCAAAGAAAAAAGCTTTTATGCTGATATCTGCAGAAAGCCCTATAATGGTGAGGCGTCACAGCGGAATGTAAACGTTGCCACTCAGTTTCCTTTCATCTACGATGGAAAATAAAATGCAGCTACCGAGCCGCAGAACTGTTTGACAATTGTAGGAGTAAGAGGGATTTCTATAGGATTTTCCACTAAAGGAATACATTTTTTCAAGTTTTTTACTACAATAAAATGTGATTAAAATAAAATAACCCTACCAAGGCTAATGGCATTTGATAAAAGCGAGCAACACCCATAAAAATAATTTGCTTTTCTGAGGACATTGCATAGTTTTATTTTCTGCTATTGTAAATATATGCTATATATTGAAGCAGCAATCCTACATATCTCCTACAAACAGGGCCGGTGCTAGGATCCCCGGCGCCCTAGGCGCAATTTTGAAATCCGCCCCCCCCCCCTCCAAAATAAATCCGCCACCCACCCCCCAAAAAAAATAAAAATCCGCTGCTCCTCTCTGCAGGATCCCGTCCCTCACTGACACGGTCGGGCCCTGATGAAGATGTCATGCCCGACAGTCAGTGAGGGGAGGGGGAGTGGAGGAGACGGAGGTGCGCCCGCCCCATCTGCTGTTCCGGAGCACAAAGTTTTGCTTGGTAGGAGCAGAGCAAGTGCTGAGCCCGTTCAGTATCTGCGGGCCGTTGCGGCGATGGTGATCCATAGCTGTGCGGCGGCCGTGGAAGGTATGCCCGCGGTCGCCGCACAGTTTTTACAGTAAAAAGTATATCTGCTTTTTAATCCTGTGGCTCCATTCAGAGCCCGGCGCCCTAGGCAACTGCCTAACGTTGCCTAATGGGAGCACCGGGCCTGCCTACAAATCATTATCTCAGTTTTAAAAGCTCTCTGGTTGGCAAAATAAATATGGCTGCCAGACACAGTCAGTCTTCTACACAGAGAGAGGCTCACAGCTCTCAACATGCCACGTGATGTCAAAGGGGATATAATTAGGATGTCAGAGTGCAGACAGAGCTCAGAGAGGTGTTCGGAAGCATCTCTGCTCATATCATGTGCCATGTGACTGTGGTTGCCATGGTATTCCAGAATTATAAATCATTAATAGCAACCTGAAGAAACAAAGAAAGGGAAATGGTAAATAGCAACATGATTTTAATTTACGGGATTGCTGCTATGTAATCTCTCAAATAATGCTGAAATGAGATGTCGTGAGGATACTTATTGAAAGAAAAATTATTTAGGAATAGTATTTAATAATTGCAAAATTAGGTCAAACTTTATTTTTTGATTATGGAGCTATACAGTGAAAGTGGTTGTTCAATACGAAGCAAAAATCCATGTTTGGGCATTTTTATGGTCTCGATCGGAATCAAGGTAGTTTGTCCACAAATTAATTAATTGGGATGTAAAAAATTGTAGTTGTAAAAAGTTATTTTTTTAAGCAATAAATTGTCTCTCGAAATCAACACTGTGGAGAACATGACTCCACTTTGCCTGTAGAGTATATTTTAATCCTTTCAATGAAACATGTCTTAAAATTATCAAATCCTATAAATTGTACACAGCACAAAATGAATACATTTTTGCAGAGATGAAGAGAATTTTCAGAACTGTTCTGTAACATTTTCACCTCGTTCCACAAAACTTTTCAGGTTCCGTTGCAGTAATTTGGCCTTAGGTGTTCCCAATTAATTAACCATCATTGTCCCAACTTTATTCATAGACTTTAAATTCAGTGAAATGCACATTTACATATACAGTGCGAAACAAGAGCGGAACTTGAAGATTGTAAAACCGGAAATACGCACCTCTGACCAATTCTGCGCAAAACTCGATTTAAAATTAAATTGCAATAATATCAATTTTAAATTATTTAAAAAAACAATAGTCATTTTAATAATGCTGCTAGCTATGTGATACCCATTGTCCTTTAGGTGTATAAATAATTTAGTGAGATATAAAATATGTAACCAGATGTAACATAACATTCAAGGTCCAGCACTACATAAAGCAATTGTAGAGTAGAGGTAACTAGTGTAACCAGGTGAAACATTAAATCCAGTGTCCAGCATAATGTAACCCAATTGTAGATCAGAAGTAACTAGTGTAACCAGATGAACATTGCTTACTGTCCAGCATAATATAACCCAGTTGTAGATCAGAGAAAACTAGTGTAACCAGTTGAAACATTATGTACAGTGTCCAGCATAATATAACCTAGTTGTAGATCAGAAGTAACTAGTGCAACCAGATGAACATTACGTACAGTGTGCAGCACAATATAACGCAGTTGTAGATCAGAAATAACTAGTGTAACCAGATGAAACATTGCATTCAGTGTCCAGCATAATATAAGCCAGTTGTATATCAGAGATAACTAGTGCAACCGGATGAACATTACTTACTGTCCAGCATAATATAACCCAGTTGTAGATCAGAGAAAACTAGTGTAACCAGATGAAACATTATGTACAGTGTCCAGCATAATATAACCCAGTTGCAGATTAGAAGTAACTAGTGTAACCAGATGAAACATTTCATCAAGTGTCCAGCACAGTATAAATCAGCTGAAAATCAGTACTGATGTATATTAATGATTGGCCCATCTGTCTTGCAAATAAAATGTATCCTGTGTGTTTGTGATCTGTGTTTTACTGTAGACTCATCCTCCTTTCATATAGTATTATCCATAAAATCCTTCTGGAATGCGCAGTATACTATGATCTTTCTTTACATAGTAGTTTTTATTTTTTTAATAAAACATCTAGTGCTATTATTTTCTTGTTATTTATTTGACTTTAATTTAAAGTCTGTAGTGGTAAAAAAAAATCTGTATAAACACTAGGAACAACCTCTATCTATAGCAGATGGCCTGAGCCTTTTTAATCAGAAATTAAGAGCAATGGGCCCCCTTTACCACAATGTTCACTGAGTGACAGCTGGACAGATGGGTGAACCTCTCTTAGCAAAAGTTACTTTATTGCTTCCTGATCTCTCTTTTCTGCCGTAAATGTCAGAATAAATCTATTTATACTACCACCACAGTTATGAATCACTCAGGAAAGCAGCAGCACATTAACAATGCCCAAAGCATTGTGGAATTGTTTTATTGCATTTTAATGGATAGAAATACAGTATATTTATAGTTTTAGATCTTCAAAAGAAAAGTGTCATTATAGCCAAGTAAGGGTTAGCAGGATCTTGGTAAGAGACAGAATGTTCAACAAACAGCAGACGGTCACTAACACTTGTGTTGTTTGTTGCCTTGGTTCTACTAAACTGTAGACAATACGATCATATAAGACAATTTCATTGTATTGTCTCAAAATTCTCTTAATAAATATTTAATCAAATTATTACATAATCCTGCATTTGTTCAAATTTTTATTCCACATAAAAAAATAACTTAACAAGATGCATTTTTCTTTTTCGGAGAAACGCACAATGAATACAATTACTAGACTTGATTGTTCCTGTACAGACCAACTCCCAAGGCCCAAATATCATCTGTGAGCTCAGTGGCAGTTTTCTGTTACTGAATTTTAGGAAAATTCTCCTGGGCTTCGCAGTTTTGGCATGGCCCAGTCCTGCAACACTACTTGAAGCGGAAAGTAATTTTAGCTGGTCTGGTTAAAAATAAATGACAAATTAAGCGAGGAAATATCTGAGAACTTCTTCTTAAATAGCAATGATGATGTATAACCTCTAGTGCCAGATCTTTTAGCTAGCATACTTGACATTATGTTTAAGCAGATTATTAGTACAATACATGAAAATATTTTTTTTTAAATGTTGTTACAGAGGACCTAACACATTTAAAAAGAATACAATCTATGTATTACAGCAAAATAATTTATTTTTTTTGAAATGTTTTAAAATTGTCATCATTTTAAAACAAAATATTAAAGAAACATTATTTGGCTATAATAAATCTATTAATATTCCATTTCCTGATCGTTCCCCCTTACGATTAATATATACAAAAATATTGAAAAATATAATTCTACCTCTATATAGCTATATATTTGACTGTGTATTTGTTGTTAAATTGTGACAATGAGAATACAATCTGCCTTTTTTTTTTTAGCAACAAAGGCACAAAGTGTTAGATGGTGGCAGACATCTACTAATTTATTCATGTGCTTAATTCCCATCCACCTCCTGGGGAGGAAATTAAACTGAATTGCTGGAATGTTTTCAGTGAGTAAAGAGGTGTCATGTAAAGTTATTATGCCCAAGAATACACCGGGTACTAATCAAATGAGCTTGGACCGACCACGCTGGGGGCTCGTTCACTATGCGCTTCTTTGTGCTTCTCACTTCGCATTAAATATGGGTCATATAAGAGTCAAAGGTGCAATTTCCTCCACTGCATTTAAAATTTTACAACGTGGTACAACCTATGTCTCATGTGATAATATGTTTTACTGATGGGTAGGTGAAAGCGCATGGCATGAACAAAACATAGGAAACACAGGCACCACTAAAATGCGTCTAAAGTAAGTGGTAGTCTTTGTGCATTTTTAACCGTTTTGCCTGCACATATGTTGTAACAAACCCACAAAACAGATAATAATTCAAACCACACGCAGGTTCTATAAATTAGTATTACATACCAAGCTCACACTGAATGTAAGCTCTTCGGGCCAGAGTCCTCTCCTCCTTATGTCTCATGGAGAGGACTCTGCCGACATGACTCTGCTGGTCATGTTGTAAGCTGAATCCGCCCCTACCTCATGCGGTTAATGCTATGCTGGGGACCATCCATGGAGACGTTACTGTGCTTAATTGTATTGATATGATCTATATCTGTCATCATGTTTATTGTACTCGTGTTTGTCATATCAGTGAGATGATTGTCCGACGCTACCGAATTTGCGGCGTCTTATAGATTAACGATGATGATGATGATAATAAGACCATGGATAGCAGTGGGGGGACTCCTATTACATACTGTACATAAAGGGAACAGAAATATAGGAGTTACTTTGATTGGTTTTATTAAAATTGATGGGAGGGGTAGAGGCGGGGATGACATGGGTGCAAGGGGACGATCGAAAGAAAGCAGCGGGTACAAGTCCAACAAATAAAGTATGCACAGATATTGTGCTCAAATATATATATATATATATATATATATATATATATATATATAAAACATACATAAATATGTGATTTTACCATATTTTAGGATTTTGCTAAAAAATCCAAAACCAAAACACACGGGGGCGGATTGCCAAAACCAAAGCACGACGCTAATCCACATCCAAAACCAAAACCAGTTCACGGGGTCAGTGAGTATCTCTAATAAATTCCTCACTACACACATTAGCGTCAACTTCATGAAAAAAGCCAACTAACGTACTAGGATGTTTTTCGGCTGTGTGAGGACCCCGGAGTGTCCAGAGGAGGCCCAGGCAGATATGTATAGAGCATACAAACTAATACAGACAGTGTCCTGGTTGGTGGCTGATTATATGTGTGTATGTGCACAGCTTGGCGCAGCTTTTTTGACGCAATCTCTGTGCGCTGCTGCTGCCAATACGCTGTGACATCTGACCAGTGTTTGAGATAAGCTCTGTACCTGTATAACCATCGGCTACATGTTTGTGATAGTAGTTTTTATACAGTAAAAGAGAATGTTGTATAGCATGAGAGCAAACACTGTCTGTTTTATATATATATATATATATATTATATAGCGTCATACTGGTATAGATGTCTGGTACGTGTTTTTGTTACATCAGAAGCAAGTGTTTTACACCATCGAAGTGTCCCGTGTCTGTATTTTATTGTATAAATTATAACTTGTATAAGTAAATTGCGGTGATAACTGATTTTATATTACTGCAATAAGTGGCGACAGCAAAGCTTTGTAATTGGCACATATTAGTAAATAGAGTGACTTCCTGCTGCCTCCAATCCTCTCCTCACATCATGTCACTGCCCCTGTCACATACAGCCCTGTCCTCACTAACACATCACTCATTTCCTGATATACTTTGTGCTGCTGCGGGGACCCTGCTCCTTCCACTATATAACTCTCAGTCTGTGGCTTCCTGCTACCTCCATTCCTCTTCTCACATCATGTCACCCCCCCTGTCACATACAGCCCTGTCCTCACTAACACATCACTCATTTCCTGATATACTTTGTGCTGCTGCGGGGACCCTGCTCCTTCCACTATATAACTCTCAGTCTGTGGCTTCCTGCTACCTCCATTCCTCTTCTCACATCATGTCACTGCCCCTGTCACATACAGCCCTGTCCTCACTAACACATCACTCATTTCCTGATATACTCTGTGCTGCTGGGGACTCTGCTCCTTCCACTATATAACTCTCAGTCTGTGGCTTCCTGCTGCCTCCATTCCCCTCCTCACATCATGTCACTGCCCCTGTCACATACAGCCCTGTCCTCACTAACACATCACTCATTTCCTGATATACTTTGTGCTGCTGCGGGGACCCTGCTCCTTCCACTATATAACTCTCAGTCTGTGGCTTCCTGTTGCCTCCATTCCCCTCCTCACATCATGTCACTGCCCCTGTCACATGCAGCTCTGTCCTCACTAACACATCAGTCATCTCCTGATATACTCTGTGCTGCTGGGGACTCTGCTCCTTCCACTATATAACTCTCAGTCTGTGGCTTCCTGCTGCCTCCATTCCCCTCCTCACATCATGTCACTGCCACTGTCACATGCAGCACTGTCCTCACTAACACATCCCTCATCTCCTGATATACTCTGTGCTGCTGGGGGACCCTGCTCCTTCCACTGTATAACTCTCAGTCTGTGGCTTCCTGCGGCCTCCATTTCCCTCCTCACATCATGTCACTGCCCCTGTCACATGCAGCCCTGTCCTCACTAACACATCACTCATCTCCTGATATACTCTGTGCTGCTGGGGGACCCTGCTCCTTCCACTGTATAACTCTCAGTCTGTGGCTTCCTGCGGCTTCCATTTCCCTCCTCACATCATGTCACTGCCCCTGTCACAAGCAGCCCTGTCCTCACTAACACATCACTCATCTCCTGATATAATCTGTGCTGCTGGGGGACCCTGCTCCTTCCACTGTATAACTCTCAGTCTGTGGCTTCCTGCTGCCTCCATTCTCCTCTTCACATCATGTCACTGTTATGTTACAGAAGTCTGGTGAAAAAAAATAAGACTGCAGAAACCTGGGACATATAACAACTCTTAATCTCCCTTTTGAAGCAGATAAGGTCACACTTACGCTATTAATAATAACTAATCAGGATTGTGGTTATTGTGGAAACTACCCTTAGTAGTCCCAGCTAATTAAATGTCACTGCTCGTTGAATCACTGCGCTAATTTGGCCTTTCCTATTAATTAGCTGCTGTTGTGTGTTTGTTTTGTTTCCTCTTATAAATGAACATAATAATAATAATAATACAGAGCAGGGTAATATGTTCGGAGAAGCTCTGTCTCATCACCGTACAGTCACTTAACATTTGTCATGGTAATTACATCCTTGAACACAAGGAGAACAAAGCGGCACAATATTATAAATACGGTCATGCTGGCTGATAATGGAACGCTGCAATAAAGAAAATTCTACCCATAGACAGTTACATGTATAACACATACGGGATGTGAATACATGTCTAGGGAGCTGTGGATCATATCGTGCTTTTATGTGGTGGATGAACTCCTTGGTGAATCCCAAATTTCTTATATTTCAGGGTAGTTCGGTGCTAGAACTGCTCTCGATGTATGGTTAATGTAGAGGCAAACCTTGCTAATAGAACTTTCTACATTCAGATGACTTTCACGTACTGTCTAACACAAGATCTCCTACAACTTTTACTAAATCCTATGCTTTTCAGCAAAATATTTATATTATCTGTTGCCCTCGGAAACAGTGCAGTACTGCAGACAATTAAATTGCTTTGGAATTAAATTTGTTTTAAAATAAACCTCTCTCTGCTCTAGGTAAATGGGAATGAATCATGGTAGCAACTAAAAACAACGGGCCTAATTCATCACTGCACGTATCTGCCGATTTTGAGAGTATCGTCCGCAAAATCACTTTGCGCATTCCCAGGGCCGGCCGAAACGTCCGTGATCGCAGTCCTGTTCCGTGCACCTGCAAGCGCAATGGACACTTACTACAGCCTAAAATTTTGGGAAGTGAACAGAGCAGGGAAGCCATAGGCAAAGGGGGAGGGGTCCTAGTGCCTGGAAACCCCCCTTTGTCCTGATTGTATGGACAGTTGGGAGGTATGTTTCGCTTCACATGGCTATGCTCTAAAAAGGGGAGTTGTGTGCCCCTAACAGTAGTGCATGCAGCATTGCCCGTGTAAATGATGGGGATAGGAAGAGTTGGAGAGCAGCCAAGCACTGTCTATAATTATAGCCACGCCCCCGAAGCATGCGGTGCACGCCCCCTGGCGGTGTGGCATGGAAACCTCTCTCTACAAATCCTGCGTTTGCCTTACTGGAAGGGGCGTTTTGCCATACTGAATTTACAGTGGGGGACTGACAAACTCAAGCGCACGCGGCCATGTCGGAATTAAGCTGTGAGCGTCTGAAAGTTATTTGTTTTTCTGCTGTATGTTTGCTCCAACTAAAGTGCTAGTCTAAGTCCTGATCAGTGGTGATGACAGTCTCATATGCATGCTATAACATGTGTTTGCAATCACAAGCAACTGTAAAAATGTATTTTATGCTCAGTAGACATTAACATGGTTCTAATAAATGTATTTCATGGAAAAAAATAAATAGCAAATAGCAAAAAAAGCCTCTTTTTCTTCACTATTTTAACTTAAAAGCCTATGCTATTATTAGGTGACAATAATGCAATACTTTTTTCTATTTTCCGTTGCATTCTTTTGTGAATTTGTAATCCACATAAGTATTGGATGCATCCTGCTGCGTCCGATGTAGTAGATAACAACCGACCTGCCCCCGATTTCGAAGCACAAGTATCTTGAGATCCGTGCCTTGCTGAATTTGAGCAGACGAAAAGCCTAAATACGTGCGTATAACTGAATGCGAGTAGCGCTTAGAATACGTGACTTGATGAATCAGGCCCAATGTCCCCTATGTACTGTTGTACGTAAAACCATAGTGCTAATATTTAGTTATTACATATATCGATGCTCTGCTCAAAAACACAGCCAAGCTGACCTCCCCGTATTACAGAGGTGACGGGGGATTTCGGTGTGGAGAGGAGGGTGAGCATGGAGTAACATGCCACATAGCATTGACTAATCTCATTATCATGTGTGCCACTCAGATATGGCATTCAGCTAAAGCTAGTATGTTTGCTTAGAAGGGTCTTGACGCACACCTAATACAAGAGATGAAAAGAAGATTTGAAGCGGGACAATACTGACCCTAGTTCCATTGGAGCACTTGGATGTAAAAAATTGAAAAAAGAGGAGGATTGGCATTCGGTAGATATAGGCTTAACCCAGGATATTTTAGTGATTGGCTACAAGCCTTTGCCTACATGGGGAGTGGTATAGAAGACTCACAGAGGTTGTTTAGGATTATTTCATATTACTTGGATATGATTAGAGATACTGGATGCGAATATTGTTTTTACAGCGGAAGTGTTTGTCTTAAGTGTGACGGGCAGTTAGCGCAACACTTGAGAAGTTGAGGTGAAATGTAGCGCAAATTAATGTGCCAAAGGCCATCATGGCGGGGCGTGACGTTTCTTAGCCGTGGACAGTGTCTTGCAAGATAATCTTTGAGTTCTGAGCTTTCTACTTGAATCTGGCATCTGGCAGCATGTTTATCAATTCCACATGTTGTGGAATTCATAGTCTATAATTGGACCTGGATCCTGAGAATTTTGGGTGGAACAAAACTGATAAGGAGGTTTGTATGCGAAGCACCATGCCAAATTCAGCTGCACACAATGTACAAAACTTTTGCATCCAAATTCTCTCTGAGTATGCCTTGACCTTGACAGAATGACGCTACATCAACTATTTAGGGAAATTTAATTTGCGCCTGCGGTCATGACAGTGGACACGATCTTCTGTAGGGGTTTCAATCAATGTATTGGATTGAACAGTTGGCATAAAGCAGATTTGAGAATATGGGAGACATTTCTAACAGAGTTTAATGCTGTTTTATTTTTTGGGGGCAGAGCGATTCAAAGACAAATTTAAATTTCGATTTTTTTTCCCGGATGCAACTGGATCAGTGTGTTTTGGAGAATACTTTCAAGGTGGTGTGCTGATCACTGTCTCTCTGGTTGGGAACTGGTGGGCTTGACTACAGAAAAACAAAATTTTAATTGGGGAGGCGGGTCATTTTGCCAAGGTGCAAAGTTCCAATGATACAGTCTGCAAGCACAGATCTATAAATTCCACATTCTGCAGAATTTCTAGTCTGTAAACAGAGGTGGGATGACAATGGCATCAATTCCTCCTGTCTTGTGGTGTGATTGGGGTATAACAAGGGAGAAGTCTGTGTGGAACAAAAACGCAGGAACAAACATAGGATTCTAGAGTGTGTGTGTGTGGGGCGGGTGGGGTTTGTCCAAATGTTTGATTTGGGAACAGATCAAAAACAAAAACAAATATGCTGCTATAAACCATCATCAGAAACTTTTTTGTAGTAACATAAATAAAGAATGATAATAATAGTATTTCTTGGATAAAGTCGGAATGATCTAGTTGTTTTTTTGCTCTTTTTTATTTAACTATATATATATATATATATATATATATATATATATATAAATAAAGGTATAAAAATATTTATATATTTATATTATGCTGTTTATTTTTAGAGTAAATGTTTTGTTTTGGTTTAGCTACTCGCTTTGTTGTTTGTATGCCGAGGAGGGGAAGGCTATTATTATGCCCAGTGCATTATTGATGTACAGTAAATAGAGTACATCAGTAAAATGCATGTATGAGATCACAATATTCAGGACGTCCATCTGTCTTCGCTGCCTTAGACAATGAATGATAATGCCGCATGGACATGCAATGGAAAGTAGTTTGCAGAGAACAATATTTTCAGGACAAATGCCCTGTAATCTAAAAATATTCGCTGCACCATAATGGGAGAGCATGCATTTAGCAAGGCTAGAACATTGCAGACATTGTATAGCAGTTTATCATCAGGCTATTGGAACACATTAATATGTAAGTACATTATGCACAGCTTAGCGTGCCTGGATTTGTTCTTAGTGATGTATGTTGCCTCCTCTTGTAAATGGAAATGATCTCAGGAAAAAAGCTCCCATCTGTTGTACGTACAGTGATTTTCTATACGATTCCACTCCATAAATGTCAGTTCTGCAGGATAAATCCTCTGCCGGTTATTTACAGACAAAGCGCAACTATGTCGTAGCCCATTGCATCAAGCGCTGCTTTCATCCACTAACTTGCACAAAGTGATGGAATCTATGTGTTGATTGGTTGCTATGGGTTACCACAGTCCTCCTCTTTTATAGGATATCCCCCAACAGGTCAATGATAAAGTAGCGAGAAATTGGCAATCTTCATCCAACAAATCACCCAAAATCTGACAAATTGGGAAAATGGACAAATAGTTTCTCTCTTCCCTAGTAAACATTTCTCTCATCCACCCTCATTACATCCTCCCATTCCTGGTTACAGGACTTTTTTTGGGCTGCATCCACTCTATGGAATTCTCTCCCTCTGGTCTACAAACTTTCAAGCGTTCTCTGAAAACCCACCTCTACCCAGACAATATTATAATATTCCTCAACCACCCTCTTAACCTCACTACATTACCCTACTACCATCCGTTACACAATTTCACACAAGACAACTACCCCCTGACCAACATTGTTGTGTGACAGGATCATTTAGCTTATGAGTCACTTTTACCTTTGCAGTCTGGCTGAGTTGAAATGCAAATTGTAGACTTAACCTCAAGTATCAAGCTCCCATTGTCCCATAGATTGTAAGCTTGCGAGCAGGGCCTTCTCACCTCTTTGTCTGTTTTACCCAGTTTGTTTATTAGTTTACTGTGTTTGCCCCCAATTGTAAAGAGCTAAGGATGATGATGATGAAGCAAAAATATATAGAAATGTGTCTATTTGGCATATTTTAGTATCATTGCTAACAAAAGCCTAACGCAGGAGATATCGGAGGCATCTCCTACAGCAGGCTAAGTATCACATTATACCTTACTTCCAAAAATTCTCAATGGGGATTGCGGTCTGAGCAAATTTATCAAGCTCCAGAAGCCTTTCTGGAGCTTGAGCCCGGTGCCTAATGTCATATGAAGATGGTGTTAGTCGTTCTGTTCTATGGGGAGAGCATTGCAGGATAGAGATTGGTTCGTTAAATACTGACACTGGGATCTGACCTGGGTTTGTTAATGCGCATGTATCATCTAAAGTCATCACCTGGACAGTCTCTTTTCTCATGTGTTCTCCCAGTATGATTTTGAAATAAACGTCTGCTCTATATCATCCCCTATTGTTGCCATAATAAGGGGGGGAGGACACTTATAAATAGTCCCCTATATATTATAAGCATATAAGCATATTGGTACATAGGGGAAGACAAATAACTTGGGACTTAAGTGCAATAGGGACTGTACATTGCATAAAAAATGCCTTCACGAAGTATTAACTATCAAAAACAAAATAATAAAAGAGTAACCACAGAATATATGGATATAGGCATTTTGTTTTGCTGAAATCTGTCTATTTTTCTTTAAATACTTAATCACACCAAGACATCGAATGTATGCCACCCCAAAGCGTGAACCGCACACATAATGAATATATATCCATCCGCAGCCAATCAGATCAGTTGATTGGGGCAGCACGGTGGCTGAGTGGTTAGCACCTCTGCCTCACAGCACTGGGGTCATGAGTTCAATTCCCAACCATGGCCTTATCTGTGTGGAGTTTGTATGTTCTCCCTGTGTTTGTGTGGGTTTCCTCCCACACTCCAAAAACATATTAGTAGGTTAATTGGCTGCTTTCAAAATTGACCCTAGTCTCTCTCTCTCTCTCTCTCTCTCTCTCTGTCTGTGTGTATGTTAGGGAATTTAGACTGTAAGTCCCAATGGGGCAGGGACTGATGTGAATGAGTTCTCTGTACAGTGCAGCGAAATCAGTGGCGCTATATAAATAAATGGTGATGATGATGATGATGATTGTATAATCGATTGTCAGATTTCCAGTGGACTCTGCATCCTGTGTAGTTGTACATTTCTCTATGGCTGAATTTCTGCAGTTCCATATGTGCGCTGAGCGTCTCTCACAATTAATTCTCTGTGCCAAGTGATCTGCTTAATGCAGGCATGTTCGGGCTTACTTAATTTAATCATCAGTATTTAATTTATTTAATAACTGGAGATAAGCAAACTTCCTGAGTTTTCCCCCGTTAGTTAATTTGAACCATTGACTTCATGAATCTAATTTTGTCAAAATTTATTTTTTTTAATTGTTCATTTCATCATCATCAGATATTTATATAGCGCCACTAACTCTGCAGCGCTGTACAGAGAACTCACTCACATCAGTCCCTGCCCCATTGGAGCTTACAGTCTAAGTTCCCTAACATACACACACAGACAGAGAGAGAGACTAGGGTGAATTTTGATAGCAGCCAATTAACCTACCAGTATGTTTTTGGAGTGTGGGAGGAAACCGGAGCACCCGAAGGAAAACCCACGCAAACACAGGGAGAACATACAATCTCCACACAGATAAGGCCATGGTCAGGAATTGAACTTATGACCCCAGTGTTGTGAGGCAGAAGTGCTAACCACTGAGCCACCGTTCATTTTTAACTTAAACTGGACCCACTGATGAAAAGTTGTTGGCTGTAAAAAGGAAAAGAGTCACAAAGACGCATGCATGGCAAAGAGTAGGTTGTGTGCAATGGCGTCAAGGAAAGATACAGGAACTAGCGAATGTATGAAATACGTACGTGTAAAAATTGCCCAACCTGATGTCATCTCTCGGGGGCAGACAGTCAATGTCAGATTATTTTATCCTAGTGCATCTGATCCGGAGACTCCCAACTGTATTCTGTGATTGACGTTGGCTTTGTCTGGCTCTGCCTTACTTCCTCCCTGGCTATAATTTCCTCGCAAATATCTTTAGCCATTCCACAACCTATACCCATAGCCCCCAGCCTGGGATTAACCAAAGCCTGCTCCCAGCTGACCATGTATTCTGAAGGGCTTAACATTAACACCACTATTTTGTCAAAGAAGTGCACTCTATAAATAACAGTAATGGAATATGACCAGGAAAGAAAATCCCCATTGTGCGGGGTTGCACTGAACAGTAGATTTTCAACTGAGCTCTCCAGGCAAAGTTCTCAGTAGATTAAGATTTTAATTCTATAATTCCCAAAGTATCCACCTTAGAGAAAACAGTGACTATATCCATGGTATATTTGAAGTCACAACATTCTCATTTTATTCTTGCCTAGCTTTTTCAAGTTACTAACAGGCTTCCACCAAGTTTGACTACAGAGAAGCTGCAGGAGCAGTGACGATCAGGACAGCAAGTCATGCACAATATGGACCTAATTTAGAGCCGGACACAAAGTCCGTTTTAGGTGCATCCAACAAAAAAGTCTCCGGATCAGATGCAGAAAGCACCAAATCCGCCTGCATCTTGGACGCAATTAACACTTGCGACAGCTTGCGACTCACTATGAGAGAATGGGAGGAACGCGGAATTGTGAAGGCGTGACCATGTAAATACATCCTAGTCGCAGTGAGGCGCAGACGCAACACACGTCAAAACAGGGCTAAAGCTGTGCGGCAGGAATTAGGTGGTGCAAGCGTTAGCTAGCTGCAGGAACTGCTCACAGCTCCATAGGGTATTAAGAGTGGGACGCAACTGGGGTTGCTTGCCACTCGTAATACCCTACCAAGCTGCGGCACACTCCCACTCCTACACTTCTTAAACGGACTTTGCGTCCGACTCTAAACGAGGTCCTATATGACCACCTTCCTTGAGAGAACTTACTATATTAGTTAATCAATTTGGCTAAGACGTCATGTAGCAAATTTTTTTGCTTTAGGAGTGGAAATGAGAATATCCACAAGCGTTAACCAAGACGGCATGGCTGTTTCTCATCATGAGTTATTGTAAATAGTAGGAGTGAGAGAGAGAAAGAGAGAGAGAGAGAGAAAAAATAATAATACTAATAATAATAATAATAATAATAATAATAATAATAAAAATTCCTTACAAGGAAATTGCCCCCTCGAGACAATTTCTCATAAAATACCAAGCTATTGGTCGCATGATTATTCCTCTAACGGAATTGGCACAAAGCCAAGCAGGAACCAGAAGACTTCTCTTACCCCGACTTCTCTGCAGCTTCTTCTCGAGTCTGGCCTCCCGACTTCATGCGCAGTCAGTTCGGCTTCTCCTACTAGTTCTCCTCCAGGTCCTATTAATGCTTCTCTTCCTAGTCAAGGTAATGGGTGAGAGTGGACCGTTTAAGGTTAAGCGTCATTAGAGGATGGGGGACATAGGGTTAGGCTGTGAGACTGGTTACGGTAGGATACTGGCTGAAGAAGTTAAGCTTAGGCTTTGGAGGGTCAATTAAGTTGTTTTAAAGATCCAGAAAGAGAGCAATTCATGGTAATTGCAGTACTTGCGCCATAATGTCTCCATTCACATGACCATGGAGCAATTTCAGGCCAGCAATTGTCCTTGAACCAGAAAGATACCTTAAAGAGAATCGTATTGCTTCAACAACTTATAAACAGAAAGTTATAAAAGAAAGGTAATGAGATATGTATTAAACTTCAGATTTTCTGCGATTTTGGCAGCCATATTAAAAACAACAATTTTATTAAAGGCAAAACCTGGTGAGTTTGATAAAATTGCCATTTTAAATATGTCCGTCAAAATCACAGAAAATAGTCGATTTGACGAATCCGCATATTTCCACAGTGTAACCTTTTATTAACTGCAAGGAGACTGCGCATCAATTCATTATTATTTTTACAGTCTGCCATTTTTGTTAATTTGTAAATAATGAAAATATGTATATGTAAAACAATAAATGAATCAATAAAATTACTACCCATAAAACATCTCGGATACATGATAAATATAAATATATATATTTTTGTTTATCACCCAAAAAAAATAGCAAGAACAACAACTGTTCTGTGGCAAAAAAAAATAATATTTAGCGGATTTGAGAGTTTGGAGAGAAGAAGCACTTTGTTCTAATTAACTAATTACAATTCAAGAAGGCCTGACTCATGGAGATAAAGTAGCAAGCTGAAGGTCACATTGAGTGAAAGGGAAAGAGCCACAACAAGAGATTATTGAGCCTTGACTTTCACAGAATAGACATCCACTTTGTGTGTTTTTCTTCTCACCTTGTCATCCGAGTTAAAAGGCAGCAATTTGTATTGTTTTTCTCATGCAGTCGACACTTTACTTTCTGCCTAAAGGGAACCTGGCACCAAGATGCCATTTTTAAAAATGTGCTGAAATATTCAATCTAATGAATTCCATATATTTATTTACATTATAGTGATGACAGTTAATGTTTTACTCTGATTTTCCTTCTATTTTGTATGTTGTTATCTGTACGGTTATTTATTCACAAACTAAACAAAATGCAATATAAATAGGAATAAATAGAAAAGTTTTATTATGTTTAGTTGTTAACATTACCTAAAAGTATCTTGTCTTTATGTATTGATTGTAGCTTTTGTTTACTATTTAGTGAACACCCCACATTGATAGCACAGTTCAAAGGTTTTTTTTTTTCTCCACTTCCTTATGGTGGAAATAAAGTATGTTGGAGAATCTTCTGACTGTAACATTAGTTGGGCTTTCACAATCCTTCCTTCTGTTAGCGCTGGCACATTTAGTACAATAGACTTATCTTGCAGGGCAGCTAGTGTTTATCACTCAGAGCTCTACTCTCTGGTTTTCACCTGGGAACAAACTTAATCCATAAAGAGTACATATTATGATAGATAAGAGAGCTAATAATGGCGTTCTCAAATAAGATTATCAGAATTTAAAAAAATCTTCCCTCCATGAATAGTTTATCTCAAATCTCTTTATTCTCATGTGTGTGTTGATAGGCTATATTCTCATGAATTTATAGTTCCGCCCATAACATGGGGGCCACTACTCTGTGTTGACATTTTGTGCTGTATCTTGCCCAAATCTCATAAAATTGGCACAGCCCACAATATGGCTGCCTCAACTGCGTTGGTTCATTCCTCAGTCATATTCTGGTTACTAGTAAATTGATATTCTGCATTCTCATGGATATTAGCTCATACTGTAAAGTGGCAGCCTCAACTGCGTTGCTTCATACCTCAGTCATATTCTGGTTATTAGTGAATCTATAGTCTACATTTCATGGATATTAGTACAGCTCATAAAGTGGCTGCCTCAACTGCATTGGTTCATACCTCAGTCATATTCTGGTTATTAGTGAATCGACAGTCTACATTCTCCTAAATGTTGGTGCAGCCCACAAAATGGGGTCCTCTACTATGTGTCGGCATATCGCTGTAGACTGGCCATACAAGCAGTAGGGTTATGTCAATTAATGCAAACATGTTGAGAAATATAGTCATTCTCTGTAGGCTTACAGCATGTTAAAATACATTATTCTATCTATCTATCTATCTATCTATCTATCTATCTATCTATCTATCTATCTCATATTATCTATCTTTCTATCTATATGTTTTACAGAACGTCATCACTCATGCTAGCTCCTAGGTCTACCTGACTTTCGAATTCTACAGAACGTTGTACTGTAATGTAGATCATAATAAACATTAACAACAATTAGGTTGTTGTTTTTTATGACAGCTGTCAAATTTGTTAGTTTTTTGTAGCAATAAGGATGAAAACCCTATATTTCATTCAGTACAGCAAAGAGCGCCTTGCTTATGAATCCTGAGCCATGTAAGGTATTGTAGTGTTAATATGGATATGAATGGCACCGCTGGCACCTGAAGGGCGTTTATAATAAGCTCTACATGCTGTCTGTAAGGGACTGTCTACCAAGATTCCTGCTCAGACAACATTTAGCAGCAGATGGCCAGATTCATTTGTGATATTTGTCCTTAGCAGCGAGGTAAAACATAGCACAATCTATCTATCCCTCTGATACCGAGCATGCAGTCAATAGACGATATGTATCTAGCAAGCTGTAGAATTGGTCTTTGACATTGCTCTATGGATACAAATGGTTTATATGTGATGGCTGTTTATGCTGACCCTGGGTCAAGCTTATGTTACACAAACCGGCAGGCTGGGTATCACCACAAATGAATATGTGTGTGCTAATAAATAGTGTACTGCTTTGTTATATTCTGTTGTTATATTCTGTTTGTATCTCCTGATACTGTGCATTGTGTAAGTAACTGCAGATTAACATGACAGAGAGAGTGGTTTAGACGCATGGCTTATTGTATTTAATTTTAAGGTCAATGATTTAATAGTCACAGCATGTTAAAATACATTATTCTATCTATCTATCTATCTATCTATCTATCTCATATTATCTATCTTTCTATCTCAAATTATCTATCTATCTATCTCATATCTATCTATCTATCTATCTATATATCTATCTATCTATACATCTATCTCTCTCATACTATCTATCTACTTATCTATCTATCTCATACTATCTATCTATCTATCTATCTATCTATCTATCTATCTCATACTATCTATCTATCTATCTATCTATCTATCTATCTATCTATCTATCTATCTATCTCTCTCTCTCATATTATCTATCTATCTATCTATCTATCTATCTCATATTATCTATCTATCTATCTATCTATCTATCTATCTATCTCATATTATCTATCTATCTTTCTATCTATCTATCTCATATTATCTATCTATCTATCTATCTATCTATCTATCTATCTATCTATCTATCTATCTATCTATCTCATATTATCTATCTATCTATCTATCTATCTATCTCATATTATCTATCTATCTATCTATCTATCTATTTGTCTATCTATCTCATATTATCTATCTATCTATCTCACACTATCTATCTATCTATATATCTATCTATCTATCTATCTATCTATCTATCACTATCTCACACTATCTATCTATCTATCTATCTATCTATCTATCTATCTATCTATCTATCTATCTATCTATCTATCTATCTGTCTATCTATCTATCTCATATTATCCATCTAAATCATATTATCTATCTATCTCATATCTATGTGAGACACAATACAATCTACATAGTATATATAATAAACAGAAGTACTTCGTCCTGCAGTGAATTATGTTACTTGTTTTTGAAGTATTGTCTTGTGAACATTTTAATGCTCTAACTGCTTAGTCCAACTCTACAAGTATTCTACTGCTCTGAGACAGTCAGCTCTCACAAGCAGGGAGCTCCATACCCTCTATCTTCTTCCACTCATCTATATTGTATGTCCTTGTGTCATGTTTTATGTGCCCTCTGTTTTCCCTATTATTTAGTGCTGGTCCCTACAAATAAACCTTTAATACTAATAAGAATAATTGGCTAAAGATTCCTTTATCCCTGCATCAAAGTCATTAACAATAATGTTTCACTGGTACTTTAACCTCAACATAAATTGCGTTACAAACGTGAGACTGGAACCATTCCAAACGTGATATCACAAAATTTCTTATTCCATTGGTAGAACCAACAAACTTGTTCCCGACGCCTATACTTTCTCCTTAGGCTTTTCCTCTACTAACCTTCTGTTATTTGCAAAATGTTGTGTACCTCAATATTTATGCATTTTAAGGTTCAAAAGAAAAGTAAGCCGCATCTAGAATGAGGCCAGATTTACAAGCATTGGAAAATCTATTATACGACCAGAGTCTAGATGCATTTTATTGCTGCAGAATATTCAGCTTAAACCGTTCAGTAGCTGAAAGATTTCCCCTTGATTAAGAGATGTCCCATCTCAGCCGTAGAGAGGCCATAAACGGAAGGTCAGGTTATTCATTCTTCTCAAAGAAAAATCATTAAATGCTGCGATAAATATTTACAACTATTATTTTTCAACGACTGGATATGACTTAGCCTGTACATACAGAGCAGGATGTGAGATTCGAGGTGCAGCACATCCTGGTACTGCCGCTGGTGGTTACATAAATATACTTTTATGTCTCAGCTCAATAGAAATATTAATTTTGTGGTTGCACTTATTTATGTCATAACTTATTAGCCAGTAGTAGAACAACCTATGTATGACCCAGCCTAAAAAAAGATATAAATGAAATAAAGTAGAATGTTGTCATTGGAAGAAAGTAATAATTGTATTTTGTATTAGTTGTTTTATGCTATTTATTTTTAGCTATAAGTGCTCCTTCTCCCATTGCACATTATGGAAAGGCAAACGTGCAGGATGTTGGCGCAACTGCTAATACCTCTGTCGTCTCGATGTCCTGCATGACATACAAGGGCAGATCTAGTTGTGTGGTGGAACTGGTTGTCCCCACAAATAATTGTTTTATATCATCCAGTATCTCCCCAGAACACTGCACAGCCCCTGTCTCAGGTGGCTGCTGTCCAGTCAATGTATCTGTATATGTCGTGCTGGTTGCTGTATTCTTTCAAAGCCGATCTGACCATTACAACTGGGTAGAGATGAAGAAAAGTTTCTGATCTGTCTTGCAGAATTTTTCCCACATTCTGCATTTGGCAGTGGAGGTTTACTGGTTTCTCTGGCAGATTTTGGCTATATACGTTTTCATCCACTTTATGGAATTCCCTCCTTCGCACAATAAGACTTTTCTCTAGTCTTCAAACCTTCAAGCGTTCTCTGAAAACCCACCTCTTCAGGCAAGCTTATAAAATTCCTCAACCACTCTCTTATCTCCCTAGGTTACCCTATTACAACCCACTTCACAGTTCACACAAGACAACAACTCTCTGACCAACATTGTTGTGTGACTGATTACACAGCCCACTAAATACTTTCTACCTTAGCTTGACCAATATGCAATATGTAGCACTTAATGTTTAATGTTATGTATCAAACTCCCATTGTCCCATACATTGTAAACTTGTGAGAGGTCCTCTTAACTCTCTGTCTGTCTGTATTACCCAGTATTGTTTCATCACTGTTTTTGTTCCCAATTGTAAACGGCTACGGAATTTGCTTATGCTATATAAATAAATGATGATGAAATGTGGAATGTCCAGTGTATATTATATTACAGCGTGCCTTATATTATAGTGTGCAGTACATGTACAGCGTGCAATGACCATGTGCCAAATGACTAAGCGAAAACCAAACTGGAAGACCATACCACCCAAATTTTGCACATCCAGGAAATAGCCTGGTCAATTCAATTCATTTTGGTTGGTTGGCCTGAATATAATGGGAACTGTAGGGGTCTTTGGGAGAGGACGGCTGGTTTATGCCAGGGAGAAAAAGGGGTTGACGTATGAAATATATTTTATAATTGTATTGTATTAAACTAAGCAAACAATATTAACTACAGATTGACAATAGCGACATATAGTGAGATCATCTTGATAAATATATTTATAAATGATAATAAAATACACTTACATAGTGTAACCAAGACATAAAACTATATTCCCTATTAGTCCTTACTTATGGGACAGATGTGATTTTATGTGGGCGACAAAGAGGTAAATGTACTTGTGAATCAGTCCCTATACTTAAGAATGAAAGTTCTCCTGAGAAGCCGAAAACTTGGTGATTATTGAGCTTTCACGCAACTAGAAATCTTAAACGATCTTCACTAACCCATTCTCTTCATCATTTGCATCCGCTTACATTCACTTTATCGTTAAAACTTCTTTTAAAGACGTCTAATTAAACCTTTCCCTTCCAGGAAGGATACAGATGTCTCCTAAAAGCGATTTGATTGCTCAATTGATGGAATGATTCATTGATTTGGCAAATGAGAAAAAGGTTTTTGCAGTCAGTATCAATATGCAGATTATAGTGTGAGGACTTTAAGAGTCACAGAGTGAACAGTATTTCCTAATTTAAGATGAACAATTAAGTATAAATCTGGCAGTGGTTAGGTTCTTAGTAAATTAGTAAAATAAGTACTGATAGGGAATTCTAGCTCTGTCAATGTTACTTTTGGGGAAAAACCCAGTGGGATTAAAAATATGCTACTATAAATGTAGACGGCATCAGATTAATGTAAGACAATTAGTACATTTTGGTAATGGTGTGGCCATTCTTGGTATCATTGGCACGCTGGTAGTAAGTGCTACGTTTCACATTCATTCATCGGTGCCATTCCTGTATCTACATTGGGTGCTTTGATTCCGCACTACTGCTCATGCATAAAGTAATTTCAGAGAAGACATAGAGGGCTAACCCCCAGGGAATACCGTAAGGGGAATTGGGAAAGGTCAAACCGGCCCTGATAGACAATCCATCATCGCTGCCGATGAGTAAATTAGATCACTTATTTTGCAATTTTCATCAGTTCGACCAAAATCGCAGTGGACATTGATCTAGAGTTATTTTTCTTCTGGTGACAGGAAGTTAAATGTGGCCACGACAAGCAAAGGAATTATTTTGTTTATTTGCTAAAATGACAACATGGGGCGGTAACTGGTTAGAGAACGGGACAAGAGAGGTCTTGATATTCCATGGACAGTGACTATTGTTCCGTATTTGGGGCCTGTCTCAGTTTTGCAGAACGTGATGAGAGGTCCTGAGATTGGGGAATTTCTTATGGACTGCAGGACGGGCCACTAATACGATGGATTATGTGGATATATGAAGATACCAGATTTTATTTTTACAGCACAGTATATTATGACGAGATAAAGATGGTGGAGGCAGAGATTTAACAGGACACCAGGGTCTTGCAAAACTGCCACGAATTTACTCCACTTCGTAGACAGCGGCAATCTGATCCCAGCCATTAGTTGCAATGAGTTGCCTTTAGCTCAATCTATTAAAATTTTATAGAGGAAACCCATAAACAGCTGCAGTTAAACCAGTGTAAAAAAATATATAAGATGATGAAAATTAAAATAAATCTAACTCCGCCGTCCAGTTATATAATACAACATCATTAGCAACTTTTCAGTGGAAATCTTTTTTTCTAAAATGAATTAAGGGATGTTTCAAATATTATAGTATTGTAGGATGTACTTTGAGAGGATACATTTATATGTACTTTTGTTCTAATTTTGCACATAGGTACATTTCAGTTAATAATAATATGAATACACATATGCCAAAATAGGTGCAATTTCATAAAAATAATTCAATCCACCCTCTCACCTTTCTGCTTATATAAATGACCCCCAAAATGTTCCCACTGTGGCTCCAATAATGTTCTGTAAATGCACATTACCAAATAACATGCATAACTATACAGCTAAACATTCCTCGTATAGGTACCAGGGGGCAGAACATTGCACCGCTGTCATAGGCAAACCGAAGGGGGGGGGGGGGGGTCCTAGTGCCTGGAAACCCCCCTCCAAGCCTGGGGCACTGTATAATTGAGGTGGCTGGACCCTGCTCCCGCTTCACACAGCTCTGCTTGAAAAGGGAGAGCTGCGTGCACCTAACAGTAGTGCACGCAACATTGCCCATGTATATTATGGGGATAGGAAGAGTTGGAGAGCAGCCAAGTACTGTCTAAAATTATAGCCACGCCCCGAAGCATGCTGGTCACGCTCCCTGGCGCCGTGGTGTCGAAACCCCCTCTCCAAATCCTGCGTTTGCCCCTGGCCGTGGCCCATAGCAAAATTTGGAGGTGGGAGAGGGGCAGCATTGCAATCCATTCTTCCGCGTGCTGCGCTCTCCTCTTCCGGTGATGCAGGGGCTGTGTACATGCAGTCAGTCCTTATTTTGGCTTCTATGATTTTAATAGATTACAGGCAGAATTAATAATACTGTACTTTGTGCCTCCTGTTTGCCTTATATATAATGTAGAATAGTATTATACAATCAACTATTGATCGTTTTGCTGACCACTGTCAATGCCCTATTACATCTATATATAAACCACTTTACACGATGAATGGGTTGCTTTTATTTTCTAAATTATTATAGCGAGGTAGGCTAATTTGTATTGAGTGTATTAATCGCCAATAATATATCTGTGTACAGGACCTATTGTTGTTTTTTATTTCCTTTCTCTCCATGACTAATGAGCACTGGTGAAGTATGTTAATATTGCATTATTCATCTTTCAAGTGCTCAGGAAAGATAAGGAGAATTAATAATGAATTATTAAGCACGCCATGCATCAACATCTTGATAAGTCACTGGCTATTAAGTAAAAGAGACAGACGGACTAACAAACAAGCAGCGTCCGTCTAGACACCATTCATAAGAGAGATCTAGTCACCCTCTCTGGACTGGGGTAAATCATGAATTTGGGGTAGGGTCCAGCAAGTGTGTTATTATGGAGAGGGTGCTAAACACGGATCTATTGTTTCGTTTTGGTTATTGAAGACTTTTTGTGGCAGATGAAAAGCGTTGGTGTTTTGGGCCCCGTTGAGCGTAGAGGTAACACCACAATAGAACATCATTAATTACGTGCGGGATGATTATTATTTTGTGGCATCTTGCGTTACAGTGAAAAATGCCGCCTCAAATGAATGGCTTCCCCCCCCTTCCTCACCCTGACCTCCTATTTATACATAGAGGTGATAAATCAATGACTGCCGAAACAACATGAATCCTTATTAATAACAACCTTCACTTCTCCTAGGACTCCGTCCAGGCGTCGCCTCTCTGCTTCCACGAGATCTACCTTCTGATGGCGTTTTTGTGCTTATTGATTGGAGAACAGCGGAGTCTTGCATGACTAAGCTGCATCCATCACTTATTGTAACAAAGGTTTTCTGTCAAACGGCTGCCATTCAGGAGCAGCCTTATGTAACCCAAACGGCTTCGGAGAGACGGGTGACTGTAAAACGCTGCCATGAAATGTCATTTGAGTCGTGTTACAGCAACTGAAACACAGTTATATTTATTAATGTTACTCTTATCTAATATATACTTATATATTAGCTGATCGGGAAGTATGATTATTGCCAGGGACGGAAGGGTGCGTGCCAGACTCCGCTCTGCCCGCGGGAGACGCCAAGATCTGCGCCCTTTTAGTGCTCCCACCCAATGTAGTAGCGGTAGATTACAGCCAGTAAAGTTAGGAAATGCAGATATCTCTATAGGCGAAGAGACATGCCCAAATGTTTTGCTGGTAATTTAAAAATAAAGAGAAAATAAAACTTACAGATATTTATAATTGGAATATATCCTGGATGAACGGCCTAGACATTACTTGCCGTATGCTAGTAGACAGAACAAGGTGCAGGATACGCAGGTGTTTGTGCAACGTAAACTCACGCAATCAGAACGCATTTCAGCAAACAAATTAACAAATTAATACAAATATGTGCTTTAAAGGGAAAAACATTTTTTCATTTTTCTTTTACATTACATGTTCTTAGTGCGTTCTGTACGTACAATACTCTTTTATAGTGTTTCTTACTTGCATACACATGTGATGTGTTATCTAGTAACACACATACATGTAGTTTTTAATGCAAAGATTATGACAGTCATCACTATCAGTTGGCACTGACACCTGCTCTGTAGCTGGTACGAATGGTGAAGCTTAGAAAAGCAAACGTACAAGGTACCCAGGACTTGAATCGGCAGCATCTGCATCGGCCTTTCTGTACATGGCCTAAGTTCATCCACACTTTCCCATCCCTGTTCCACCCTTAAAGTCATAGGTAGTTGTAAGTGTAATTTGCGTTCGGACATGAATTGCATGCAAAGTCCCGGTCTGTTGCACAGAACCAAGTCACACAAGGTACGGCATGCAAATGGACTAACATTTGCATATGAATCAGGACCAAAATGTCATTTCATAAGTGCAAAACCAAAGCACAAATGCCCTTTTGTGACACCACCATAGGCAAACCGAGGGGGGGTTCTAGTGCTTGGAAACCCCACTCCAGGCCTGGGGCACTGTATAATTGAGGTACCTGGACCCTGCCCCTGCTTCACACGGCTCTGCTTGAAAATGGAGAGCTGTGTGCACCTAACAGTAGTGCCCACAGCATTGCCCATATATATTATGGGGATAGGAAGAGTTGGAGAGCAACCAAGCACTGTCTAATATTATAGCCACGCCCCTATGTATGCTGGTCACGCCCACTGGCGGCGTGGTGTGGAAACCCCCCTCTACAAATCCTGTGTTTGCCCCTGATCACATGCTCAGATTTGTGCATGCGCACATCTGCTTTAACAGAGAAGCACATGGACCTGCACTGGTGTCAAAGTATGGAGGTGCTGGGTGGATCGAGGAGGCTCCCTGCTAAGTACGGATTAGGCACACAGGGGTACACCTACAATTCAGGGCACAGCTACTATTGTTCTGAAGTGTAGAAATTACTATTTAAATAGAAATAAAAGTAGTGACTGAGGAGGTGAATTTCCAAGGACGTAAGGAGGGGCGGCGCAAACTTTTTCTTCCCGAGAAATACCTTTAGTTCTCTGCCACCTCTGATGTCCCGGAGATCGCAAATCATTCCTTTAATTAAAACGGGGCGCAACTTTACTGCCCCCAGTTACACTTCTCTGGAAAATCTTATTTCTAGAACTCCTGTAATAAAAATCATCAAACACCCACAAGTAACGTGCACTAAAGACAGTCCTGGGGGTAAATTTACCAAGCTGCATGTTTGAAAAAATGGACATGTTGCCTATAGCAACCAATCAGATTCTAGCTGTCATTTATTTAGTACATTCTACAAAATGACAGCTAGAATCTGATTGGTTGCCATAGGCAACATCTCCACTTTTTCAACCCTGCTGGAAACCCGCAGCTTGATACATTTACCCCTAGTTGCCCCTTTACTCTCATGGTTAATTTCAAACAAAAATGATTGCACACTGATCAGTAAATAAATAAAGATAATGGTTCTAATGTGATTATAGGTTGGACTTTATTTTTTACTTTCTTTAATGTTTTCACCCAGCTCATTTTTTGGAGCATCGGCCGAACTGCATAATTTGGTGCAGATAGATATTTACAAAGTCTGCAAAGTGCATTGCGGATCGTAAAGTTTGTGGGTCATCGGTGACCCTTACAGGGTGAAGTGATGACTAGCACCATGGAGAGCTACAGAACTGTGTGTGGGGGGGGGGGGGGAAGGTGTATAGGGAGATACAGAAAACCTGCCATGTTGTACTATTATTCTTTATACTCAACTGAGTCCTGTGTCTCTTGTAATTCTATGGATGATCTGCCATATAAAAGGGAAATCTTTGGAAACTTGTGATACAGATTTTTATTCCTTTGATAATGAATTAAATAAAGAGCTAGAATACATAAGGCTACTATTATTTTTAAAATTCTATACATCTGTCCCCTCCCTGTTATTTGCATAGAATGTATTAGCATAAGGGGAGGGGCTAGCAGCTCAGGAGGGGTATAAGAGACATCTGGTAAACCAGGCATTTCTTGCAGACCTGATATCCTGAATCATTATAGCCCCATCCTGCACACTTTCCATACTGTAGCGATAGCTGTTCTTCTAATTTATACTTAATTAAGCAGCGATTCTAGCAGTGACTGTCTGCGGTGTCAGCAGCTTAAATTCTGTCTCTGCTGGGACGATGGGATTCTCACACAATGGGAGAACTGTGTCTTCACTGCTATATATTATAGGACATTATAGCACCTAACACCAGCTAACATCACATGTACAAGTAACAAGATAAATTATTGCATTTATTGGCTTGTACCTTGCAATACATTATAATAAGGGTATATAAATAAAAAATAATATTAATAAAATAATATTAATCTATAAAAATACTGTTATTATATTATAGTTTTTGGGAGTGGAGCAAACATGTCTGTGGGGAGAGACCCTTTTAAGGGTGATACCCAGTATCTTCTTAAATATATCCCTCAATTGAAAATATATGATTCAACCATTGTTAATGAGTCTTCTGCTGCTTATGAATGAAATGTAATAATATAATAACCACATCTCACTCCCACATCCAAGAATTCTCCTGTGCTGCCCCCCACCACTGGTATAATCTCCCTTGTTGTATCAGACTATCCCCTAGCTGTATAGCTTCAGATCGGTGGTAATCCTTTTCACGATTACCACCATTCCGACACAGATGAGTCCTACACTTCTAATCTGTGATAAAACTATGTAAATATAAGCAGACTTACCTCCATAGATCTCCAATAGATCTCCGATCGCAGCAGGATGCTGACCGCAAGTGATTCCGACTAGTCAGGTGTCCGTCACTAGACTTTGACGTCATTGTGCCCTCTATCACTTTTAATTTAAAGCGGCAATGTCAGGCCCCTGCAAGCTAAGTGTTTAAACACTTAACCCAACATTGCCGCTTTAAATTAAAAGTGACGCTTGTCAGCGTCCCTTGAAATAATAAAATAAATCCCCCTTAACTTACCTTTTAATCGGCTTGTTCTCCTGTCCTCTTCTCTTCTTTTCTCCAATTCTGTGCTGCTGATTGTTCTTCTCGCGCGGGTGTCTCCTCTGTGCTGCGCTCCGCAATGGATGATGGGCGTGATAACATCACGCCCGACATTCACTGCAAGCGTTGCACGGAGGAGGAGACAAGGGAGGAAGCCAGAGTACCAGCTGACGTGACCGCAAGGTAAGTAGTTTCTTTTGCAGGATTTTTTTTTTCCATTAAGAGCGCTGCCCCCTTGCCACAACCAAAACTCCTTCTGGGCCACATTTCCAGGCTTGGACAACCCTGTCCTAGACTAATGTAAAGTTATTTATACATTGCAGCTTAAATCTTCATGGCACAAGTAAATGGGTTAGATTAAAACAACTTTAATGTGTTCTCATATTGTACAATCAGAATCAGCAGAAATGTTGATAATAACGGGCCTGATTCATTAAGGAAGGTTAAGTAAAAAAAAATGAGTAAGTAGTCTCTTGGACAAAACAATGTTACAGTACAAGAGGTGCAAATTAGTTTTCTATTTTGCACATTAGTTAAATACTGTCTGTTTTTCATGTAGCACACAAATAATTGATAGCTTATTTGTACACTGAAATTTAAAGTTGATATTTGTGTGCTCCATGAAAAAGCAGGCAGTATTTAACTTATGTGCAAAATAGAAAACTAATTTTCACCCCTTGCATTGTAACATGGTTTTGTCCGGGAAACTACTTACTCAATTTTTTTTACTTAACTTTCCTTAATGAATCAGGCCCTATATGTTTCAAATCATCTTATTATCTGGGATGTGAAATAAAACATGACAGGGAAACAATCATTCTGTTCTAGGAAACTGCGGTATATGAAGCAAGAATTAACGTCTCTGATAGATATACATTTGAAGGGGATTGATGCCCTCAACACAATGTGGTCTTGGAAAACAAATTCTACACTAATGCATCTTGGTCTCAGCAGCAGCTTATTAATTGTTGGGTTACTTAGTTATGTCTTATCAGGTGTCCGTGTTAAGTGCTTCCTGCTATCACCTTTCCTCTAATGTTATCAGAGATTTGATTAGCCCTTCTCAGATGTGCTATTATCTTATTCCCATTTACTGTATGAGTTCTCCTATCCCTTCCCCCCACATCCATGCACACTAGCTAATCATTACTTATGGCGAAACTGATATATCTTATTATCTTGTAAATGAATGATTTATGGCAGCCTCTGGCTTCTAGGCCTTGCTGAGTTTTGTAGTTCCACAATAGCTAATGAGACACGGATTACATAAATCTGATCTGTTGCCTATAGCAACCAATCATTTAGTTATCATTTATTTAGTGGATTCTACAAAATGACAGCTAGAATCTCATTGGTTGCTATAGGCAACATCTACACTTTTTCAAACCTGCAGCTTGATAAATTTACCCCCTTAGTTTCAGTGATAACTATATAATAAGTACACAAGAGTTCCTATTGGATATTTACATCATTGCTCAATATTTATACATATATAATTAACAGCAATTGTAAAAACTCTGAAAGTAAAATTGCACTGTGCAAGTATGACATGATTATAGCTGTGGATGCAAAGTACCACACTCCCACTGCTTGATATTGACTCTTAAGTTTATATATTCATTATACGACACAGCAATCTCCTTCTTGTAAGTGTAATTATATACACAGCAAGCCATATAAGCCATGAATTTTACATTAAACAGCCAGAACCTCTCCTTGAGTCCATTTGAATATACAGTAGTGCACGCTCATTAACCCAAGCTCATTTTATTTCACTTTGGGGCACATGCAGAAGGTTCCCCCAATAACACCCCAATGGAACAGCAAATTGTGCACACTGAAAAATCAGTAGTTCTGGACATAGACTAAGCTACAAAATAGGTACAGGTCTGCACCAATAGCACATGCCCCCGGTTTAGGCCAGGTATACGTCACATAGTAACGCTGGGTACACACTACAGTGTTTCCAACTGATTATCGGGCCAATCAGACGATAAACTACAGTTTGGCCCAGTATGACATGTGTAGTGTGTACTCTGCAATGATGAGTGATTTTCATTTCAAAACACATTGTGTTGATTAATTTGATCTTTAAACTGGACTAAAAATCTTGTTCAACGGTGGAACAATGTCGTTCCAATCCTGCAGTGTGTAGACACTCAGGACCGGCAGTGTCCATAGATCTCTATGCAGTGTGCAGAGTCACGATCTTTTCACTCGATGATTATGACAGATGAAGAGCACAGATCTGAAGGTAAATCATGTAAAACATGTACAGTGTGTGCACAGGAATCGGCTGCTGATCAGGACTTTTTTTTTTTATGTTGTTGGTAAAAAATTTTAAAGATGTCGCATTGAGAGAAATTTTCTGTAGTGTGTACACAGCCTTAGTCCCATGTCTATAGCCGTATATGTTTTGTTTGCAAAATACGTATTTGTTGTTAGGCATCAATAAAACTTAAAAAACACCCCAATGCTAAAAAACAATTCCACATCTTGAGTATGTAAAAAAATCCACGCATATAAAAACATAATATATACACGTGCATAAGCATCAGCGGAGGATTCGCAAACAGCCAATCACAAGCAGTTTGTGACTCTTGTCATCATCATCCACTATTCGCGCCTGTCCTTGACCACAATAATACGGCTTGGACAGGTGAATACGCGTCTGTTTCCTGGGCCGCATCTGTTTGCAATTTGTGCAAACAAGTCGTTACTGTGCCCAGTCTACGTTACAATGTGCCGTCCTCCCCCAGTCCACCTCTACGGACACAAGCGGGCGTAAGTGCCTTAATCAGGCAAACCTCCATAGACACACATTCGTGCAACCAGTTTTCTGGACACGCGGAGAACGATTTCAAGCAAGATATGCTATGCAAACAGGCATAGTGCTCAGTCCTCTTATCTCACCTTGTCAAGGTCATATGTACTATTTAGCAAATAAACTGGTAGGTCCGGGCCATCTCATCTCTAGGAGCACAGGTCCACCAGCCCAAACACTCTCATTTTAATCAATTGTTGCAGGACTATACATAGACCATACAATCAGATGGAGAATGTGGATAGCTGATCGTATTATAACACCAACACTGTTCTTTCAAGTCAAAAAATCCTCTGTAAGCAAACAATTGGCTGAGTCTAAGTGAACGGCTCATTGGGCGCTGTAGCGTTCGGCAAAGAAGAAGGATCTCTCTCTTGTTTGCACATATAATTTTAACTCTGCTATTGCCATAAGTAAGACACATAAGCTGTAACACACAAAGGAGAGGTATCGTCAAAATACAATTCTGAACAATTTAAAACGTATTGTAACACCTACAGGTTACAAGGTTAAAAACTTAGGCAGGTGATTATAAAAACAACAATAAGACAACTTGCTTTGGAAAGATTCAATTATATCTCATTGAACATAACACACAGACACATTTCTTGCATCTCAATGAAAAATGTGCTTATTTCGAATGTTAAATTAAATTTAAGATCTTTTTTCTGGTTTGTATACAGTATGATTTGTGTATATATAAGTCTAACAGATTGTGGAACAATTTGTAGAACTCCAATTATTACAATTCCAGTTAATCTCAGCACTTTCTAGACACCTGTTGTGTATTATTATTACAATGTTTTGTGTCTATAATTTATTGCTATAGTTACATCATAAAACCTGGAGAACGCGCTGGAAATGTCAGAATCTCGCTGCTTATTTTATAACACTGAATCTTTTGCTCTCTGCCTCTAAATATTTAAGAAGCGACCGCGGCTTCACAACCCGACAAACAGGATTAATTCCACCGTACGGTCTTCACCCCTCCCCCTGTAACCTATCCATATAATATTACATAACTAATGAAAGCAGATAATGTCAAATTCTCCTCTGGGAAAACAAGGGTTTTTATATTTATTGAGATTTTTAAAATGAATCTCTCCCAGCGAGCCAAAAAATTGCAATGTAGGGAACATGAACGGCAATTTGCAACCACAGAAAATCCATTTCTATGTATGTCGGTAATGCACATTACTGTAGATTGCTCCGCTGGCTGCATCATGGAAAAGCAACATGTCCAATACTCTTCTGAGAAAGCCCCCTTAAGACCAGCAATCTCACTGTTGGCTGGCTAAGTGACGAGAATCAGATTGCCGGCATTGACTCCTGTCAACGTTTGCATCATGGCTGTCGGACATGTTCGCGGTCACTTTTTCTGTAAGTCTAAATTTACTACATGTCACTTTAATACTAGAGATGCTCACTGACCCCCGTGAACTGGTTTTGTTTTTGGTTTTGGATCTGGATTAGCTTTGTGTTTTGGTTTTGGCAAAACCGCCCTCCTGTGTTTTGGTTTTGGATTTTTTAGAAAAAGTCCTAAAATATGCTAAAATAACATAATTTTGCTCATAATTTTTTGGTTCCTACATTATTATTAACCTCAATAACAGTAATTTCAAGTCATTTGCAGTCAATTTTGACCACCTCACAGATCACAGTATTATTTTCATACACTTTCAGACAAATACTGCAGCGACCTGGCTGGATGGTAAGCGACAGAGCAATGACACAAACACACGGCAGTTCCTAGCACATCTAGGACACATTGGCACACAGCAGTGGCAGAAAAGAAAAACGGGGGTCCGCCCTCCCTCTCACCGTTATGTTGGATCTTCAAAAGGAATCCAAAACTCGCAAGATCCGAGATCCGACAACGTAACGATGATGTTTTGCCTCGTTATCAATTCCGAGGGCGCATGAAAGTACCGAGCTGGCTCGACTCGATACTCGGATGCCCTAATTTCGGGTGTGTTCGGTTCCTGAGGAACCGAGCCTGAGCATCTCTATCTAATACCCATTGGCATTTTCATGTCTACATCCCTGTTGTCGGAATTCTGGTCAACATTAATTTGTACCCCACCCGTATTTACTTGAACACAACGTTATTGCACTGGGTCTGCACTTGCACGCCCCTTGCCTCCCCTGATCCGCTATAAGTGTAAAGAGTTGTATTTAGCACGGTGGCTCAGTGGTTAGCACTTCTGCCTTCCAGCACTGGAGTTATGATTTTTTTTATTGACCATGGCCTTATTATCAGTGTGGAGTTTATATGTTCTCCCCTTGTTTGTGTGGGTTTCCTCTGGGTGCTCCAGTTTCCTCCCACATTCCAAAAACATACTAGTAATTTGCTGCTGACAAAATTAACACGTGTGTGTGTGTGTGTGTTTGTGTGTGTGTGTGTGTGTGTGTGTGTGTGTGTGTGTGTTAGGGAATGTAGAATGCAAGCTCCCATGGTACAGTGACTAATATAAGTGACAACATATTCTCAGTACGGTGCTGCAGAATTGGTTGCGCTACATAAATGGTGATGATGATGTATACACAAGATACAACTGGCTCTCCATACAGACTCAAATCTATGTGCTCGATTTACTAAACTGCGGGTTTAAAAAAGTGGAGATGTTGCCTATAGCAACCAATCAGATTCTAGATGTCAATTTCGTAGTACATTCTGCAAAATGATAACTAGAATCTGATTGGTTGCTATAGGCAACATCTCTCAAACCCTCAATTTAGTAAATATACCCCCATGTCTTTGTGGGCATGCGTAGTAGAGAAATTCGTATTTCATGCTACACAAATGGACTTGAATCTGACTCACATCAGGCCCTTAGTGTGGAAAGTAGTTTTGCAGAATGACAAGGCGAAAGTGCAGTCTAACATTGTATTGCTGGATCTTTGCACCTCAGGAAATGTCCTTTTCTGCTCCAAAACACGATCTGTGCAAAATTTTGCCGCAGTTCCCTTTGTCTCTATTATACAGCTCTGTACATGGTTGAATGCATTCTGAGACAGAGGCTGCTTAAACACAGCTAAAAAACACAAATCCTTCACAAAGCGTAAGAATCATAAAGATAATGACTCTGTCACAAAGAGCTTACAACCAAATTTGGTAACCAACAATAGAAAACAAAAACCACAAACAATAGAAGTATAATTTAGTGTTAAATGTCCTGGGGACAGGGCAGTATTTGGATTTAAAATAAAATAAAATTGAGTATTAAGGGTCTGAATGGAGCCTGGTTGTCATGGATTGTATCTGAGATTCATTGGGTAACAACATAGAGATGAAGGTATAAAATAATGATAATAAAGCCAAAAGAGAAAATAAAAAGACTGTATAATATTGCCTCTTGTTCATATATAACTTTAAATTGTCAGATGTATTAAAATTGAAAAATCAATACTATTGCATTATATATGGCTTAACATTCCAAGTAGTAATAGGTATTTGAGAAAGACGAATAACGTCTAACATCCTGTCTACCAGGCTATGCGATATTAGAGTCACAGTCAGGTGGGAAACCAGCTTGATTCACATAAACCAAAGAGTCTTTTAGTTTAAATCAGCTCTTTCTGTGTCCGCTGGAGATTTGTTAGATTAGCTGCAAAAACAATAACATGATGCATATGAGCTTTCTATACAAGGAGAGATAATATCAAACAGACTTCTGTGTTATATATTAAACACGTCTTTTTATTATAATTTATTTATGAATAATACAGGAAAGCTGGAACTTATCTGATTTGCAGAAGAAGAGATTATAAATCTGAGCCTGCCTAGATTTCAGCTTGTTCTGCGAGTGATAATGTCAGCCCTATGGGCTAGATTTACTAAGCTGTGGGTTTGAAAAAGTGGGGATGTTGCCTATAGCAACCAATCAGATTCTAGCTTTCATTTATTTAGTACCTTCTACGAAATGATAGAATCTGATTGGTTGCTATAGGCAACATCCCCACTTTTTCAAACCCGCAGTTTAGTAAATCTAGCCCATAGTCATCTACATGTATTGATATTCCACCGTGTTCAGTTATCTTACAGGAGTCTCTTCATCAGTTAACTGTTTCTGTTAATTGATAGTTCTTGGTTCTGAAATCAGCAGTTTTCAGAGTTTACAAGTATTTGAAACCTTAAATGAATGCAATTAGTAACATTAGCTATACGTTGTCCACTCCCACATATTTTAAGCAGCAATCCCACTTAGAATTGTTCGTTTCTTTAAATAGGACCTTTTTTTTCCTACAAATCATTTTCTCCATTTCAAGATATCTCTGGCAATCAAAAATCTCTGCCAGACACAGACACAGTCAGTATGCTACATAGACACAGGCTCACAGCTCTCAGCAGGTCATGTGATGGTAGAGAGGGAGAAGGAGGATGTCACTGTGCAAACAGAGCTCAGAGGGACATTCCATTGCACGTTCCATTGTGCCATGTGACTGTGGTTGCCATGGGAGTCCAGAATCTTAAATCATTAATAGTAGCCTGAAGACAAGAAAAAAAATAATGGAAAATGGTAAATACCAACATTCTTCTTATAACCTGCCACAGTGATTTATGTTTAAAAAAACAAAATAAGTTTTCAGTCATGCACAGTGGAAGTGCATCTAGCTGTACAGACATTTGCTGGTTTTAATCCCAGTTCCTGCTCCTTGGGACCTTAGATAATACACAAGCTAATTGTCATTATCTGGTGATTATCCTATGTGTTCTCATACAAGTAAATCTTCATGATCACATGATTGTTGGAATAGATTAGGGGGGACTCAAGGAGAGGTTTGAAGCAATACTTTATTCTCTAGTTGATGAGACTACACATCCCTTCAATTCATTCAACTCCATATCTTCCACTCATTCAGGAAACTGACCTCCGTCCACTTCAATTTATCTTTTTCACCCCAGCTTCTGGGACTGTCAGCTAAATATGTTTATTTTAGAGATAGAGAGGTAGCATGCCTGCCAACTGTCCAAATGTTCCTGACACAGTCTCAATTTTCGATAACAGAAAAGGGTCTGAATAACAAATGGGCTTGGCCATGCCAGAAATGGGTTTGCTTTGGGCAGATGTGGGGTGATTTGGCTGGATCAGGGTCTGTTTTGGCTAGATGACACATGGCCTAATACGTTAGGGCTTAACCTTTTTTTTTTTTTTTTATGGAGTCCAAAGTTTTGGTTTGTCATTTTCCTGGGACAGCAAGGGGTATATTAACTAAACTGCGGGTTTGAAATAGTGGAGATGTTGCCTATAGCAACCAATCAGATTCTAGCTGTCATTTTATAGAATGTTCTAAATAAATGATAGCTAGAACCTGATTGGTTGCTATAGGTAACATCTCCACTTTTTCAAACCCGCAGCTTAGTAAATATACTCCCACGAGTCTATGTGCCATGGTTCTAGGTAGATTGAGCCCTGGTTTCCACAGGATAGACAAGTCTTTTGGCATACAAAAAGGGATGGGGGCTTGCTGATTTGGATGTGTGGTGGGAGGATGGGGAGGTTACTGGTTGGATTAGGAGCATGACTAGATTGATTGGGAGTTTGGACAATTTTTGTCCTAAGTTTTTCTCCTGTAATATTGGCTGCTATAGTACTGGAATAAACAATATTATCTACGCAGTGAAGATAACTACGTCTCACTACTGTATCCGAATATCGAGCATAAACCATGTAGTTTATATCTGTACTACGTTTTGTAGTACAGATATACACAATATCAGCAGCTTAATGTCTTTAGCAGAAACCCAGTACAAAATTACAACTAAAACTTAATTAGTGAAAAGGTGCAATAACTGTTCTTATTTTTGCAATTAAAATTAAATTGAGGGCTTCTTTCTTAGAATGATCATTCTTTATTAAATAAGGTTAAATTGCTTTCCATCAGCTTTTGTGAAACAAAGGCACTTTATGACATAAGTCTGTTTTCTTATTGCTTCCATCCTTGCATACTGCACATTATGTATCTGCCCTTTTAATGCATTCTACACTTATGTGGGTTTATGCTTAGCATAGATAAATAGACACTGAATTAATCTGTGTGGAAGGGAACTGCCTAAAGGCAGAGCTGGTACCTTCACCCACTTAGAGGCTCCTTGTTAATGCAACGGTCCGTATTATTTGATACTTCAGTCATTTGCAGCGTTAAGTGATGTGGAAAGTGGTTTATTTTCTTAAAAAGGAGATTTTATGCACATTTATGATAATGACATGTAAATATACATTCCTGTGATATAAATATATAACGGGTGCCAGGTGTCTTATGTTACGGACCCTGGGATACTAATATGGTATTTTCATTAGTGGTTAGCTTAAATGAGGTTGATTGCCTACATAAAACATTAATTTATGGAATTGAAACTTTTTTAAAATACAGTAATTCTTTGTTTCACCAATGCATTTATATTACCCTGGCGGAGTTCTCTATTAGCTGAGGTTTGTATTGGGAATTAGATTCATTTGTAACCATAGACCAATTTTGTGTTACACCAAATTACATTGTGTGAGGTTAAGAATATGTTATTTTAATATTATGCCACTTTCAAGGATATGTCATTTTCAATGCTCATTTTTGTCATTTATAATCACACGGGAGCTTTAGACACGGTTTCAGCCCCTTTTAGCACCATGGATAGTTCTTACAGCAAACAAGTCTATAGGGGTATATTTACTAAACTGTGGGTTTGAAAAACTAAAGATGTTGCCTATAGCAACCAATCAGATTCTAGCTATTATTTATTTAGTACATTCTACAAAATGACAGCTAGAATCTGATTGGTTGCTATAGGCAACATCTCCACTTTTTCAAACCCGCAGTTTAGTAAATCTAGTCCTATAGTGTTGGTGAAATGTTGTTAACTAAATACAATAACATACAGGATACACATGGAGTAAGAAATGTAAAGAGAGTTTTAGTTTTGTAAAGAATTCATTTATTTCTTTATTGAACTTTGAAACACATTAGCAACTGTGTAAAGCTTAAGTTGGTGTTGTCTTTAGCATTTAAAAAAAAGTATTAAAAATCTTCTTAATGCTTCATTATATTCACAAAACAAGAAACGTTCACTCGTAAATATACTGAGAACAATTAACTGGTAGTTTTCACTCTATATTTTTATATTGGTGCTAGTTTTTATCCATAAAATGAACGTGAATTGGAAAAATATAGTCCTTTTTGTTTTCTTATAATAATGTAAATATAATAAAAGGAATGCATATATAACAAAAAAACACAAAAATAATAGTTTTCCGTCAGAAATAGTTAAAAAAAAGTGCAGTATAAGTGGATGGTGGTGTGGGTTTAGCAAAGTATAACAATTGTCTTAAAATACAAATATAATGATAATGTATGATTACACGAAATAATTTTTCATACACTGGAGATATATATGCAAATATATATATATATATATATATATATATATATATATATATAATTAACATTAGATAGTGGTTCATTCAATTATAATAAGTATTTTTAGCATCAAAAATTTCCTTTACAAATTATTCTTAATTTCGGTTTATTTGTTGAACACATCAGTTATTTTTGCATGTTAATATGTCGATGCTTAGTTTTATACTGCAGTTGGTATTCACACAGGATGATGGTCCTCCCAAACCCCCCAAATTATGTCAGACACCCAATATATATCTTCTTAATCCCATCCCCATCCCACACAACTTTCAAACTAAGAACTTTTGTGCATCGTACATTATAACTATGGTGCAGAGATATTGTACCGCAAGGGCGCTATATTTTAGATCTTAGACCCTTTTCCCATGTCTCTGTATTTTGTTTTTAGTATAAGGTCTGTCAGAATCTTATACCCTTTTTTCTTTTGGAGTCTGCCGATGTCAACTTTTCGTTTTGCTCCCACCAACTTCTGTAAAGATATTATTATTTTTTTTTGGCATATAGTAGGCAATTTTGCTAAGAGTATTTAGATAGGCAGCTTAATATATTATGTGGAACCAACAATTCGCCCATGTAATCTAATTTCATACTTACCTGTGGTTTCACTCTCCCTCTTTCCAAAGCGCCGTTCATCAACCCCTGTAATGCGTAGAATTATTGTGCCACTCAATTATGGTGAATTGAGGAATCAAAATTCAGCATTCAACTTATTAAAGAAGTACAAATGCGACCATCTAAACAGTTAATTATGACTACTGTGTAACAATACGTTTTGGGGTCTTGCTAGTCCATAATATAAGGATTGTAATCTGCATAAATAATTTCTTTATCTAAAGAGACCAGACAGGTGCCAGGGTTTGTTAAGAAATAATACAAATGATTCAATGATGAAAATATAGAAAAAAGACTAATCTTTATCTTTGGTATCATACAGTGACACGGCCAAGACATGTAGCAAAGCAGAGATTATTTATTTGCACACGCTGAAGGTAAAAGAATAGACATAGGGCTAGATTTACTAAGCTGCGGGTTTGAAAAAGTGGGGATGTTGCCTATAGCAACCAATCAGATTCTAGCTTTAATTTATTTAGTACCTTCTACAAAATGATAACTAGAATCTGATTGGTTGCCATAGGCAACATCCCCACTTTCTCAAACCCGCAGTTTAGTAAATCTAGCCCATAGACTTTATCTCATTTACATCCATGAAAATGCTAAGATTAGTAGTGCGTCCGGAACATTGTTACAATGCAAAAGCAAACTGTTATTTTATCGTTTGATGCTTTAGTTGAAGAAGACCTGCTAGAAATACATTTATTATTATTATTATTATTATTATTTTTATTATTAATAATTATAATAACAATTACAATGAGATATTGATGTCAATGCCAGGATAACAATTAAACGTATTCAATAGTGTCTGCAATGCAGCCGCAGCACTGGGGCCCGGGTGTTTTGGGGTCCCTAATATAATATTACATGCTGGTGCCACTTGATTTTTTCCATCTCTATAGTCAAACTTGCCCTGTGACCGTTTTATTTTGTGTTCTCTTTGTCCTTCCTGGTCTGTATTCTTATGTTTATATGACTGATAAATATTGGTACAGCAAAAAGAATTCTACCGACTAATCTCAAATCATTCTGCAGATTCTGGGGTCTATTTAATAAGACACCCCCCCCCCTCCTGATGATCAGAGATCATTCCCCTGTGATGTTCAGCTCCCCAGTGATACTGCAGAAGAGTCTGACCGTTCCCCAAGCCAGTCCCGGAACTCTCCGCGAGTGCTTGAACCGGCACGTCCAGATACTATGGTCAAAAATAAAATAAATTAAAAACTATAACCCCCCCACCCCAAAAATACTTTATTTTAATAATAAACCATTTTTTCCTGTGGACACCCTCGGCTTGTGCCATCCTGAGCTGGCGTTGGCAACCTGAAGGCATCGGCGGTACTTGTACTATCGCTGTATTTGGCCAATAGGCTTCTCCATGCAAAGTAGGATGCCCAGGTGATGGCTACCTGCCGGGGGTTTTATATGCCCTAAATCCTGCAAAACCACCTATTTTCACAGGATTTAAGGTTTATCTCCCTTTAATAAATAGACAAAATGTGACAAAATATAAAATATGCACTTTTTAATAGTAGAAAAGAGCGTGAATGCAAAAACAGAAGCATCATTGTATAGATACATTTTGCATGCTATATCGATGTTCATACCACACTGTACGAAGCTATTTAGAGCACTGTACCGATGAATCTAGCTCAGTGTAGCTTTCTTATATTGCATTTCCATTACATACAATGATATCTACAAATCTCTTACTACCTAATACATTTAAAACATCCCTTCCGGGCTCTGCTGGACTTGCTCTGTTCCTTGTAACTGCACGAAAACTAATCCCAAGAAGGATTAAATCATTATGCATTTTTCAAAGCTCAGCATTTTGAACCTTGGTGCGGTATGATTATCTAGCTGATCGATTTCCTGTATCTCTCCTGTTTTATGTGGCAATATTACATTACCGCTGGCAAAACGAGAATGTTTAGAAAGTGGTGTTATTGTCGCAGAAGCTTAATCAACATCACCGGAACATGATTAACAAGTGGGACATTTCCAGTGAGCAGAACACATCTAGCTATTACAGGGAAGCTGTGAAATGTTTATAAAGAGTTTCTGAAATTGTAAGAGGAACAAAACAAAAATGCTGCTTTTAAAACAAAAAATGATTGACCATTTTATTCTATGTCTCTCCCCCCCCGCCATTCAATATAGTTTCACAGACCGCTTTATCATTCCTATATTTTCTGGTTGTTGGATCCTGGGCAGTGACCATTATTCTCAGAGGGAGGGGTGTGTTTCTCAGGAGCTTTTAACATCCTGAACATTCTGCTAGTTGGAGGGGGAAGGGTTGACCCATAAAAAAAATTATCCTGGTGTGTTTCTTTAAACCTAATTTAGTGCCCTGTCCAGGGGTTCTTCTCAAGAGTAGGCCATCACCCGGATTTTGACCAATCTCCCTGCAAAGTGGGCAGGGCAGGGATTTGTTGACGCATTTCGCTGTGACTTGCATCATCATTCCCGCTGCCCTGCTGTGTGATGATACCAGTCAGGAGAGGGGTATGAAAAGTACAATACTACTGTATTTAAATGCAGTGTATGATATAGGCGCAACTACCACCGAGTATATAGGGGGTGTCTCGAGGTTATGGTGTTAACCTCCACCTCAATACAATATAAGGGCCTTATATAAGTTATATATAAGTTAAGCCTCAATACAATATACGATTTTATTGTAACACCCAGTGGTCGAAGCTGAAATCTAAAAGTGCCGATATGAAAATTGTAATGGGATTATAAGTCACTGGAATTGTATAGTTTTACAATGAAGGTAGTACACCGGTTGATGAGCACATGGATCATATCAATTAAATTATTTACATTATCTGAGCAATAGTTGTAAGCAAATCGATTCACATATTTTTTTATTCTGTTTCAAACAGTAAAAGTCATTTAGAAAGACATATTTAGAAGACATTTTTCTGTTATAAATTTATATTTATTTATGGAATCTGTTGCTCACAGTAGATATTTTAAGCCTAAGCAAATAATCCACTTCTGTGATTTGGATCTCAAATTAGTTTAGGACCCCTGAACCTGCCGATCCATTTTAAACCATGTTTAACAGCTTAGCTCTCCCTAGTAAGAATCATAGTTTTGCTGTTCACACAAATATAATAATAACCAACAAGTGAAACAGTTTTAAAGGAGCTATCCACATATAGATGAACTGATTGTATGGGCTGTACTTCCCCTCTTGTTAGTTTTTACAGAATTCATTGCTCTTTGGTGGCTAAGTCATATTTTCTGGCTGAAAAACTGATCTAGCGGAAATACTGTACATACAGTGATCCAAGGACTGGTCAACAGATCAGCGATGTTACTGTAACATAATCCACATATAAGAGCTCTTTAGTCCTCATTAATGCTTCTCAGCCACTTGACATTGGATTACTGCTAAGATTTTTTTTTGCAATGAAATAATAAGGCAGAGAGGAAGTCTTGCTGTATTCTGAGAGGGGGGAAAATCCGTTCTTACAACTTGCTGCATGCTGATAACACTTGACGAGCGAAGAGCTTATTGCAACAATGAAACAAAAGGACAAACTGTATTCAGCTAAACTCTGCAAAATAGGTCAATTGCTTTATTTCTTTTTTCTAAATTCTGACTATTGGAACCAGCATATATTTTGTTTCTCTAATCAATGTTTTATATAATATCAGCTGCAATGACCGAATAATGTGCTCGGGATTCAGACCCTAAAAACGCGACTCATCCAAATGATACAAAATACTCCGCTCCCGATCTTACAATTACATTTACTCTGGCACTTTCCTGGAGTGAAAAAAGTCATTGGCTAGAGAGAGATGTTATAAAAAATACCAATTATTCAGCACAAGTGAAACACAAAGGATATAACGTAAGCATATTATATTATACAGACCTCTCTGTCTTGCTTTACACTGGCTCCTCTTCCCCTACAGAATCCTTTTCAAACTCCTCACCACCACTTACAAGGCTCTCTCTCAGTCTACTGCCCCTTACATCTCTAACCTTCTCTCCATTCACTCTCCTGCCCGCTTTCTGCGCTCGGTCAATGATCGCCGCCTCTCCTCCACTCTGATCACCTTTTCTCATTCTAGAATCCATGACTTCTCCCGCGCTGCCCCCCTTCACTGGAACGACCTCCCTCGCTCCATCCGTTTCTCACCCAACCTGTGCTCCTTCAAATGGGCACTTAAAACTCACCTGTTCCTTAAGGCCTACCAACCTTCCACCTAACCTCTCATCTCTTCAATTTCTCCCCTGGCCCCTTTTTTCTCTCCCCGTTACTTCACTGGCTCCCTTCTGTACCCTCCATTAGGATGTAATCTCGTATGAGCAGGGCCCCTCTTCCCTCTTGCCTCCATACCTGTTCTTCCACTCCATCTCTACTGTATTTGCCTGCCCGGAGTTTCTGAAGTATTGGTACTTTGTGTTTATTGTTCTGTACTGTTTTACTCTGTATAGTCTACTTTTCGTACTGTGTACGGCGCTGCGGAAACCTTGTAGGAGGATGTGATGAGAGTGGATGAGAGAAGCAGATCTTGTGCAGAACGGAGTTGCCGAGTTGGGAGATATTTTGAGACAAGAGAGGAGATGTATGTTGGTGCAGCTTTGTTGATGGCCTTGTATTATTATATTGTGTACAAATAAGGTGTACACACCGGTATGCCTGAACTACACCTTGCGCAATTACTGAATCCACATATAGGCATAAGTGTGATTTTTCTGCACATGTCTATATGATCCTCAGTATATTCTAAAGTGATAGTATTTTCTTATCTACTCCTATCTATTATTTCATCTTAAAGCTATTCACTTATAGGGGAGTAAGAAGCTCCACTTAAACTTTCCAGCTTCTCTGTAGCTTTAAAAATAATTGTTACACAGTAAAAAACTCAAAATAGAAGTTACTGCTAAGTTCCACTGTAGAAGGTGTTTATGCTCAGACCTCTATCTTTTCAAACTGAATCGATACATGTCTGGCACACAAAAGAATAGGCTACAGACAGCTTTAGTGTATCATAAAAGCAATTACGAGAACAGGATGATCATGTTATTAGCTAAGTTGGGGATAGTAATTAATAAATGGAAAGTTCCCTTTAAACTATGTTGTATAAATAAACATTTTCAGTGCAGTAAGTGAAATAACAGGGCTAGCTACAGCTAGCATATGGCTGGATCTTTCGCTAATATCTCCAGATGCTGGACTTTATTGCAGAGCATGTGAGTAAGTAACTTGGTGTTACTAATTTGATCCCAAGCTATTATACACACAATATGTCACACTGGACTTACTACTGAACATGATAAAAAACTTCCTATCACAGACTCTCCGCACGGCTTCTAAGACTGCTGACTGGGCCAGTGCAGTGAGATATAAAAACGAGGAGCATGCCTTATAGGCCTGCCACCATGAATAACAATATTTTATTCACTCATTAACACATTATATAAATGTAATCTCCTGCGTCGACTATTGCAATTTCCTCCTTACTGGTCTTCCCAAAGTCAGACTTGAACCCCTACAATCTATTTTGCACGCAGCGGCTAGATTGTTTTCCTTGCAAACTGTTATTCCTCTGCTGAGCCACTCTGTCAGTCTCTACATTGGCTGCCTGTATTTCAACGAATTCAATATAACATTCTTCTACTAATATACAAGGCCGTCAACAAAATTGCACCAACATACATCTCCTCACTTGTCTCAAAATATCTCCCAACTCGACACCTCTGTTCTGCACAAGATCTGCGTCTCTCTTCCACTCTCATCACATCCTCCCATTCCCGGTTACAGGACTTTTTTCGAGCTGCACCCACTTTGTGGAATTCCCTCCCTCACACAGTAAGACTTTCCTCTAGTCTTCAAACCTTCAAGCGTTCTCTAAAAACCCACCTATTCAGACAAGCTTTTGATATTCCTCAACCACCCTCTTAATCTTCCTAGATTACCCTATCACCACCCATTACACAGCTAACACAAGACAACAACCCTCTGACCAACATATATAGATATATATATATAAGCTGTTTGCTTTTGATTGATGACACTATCATTTTCCAAGGTTACAAGTAAAAATACAAAAGGGAATCAGGACACTCATAACAGTGACGTCAACATTAGAAAACAAACAAAGAGCCAAAAGTTATTCCAGGCTATCCAACCTCCAACGTGTCCCTAGCCCAAAGAATCCGGGGACCGTAGTCATTTTCCTCACTTCTCTTTAGCTGCTTACTAGACTATTCAACGGCCATTTATCCCAAACTAGGTTTAACCCTTGCAGGGTGATGCCAAGCATGATTATTGTTTTGTCATTTATCATAATGTTATTTATTTTCACTACTGTCTGTGCATAAGGTAAATTGACAGCAGTTGGTGGTATCATTTTGTACTGCATCAATACAACATGTACTGCCGCCTGTATTTACCATGCCAGGGCTCATTGGCAAAGCCCACCTCCTAAACTAAAAACTCCCTTACCGGCAGCCTAACACTGGTGGCGAAAGGAGGAAGTGACCTACGTGGGGTTATGACGTCAGCCACACAGTGCATAGCGATGGGAGTCGGCGTTGGATGAACAGCACCTCCCCCGGCGGCAATGGGGGGTTATGCAAAAAGATAACCTAATGCCATCTAGAGATGACGTTCGTTTTTTAAAGCTGGTGGTGAAAAGCATTTGCTTGATAAATTGCAGTCTCCATAGAGGTCTATGGGGACTGCAGAGACCAACGTAATATAGGTTAAGAAAGATTTCTTCTGCTTTAACCCCTTGATAAATTGACAACAGAGCTGCGATGACCGTTCTCTGGAGAAAACGGCTGTGTCCTCTGGATACTGGTTGATCGCAGCTTAGTAAATAGACCCTTGAATTCCATATCACTGTCATTGTCTACTTCGCTGCTGGTAGAATATTAGTTTACATGTTTGTCTCTTTAGGTCCGTGTCTGCTCAGGAGACAGAAGTCCGTCTAATGATAAGATATTTTTCTCTGTACTCCATGACCTTTGTCACTAGCGCTGTATGCAGATCCGCGTGACGCACATGAGGCATTCTAGTAGTGTAAGAAGATATCCTGTAACTGTAGATTTGAGGACAGAATAGATATTTAAGTTCATTTCTATGTGACACACAATCAGCTAGACATATTTTATATATTCTTTATTCTTTCATGTACATCGCTGCAGGATACTTATATATTTAGGCATCTTTAGGGGGAGTATTCACCATGCTGTGTGTGAGTATTTATCTTTTGCATTGTAATCATCTGTGCATATATATATATATATATATATATATATATATATATATATATATATATATGTATATATATATATACAAGTTAACCCGTGCATGATACTCATGCATTCTAGTCAAATCAAGCTACTTAAGGTGTTAAAAAGGTTCTTGTCATGCATTTGGGCCTAGCCCAGGCCTCCTCAGGGGAAGAGCGTTACTTCCCGACGCAAGCGCCCTTTTTTAACGTGGTTTTGTCCACATGTCACCACCTTATCATTTTTCTCCATCACCTTATCCTTCATCTTCATCGCCACATCCTTCATCAAGCTACTTAAGGTGTTAAAAACTCCCCACTGTCACCCCCGGCAACCACCAACCACTCACAACTGTCACTTCTCCATCAAGAAATATATAGGTCAGTGTATAACTCTGCCCAGCAGGTGGCGCTGCAGCTTGGTTTTTTTTTTCACACACGCCACTAAGCATTTATATAGTAGATATACTGGGGTCATGAGTTCAATTCCCGACCATGGCCTTATCTGTGTGGAGTTTGTATGCTCCCCCGTGTTTGCGTGGGTTTCCTCCGGGGGCTCTGGTTTCCTTCCACACTCCAAAAATATACTGGGAGGTTAATTGGCTGCTATCAAAATTGACCCTAGTTTCTCTCTCTCTCTCTCTCTGTCTGTCTGTGTCTGTCCGTGTGTTAGGGAATTTAGACTGTAAGCTCCAATGCGGCAGGGACTGATGTGAGTGAGTTCTCTTAGTGGTGCAATATAAATAAATGATGATGATGATATATATATATATATATATATATATATATATATATATATATATATAAATAAAGTGGATCTACTCCCCAACAATTAATACATTTTTCCAAAAAATACATTTATTGTATGCCACTTCTCTTCATGCATGAAGATGTGAAGGGGAGGGGGCTGTCACGTCTGCGCCTGTCATTGTCCTTGTCTCCCCTATTCGCTTATCCTCAAGCGCCCGTCCAAAGATGACTCATCGTCTTCAGCCTTTACCATATCAAGATTATAAACCTTCCTACATGCTTTGTTTTTACTTTGGAGAACAACTATTTTCTTATATTTTCAGTTCTTACGTCTCTCATCACAATTTTGTATCCCAAAAAATTTCCGCCGCCCCAACCCCCCCCCCAGAAAAAACCTTGCGTCCTAGGCTGAAGCCTAGTCAGCCTATTGGATAACCAGGCCCTGGACATCTGGCAGACCCTCCACTATGACTTCTTGCTCCCGAACTTCCCATTACATTTACAGTTGCAGTAACTCAGGCTAGATTCATTAATTCATAGTTAACAAAACCTCTCTCATCAAGGTGACTGCCGGTAACTGTCCAGGTGTCTGCAATACAAAAATAAGTGGAAAGTTTGAGCATTTGGTACCAGGTGGAAGGGATCTTGTTGGAGTGTCTGAGCAAACAGAGGGGAGAACTTTCGGTGCTGTCAGCCCCAACACATCCTTGCTGCCCCAGGATGCGTGTCTGCAGTTACTACAGCTTATGATTGGATTGGCTGCATCTCTAGCTTATTTACGAAGCTGTGTTCACTGTTTACAAACTGAGTGGTAGATTAAAGCCTCCATCTAGTCCTCTCAACTGTCAACGAGTGAGCAGTGGGGGTAGAGGGGGCAACTGCTACCAAAAAGCTTCATGGATGAAGGTGTGTCTGACTCACAGCTGTCGCACAAAGCTTTACAACCCCTTTATCCAATAAAAACACTAGTCCAATGTTGCTTTTTCATGTCAGGTTAAATGTAGAGTCATTCACAGAGATCCATCAAACAGTGCCCCCTGCAGGCCAACTTTGCATGTAAAACCAGATATTGCTTGCATAGCATTACCAATAGGGGCACCAATATTTTACCTGGGAAAAAAAACTACCAAATATGTATTATTCCAAATAAGTGACTTTCACTGTAATGTCTCTTTAAGACACTTGTGGTTCTGCTGAAGCTCAGAAAGAGCTTATTATGGAGGCTCCTCCAAAATAAAATCAGTGGCACATGGTGAATCTAATTAATATCTCCTCTGACATTTAGATGCTATTATTTGTGCCTGACAAAAACATTAATGAGGGTTCTCTCGCACCTTTTGCATATTGATGCGATTTCCAGCACCAAGTGTGTGATTTATGACAACTGTGATCTAGCGGAGACGGCGACTTAATAAGAAGGCGCCGATGCTATAAACGGCAGCAGGAGAGGAACAAGAGCCATGATTTCCTATTTCAGGAAACAGTTTTCCATTGTTAACACTTTTGACAATATTCTATTTTTTTCTTTTTAAGACAGTTCAAAGCTTCTAGACATCAATAGCTTGAAAAATAAATGCTGAATTTAAAGGGATGATGTTTTTAAGCCAGCGAGTAAATACTGTTGTTCCAATGCAGTTTCATAAATGTTTTCTGAATCAGAATAAAGTGTCAGTCTGCCGTATTTTGACCTTCTTCTCATGCATGCCTCCATGGAAACGATTTGGGCAACCATATGCTGGATTGCAGTCTAAGGGGTAGATTTATCAAACCTTCTAAACAGGAAAAATGGAGGTGTTGCCCATAGCAACCAATCACATTCTAGCTAGCATTTATCTCATACTTGCTAACTGTCGTAGAATGTCCGGGAGACTTCCGAATTCTGGGCAGGTCTACCAGACTCCGTGGAGAGCTGGTAATTCTCTTCTTCTAACTTCCTAGTAAAGTGGGCAGATTTTCAGCCTCCATGATGCGATTCCCCGGGAATTGCATCATTTTGGTCAGTCCCCCCCCGTGGTAAAATGATGGGGTTGCGTCATTATGTCACAGGGGTGGGTTAAAATTATGCGATTCACCTGCCCTGACCCCTCACACCCACCTCCCCCCAATAGACCCCATCACACCAACCTGGAAAAGAGTAGAATAAACAGAATGGCATTAAAATATTTCCTACATAACATACCTAATAAGAGATAGTAGTCTTAATCTGAGATACTTAATAACACAAATGAACTACTCTATATTTGGGTCTTCTGCCCAAGAAACTTCACATAGGGTGTCTCCCCCTTCCCTTTAGGTTGTAAGCTCTCAGGAGCAGGGCCCTCTTTCCTTGTGTGCTCCTTCTACTATTTCATCACCCTCTGTACCTCTTGGCCTGCTTCCCTAGCCCTGTTTTCTTAAGCTTTGGCCGCTGATTTCTACCATCATTTTCACTCATTGTCCCAGTAATAATTTGTTTTGCATTATCATGTTACCTGTGTCTGTGTATATATTTTTATTGTTGTTTTGTTGTTTTGTTCTTTCTGTATCATGTTGTGTCATGTACGGCACTGCGGACCCTTTGTGGCGCCTTATAAATTAAAGTTAATAATAATAATAGGGTGGACAAAGCAGAGACAAATGGCAGACAGACTAAGGCCACTGGGAAATCTTTTTTAACTGAACTCTGAGCTGATCAGCCAAGTACTCAGATATAAGGACATAAGAATATCCAGGCTTGAAGATTGAGCTCTGCTTGGTGAAATATTTGTGGTCTTCTGATCATGGGCCTGATTCATTAAGGAAAGTTAAGCAAAAGTAAGTAAGTAAGGCAAAACCATGTAACATTGGAGGAAGAGGTAAATTAAAAATATGACGGCAGTTTATATTTGGGGTAGGGCTTGTCCTAGATCAACTTTAAATTTCAGTGTACAAATAAGCTATCAAATATTTGTGTGCTGTATGAAAAAACAGACAGTATTTTCCTTATGTTCAAAATAATAAACTAATTTGCATCTCTTGCATTGCAACATGGTTTTGTCCAGAAAACGTGAGTTAGAAAACTTACTTAATTTTTTGCTTAACTTTCCTTAATGAATCAGGCTCTGTATGATTCTATTGCAGAATCCTCACTTCTTTGAAGATTAAACTCACCGACTCAATGGTTTTGCTTAAAGATCGTTTATCCCATGTTGTACACCAGACGATTGTAGAGCTCTGTAACCCATATCCAAACACTGTTGTTTGATTAATCAGCGTCAGTATGTGGATGACCTTTTGTTTCACTTCACCTTGGGTCATCAGCCTAAAAGCTTGACCATACCCAAAAATTGAAAGTTCCTGATATGAATTATGGAGGTAAAATAGATTGTTCAGCGTTACCCTGACAATCCACTGCGGGGAAGGGACATGACCACGTCAAAGAAGGCATGGTCATGTCTTATAACATTCTTGTAAAATGTACAGATATAATCCCCTTCAACCCCCCCCCCCCCCCATTTATTTGCATTATTTTTATATAGTAAAAATAATAAGTTTTGATTGGTCTATTATACAATGCTTTTGTCTCATGGTATTTGATACTTATCAACTTTAATAAAAACAGATTACATGAAAAAAAAAACATTCACAGGTCTGTATGAAAACGTATCTGGACTGTGACAGAGCTTAGGATGCTTGAAATGTAATTTATTGCTATTTAGCAACCGCTTCCTGTAATTAGCCCTAAGAAAGGTAAGTTAACGTGGGCTCTAATGTAGTCTGTTTATTTGTGTACAAAATACAGTAATTACAGCTTTTTCTCAAATAACATTCTGTTTTGACAATTTCCTGGAAGCCTTCAATTTGAAAGTGCTGTACACTAATACAAACAAACACTTTTCCAAAACCAAAGTTTATTCCACCCAAAAATATATTTCACGTGTCAATGGGTTTTTTTGGATTCAAGTTATTAAAAACACAGTTTTATTAACCTGCCCCCCTCCCATCTAGAGCCCTCCATCTCATTTCCCTCTTTTGAGGTCCGCGCCATTCACCTTATCTACCCTGTTCGCCCTGCATTGCAGTTATTTATCGCCACTGGTCCTATCTCCGAGTTCCTAGTTAACTTCACTGCCTGGCTCCCCCACTTTCTCTCTACTGACCTTTCCTCCCCCATTGTGGGCAACTTCAACATCCCAATTGTCATTCCTACCCACCCTGCTATCTCTAAACTACTGTCTCTTCATCGTCCTTTGCCCTCTCACAATGGACCTCCCCATCCTTCCACTCCAGTGAGCACTTCCTCGATCTGATTTATACTCATCACTATGAATTCCCTGATTTCACAAACTCACCGTTCCCCCTCTCCAACCATCATCTCCTTGCTTTTAGCCTCTCCCTTCCCTCTTCACCTTCTCTCCCTCTCCAGGCTACCCTTTATGTTATTGACCCTAATACATTGTCCTCCATACTGGACTCACTTCTCTCCCCTATTTTCAACCATATCTGCCCTGACTACCTGCCCCCTAGACCCTATCCCCTCCCGCCTTATCTCTCTGCCCTACCACCTGCTTCCATCCTGCCCATCTCTTCACCCTATCCCTTGCACCAGGTACCTTCCCCTCATCGTTCAAATATGTCCTTGTCTTTCACATCCTCAGAAAACCCTACCTAGAACTGGACTCGCTCTTCAGCTACCACCCGATCTCCCTCCTTCCCTTTGCCTCCAAGCTCCTTGAGTGGATTTTCAATAACCACCTTACAACCTACCTCTTTCTCCTTGTACCACTGCAACCCTAGTTTAATTCTCCTCCACTCCACAGAAACTGCACTCACCACGGTCACTAATGGCTTTCTCACTGCCAAATTCTATTCCTCATCCTCTTGGACCTCACACCACCCTATCCTTCAGCAAATCCTTCACTCTTTTTTCTGCATGTCACTGTCCTCGCCTGGGTGTTCACATACCTTTCCAATCACTCCTTCTCTGTTTCTACCTCTGAATCCACCTTACCCCCATTTATTTTAGCCGTCGGCGTCCTTCAGTGTTCCGTTGGTGGATCCCACCCTTTCTCCCTGTACACTTGTTCCCTTGGTGATCTCATCAGCTCTTTCTGCCTTCAATACCATCTATATGCTGATAACACTCTACATCTCCACCCCAGACCTCTCCCCTGTCTCCTCTCTCATGTCTTCAGCTGTCTTTCTACTATTGCCTCTTGGATGTCCAAGTGTTCCCTCAAACTTAATTTGTCTGTAACTACACACATCACCCTCCCGAGTCCCTTCTCTTCTACCCAATTCTCTATCCAGTGACAACATTACCTTCTCCTCAGTCCCACAAGTTGGATGCCTCAGAGTTATCCTGAACTCTTCCCTCTCTTTCACTCCCCACATTCAATCCTTCTCCCATTCATGTCGTTTCCACCTACAAAACATCTCCATGATCAGACTTTTTCTCACCCTGGACTCAAACAAGAATCTCATCCCCTCCCTGGTCATCTGTCGTATGGACTATCGTAACATTCTTACATCTGGCCTTTCCTCCTTCTGCCTCTCTCAACACCAATCCATTCTCAGTGCTGCTGCCCATCTCTGCCAGTCACTATCAGCTCCCTTCCTAACCCTTCCCTACTACTCTCTTCCCACTGTCCTAATTCTTCTGTGTCACCCTGTTTGTGTAGCTCTGCCCCTTAGATTGTAGGCTCTCCCTTTTCCCACGTGTCCTCCTCTTCTCATTACTTAAGCACAAGCACACCTGTGTCTTTCCTTCTACCAGTGGCTCTGATCCTGTTTGCTGCGCCAACACTCCCAGATTGTGCTAACTTGCAGTTCCCCACCAACCAGTACTGTTTTACTGTGTTCTCTATGTATGACACTGCAGATCTTTATAAATAAACAATAATAATAATAATTGCAGAACTGTCAGAATCCCATACTCATGTTTAGCAGACCACCCCCTGCCTGAACGGCATATTGCCATAGTGTTAACAATCTAGGCAAAATGAAATTCAAAGATTGGCGTGTTAGATTCTAACACAGGCACTGATTGGACAGAAACGCAGCTCTTAGTAACCTCTCCTCCTTAGCAATCTAGTCTGCCCATTTTTTAATCTATGGAAACCTGAAATCCTATTTGATCCTTTATTCTTTGTAATGAAATTCTTAGGTCTATCCCAAGCATGTTTTAATTGCTATATTCTATTAGCCTCTACCACTTATAATGGGAGGCTATTCCACTTATCCACTACCCTTTCTGTGAAGTAGTTTTTCCTCACATTTCCTCTGAACCTACTTCCCCCCCAGTGTCAGTACATGTCCTCGTGTTCTAATACTTCTCTTCCCCCCAGTGTCAGTACATGTCCTCGTGTTCTAATACTTCTCTTCCCCCCAGTGTCAGTACATGTCCTCGTGTTCTAATACTTCTCTTCCCCCCAGTGTCAGTACACGTCCTCGTGTTCTAATACTTCTCTTCCCCCCAGTGTCAGTACATGTCCTCGTGTTCTAATACTTCTCTTCCCCCCAGTGTCAGTACATGTCCTCGTGTTCTAATACTTCTCTTCCCCCCAGTGTCAGTGCATGTCCTCGTGTTCTAATACTTCTCTTCCCCCCAGTGTCAGTACATGTCCTCGTGTTCTAATACTTCTCTTCCCCTCAGTGTCAGTACACGTCCTCGTGTTCTAATACTTCTCTTCCCCCCAGTGTCAGTGCATGTCCTCGTGTTCTAATACTTCTCTTCCTTTGTAGAATGTTTCCCTCCTGCACCTTGTTATAACCCTTGATATATATGAAAGTTTCTATCATATCCCCCTTTCCCTTCTCTGCGCCAAACTATAAATATAGGATCTTTTAGTATTTCCAGGTAAGTTTTGTGCTGTAGGCCATGCACCATTTTTGTACAATCTCTAATGTATTTATATCCTTCTGGAGATATGGCCTCAAGAACTGAACACAGTATTCTAGATGAGGCCTTACCAGTGACCTATACAGTGACATTATTACTTCTTTCTTTCTGCTACTGATTCCTCTTCCTATACAACCTAGCATCTGACTTGCCTTCCTCATTGCTTTGTTACATTACTTACCTGCCTTTAAGTCACCTGAAATAGTGACTCCTAGATCCCTTTCCTCCTCAGTAGTTTTCATTATAGTGCCATTAATACTATATTTAGCCTTTGGGTTTTTGAGACCCAAGTGCATGATTTTGCATTTTTGACATTAATCTGTAGTTGCCACTCTCCTAACCATTCCTCTACTCTACCTAGATCATTGATCATGTGTTTTACCCCTCCTGGTGTGTCTACCCTGTTGCATATGTTTGTGTCATCCAGAAAAAAAGCATACTTTCCCTTCAATACCATTTGCAATCTCACTGCTAAAGATATTAAAAAGCACTAGTTCAACCACATATCCTTGGGGTACTCCACTGGTAACCTTTCCCTCCTGTGAATACACTCCTTTTACTATAACTCTCTGTTTTCTATCCTGCAACCAAGATTTTATCAATTCAACGAGAAGCCCAAGCTTTTCAGTTTATTTAACAGTCTGCGATATATGGGACAGGGTCAAAAGTCTTACTAAAATCTAGATAAGCTATATCTACACCCCCCTCTTGATCTTTTACTTTATTCACCCAGTTATAAAAGTCAATAAGATTTGATTGACATGCTCTCCCCCCAGTAAACTCATGCTGCTTGGATCCTGTAAGTTATTGGATTTGAGATATTCTACAACTCTTCCTTTTAAGAGTGTTTCCATCAATTTCCCTACTAGTGATGTAAAACTCACTGGTCATGTCTTTTTTTAGCCTATTTTGATTGGTTTGGTCCGCAGTATAATTTCTCGGGATGGAGTACAGAATCTTCTTTCAGTCTGCAGATTTCACTGTTGAAATTGCCATCTATATAAATCCTATAGTCATAATCTAAATATATCAATATACAGAAGTGGAAACTGACACTTACAGACTATGAAAAGTGGAAGAGACCATTATCATATGGCTCTAGGGGTGTTGGGCGCACACCATTCAACGGCAGGTAGGGAGATATTCTCACACCATGAAAGAGCCTCATAGAGAGGAGATTGTTGTTCATTTATTTCAAATCCTCCACAACATTTAGAATTAATTTTTCTTCTATGCTATATGCGCTATAAAGTGAGCTGTTTTAGAGGTTAGTGAACCCCAATGAGAAAAACAAAATATCAGTCCTGCACAACTGGTGTTTGTTGGTGAGACAAATCGCTTGGAAATGAAATTCATTATTGATGTTAGGAAATTTCGTTTTCCGCAGATACTTTGCTGAAAGTAGAATGTGTAGACCATTATTTTCTTACATCAAAGACTGAAAATGAATATTTTAACTTGTTCAGCGGCTTCTCGTTGTCGGGGCTGGAATTGTTTGCTTTCTGCTTTCATGAACAGGAAGCTGTTGGATGTGATGTTGCTATATGGGATTAATATTGACATAAAACTAACAAACAAAAAAAATCACTTGTTCAGTCTAGATATAGAAACAGGAAGACGTATATAAAGTAAACTCCTTTTAGGGTTTTGATTGGCTCCTAAGTATGAACTATTCAATTTATTATCCTTTAGGAGGATGTAATATATATATTTATCTACATGACCCTACTGTACTGAACTGACACAGGAATGCCCCTTACATCATTATTATTATTATTATTATTATTATTATTATTATTATTATCATTTATTTATATTGCGCCACTAATTCTGCAGCGCTGTACAGAGAACTCATTCACATCAGTCCCTGCCCCATTGGAGCTTACAGTCTAAATTCCCTAATACACACACACACACACACACACAGACAGAGAGAGACTAGAGTCAATTTGTTAGCAGCCAATTAACCTATCAGTATGTTTTTGGAGTGTGGGAGGAAACCGGAGCACCCGGAGGAAACCCACGCAAACACGGGGAGAACATTCAAACTCCTCAAAGATAATGCCATGGTCGGTAATTGAACTCATGACCCCAGTGCTGTAAGGCAGAAGTGCTAACCACTTAGCGCCACTGATTCCGCAGCGCTGTACAGAGAACTAACTAACATCAGTCCCTGCCCCATTGGGGCTTACAGTCTAAATTCCCTAACACACAGACAGAGAGATAGAGAGACTAGGGTCAATTTTCTTTATAGCAGCCAATTAACCTACCAGTATGTTTTTGGAGTGTGGGAGAAAACCGGAGCACCCGGAGGAAACCCACGAAAACATGGGGAGAACATACAAACTCCACACAGATAAGGCCATGGTCGGGAATTGTACACATCCTTTGGTGTGTTTAAGGGCAGGTGCCCGCTCCACGCTGTGGGACATACCACCAAACATTCTGATCCGCGGGACAACGCTGTCAATTGGGAGCGGTCCAACCTAAACTGGTATATTTGGGTAATATGGGTATAAGACAAGCTCAACTCAAAATACGGGCATAGGTTGTAACCATGCTCAATGCAGCAAATTTTATACAAGTAGTATTTATACATTGTGCATACATTAATCTCCGTTCAATTCAGTCAGCGTTATTGCTGGTGGAAATTAAGCGGAGAAAACAGGAGCTCATTATTACATTGGGGAAGATGGTCGAAAACTAAGGGCAAAAAATGTCTAAGTTGTGTATCTTCACATTGGTTTTTGGAAAATGCAACACTGCATTTTTATGTATATCGTTTTGTCATGTCAATGCACTATATTGTTATGTCTGTTTTGTCGCTACCAATAATGTGGTTCCAAAGCACAAAAGAGATTTAATAGCAAAATTTAGCAGAACACAATAATAATACAAGTACAACTGATACATACGCTGCGTGCCCTGGATCCAGGAACAGTCCATCAAAGCTGATGTCTGTTGGCAAAGTGACCGTTCCTGAACCAGAGGCCAATTTATATGCTGTTAAGTTTCTAAAAAAAACACTGATGATGTCACAAATATTCATAGATTACTAAGAGAGGTCTTCATTGGTGAAGGGTTTACCATGTTCCAGTAGACTGCTGGTCATAGGTCAGTTAATTTGATATTCTTCCAAAGGAGGGGGCAACTCACTCCAACTGTTGCCTACATGTCTTCCTGCCGAAAAAGCAGTTTAAACTAGAGATGGTCACTGACCCCCGTGTTTTGGTTTTGGATTCGGTTTTGGATCTGGATTACCGTCGTGTTTTGGTTTTGGTTTTGGTTTTGCAAAACCGCCATTGCGTGTTTTGGTTTTGGTTTTGGTTTTGTTTGGTTTTGTTTTGCTATTTTTTGGGAAAATCCATGTTTTTGGGCCTAAATTAACCCAATTTAGTGCTCCAACTGTTTTAGAGACAAGTAATCTAATTGTTGAGGTAATAAATCATCCAAAAAAACAGTTTAATTCTTCGTTGGTAGGCCTATTCTACACACAAAACAGATTGTCTTCCTCTCCATCTATGCATATTGGCAATGCAGCCATCGTCTTTGAATGTATATTACACCCTACACTTATAGTTAAATATGTAAAGAAATGGAAAAAGCCAGTTTGGTTTCTGTCTCTCAAGGCCCCCCTCCACTTGTATAAAATACCAAAAAATTCAGCCATTATAGACTGTACAATATTAATTGACATGGAGAAAGCCAGTTTGGTTTCTGTCTCTCTAGGCCCCCCTCCACTTGTATAAAATACTAAAAAATTCAGCCATTATAGACTGTACAATATTAATTGACATGGAGAAAGACAGTTTGGGGTCACTCTGTCTCTCTAGGCCCCCCTCCACTTGTATAAAATACCAAAAAATTCAGCCATTATAGACTGTACAATATTAATTGACATGGAGAAAGACAGTTTGGTTTCTGTCTCTCTAGGCCCCCCTCCACTTGTATAAAATACTAAAAAATTCAGCCATTATAGACTGTACAATATTAATTGACATGGAGAAAGACAGTTTGGGGTCACTCTGTCTCTCTAGGCCCCCCTCCACTTGTATAAAATACCAAAAAATTCAGCCATTATAGACTGTACAATATTAATTGACATGGAGAAAGCCAGTTTGGTTTCTGTCTCTCTAGGCCCCCCTCCACTTGTATAAAATACTAAAAAATTCAGCCATTATAGACTGTACAATATTAATTGACATGGAGAAAGACAGTTTGGGGTCACTCTGTCTCTCTAGGCCCCCCTCCACTTGTATAAAATACCAAAAAATTCAGCCATTATAGACTGTACAATATTAATTGACATGGAGAAAGCCAGTTTGGTTTCTGTCTCTCTAGGCCCCCCTCCACTTGTATAAAATACTAAAAAATTCAGCCATTATAGACTGTACAATATTAATTGACATGGAGAAAGACAGTTTGGGGTCACTCTGTCTCTCTAGGCCCCCCTCCACTTGTATAAAATACCAAAAAATTCAGCCATTATAGACTGTACAATATTAATTGACATGGAGAAAGCCAGTTTGGTTTCTGTCTCTCTAGGCCCCCCTCCACTTGTATAAAATACTAAAAAATTCAGCCATTATAGACTGTACAATATTAATTGACATGGAGAAAGACAGTTTGGGGTCACTCTGTCTCTCTAGGCCCCCCTCCACTTGTATAAAATACCAAAAAATTCAGCCATTATAGACTGTACAATATTAATTGACATGGAGAAAGCCAGTTTGGTTTCTGTCTCTCTAGGCCCCCCTCCACTTGTATAAAATACTAAAAAATTCAGCCATTATAGACTGTACAATATTATGAAAAATGGACAAAGCCAGTTTAGGGTCACTCTGTCTATGACACCCTACCCTTAAGGATAAATTGCCCTAACAGCAGCCTTTCAAGATGGTATGTGATATGGAAATGCCACAAGTCCCTTTCCTCTTTGGGGGTAGATTGCACCCTACACTTACATAGAAAGTTTTAAAAAGATGTTATCGGCATCATCTTCAGCTTCATCCTCACCCTCATCAGTGTGTACGTCATCATCACAGACTATCAATTCATCGCCGCTTGAATCCGCCATTAGAGAACAGTCAGTGCTTGGATGTCTTGGATGGTGAAGGCCTTCCTCGTGGAAGATGTAGTTCATTTTTATAAACATCATTTTCTCCACATTTTTGGGAAGTAACCTTCTACGGCGATCACTGACTAAGTTCCCTGCTGTGCTGAACACTCGTTCAGAGTACACACTGGAGGGTGGGCAGCTTAGGTATTGCAAAGCAAGTTTGTACATGGGTTTCCAAATGGCCTGCTTTTCTTCCCAGTAAGGAAAGGGACTGTCTGACATTTCCATATCAACTACCTCTTGAAAGTAATCCTCCACCATCCTTTGCATGTTTATACTCATATTGGATGGACTTATGGGCAAAGTGACACTTTTTTTTGAAAAATCCTTCAAACCAGCCCAGATGTTAAATTGTTCTCGTCTGCCCCCTGTGTCTTCCCTGCTTCTTTTTTGGAAATTTAATTTTTTACGAGCAACAGCTTGAGAAAGTGAAGGAGGACACGTCGTCAAGCCGAGGCCCAGTTCAGCGGCCAACTTGCTGAGCAATAGCTCCTTGCAAAAGTTCACATCTCGCTCATTTACAAGTAAAGACTCAATGTAGGTTTTAAACCTTGGATCAAGCACAGTGGCCAAAACGTACTGATCCGAGTTCAAGATCTTAATAACTCGAGGATCATTGTGAAGCGAATTAAGTACTTGATCGACAAGGCCAACATACTTTGCTGAATTGCTTGCTTTCAGCTCCTCCTTCATTTTCTCAAGCTGCTTTTCCAATAGTCTAATTAAAGGAATGACTTGGCTCAAACTAGCAGAGTCTGCACTGACCTCACATGTCACAACTTCAAATGGTTTCAGCACCTTGCACAGCACTGAAAGGATTCCCCACTGTGCAAGAGTGAAATACATCCCCCCTCCTTTCCCAATGTCATGACTTGTGCAATATGCTTGGATGGCTTTGCGCTGTTCCTCCATCCTCTGAAGCATGTACAGGGTGGAATTCCACCGAGTTACCACCTCTTGCTTAAGTTGGTGGCAGGGCAAGTTAAACTGCTCTTGGAGCTGCTGTAATCTCCTACATGCTGTGGCTGAATGCCTGAAATGGCCTGAAATTTTACGGGCCACCGAAAGCATCTCCTGCACCTCACGGTTATTTCGTAGGAAGCTCTGCACCACCAAGTTGATGGTGTGAGCAAAACAGGGAATATGTTGGAAATCACCCAGCTGTAATGCTCGCACTATATTGTTGGCGTTATCTGAAATGACATACCCTGGGGAGAGTCCGAGTGGTATAAGCCATGCATCAATCACATCTCTCAGTTTGCGTAACAAATTGTCAGCCGTATGCCTGTTAGTGAAGCCGGTGATACAAAGAGTGGCCTGCCTGTGACAAATGTTACGTAGTGGTGTACATGCTGCTGCTGTTCCTGCTGGTGAAGGTGAATGACCAACCCAGTGGGCTGTCACAGTCATATAGTCTTTGGTTTGGCCACTTCCACTTGTCCACATATCTGTGGTTAAGTGAACAGTGGGCAGAATGGCATTTTTCAGCGCAATCTCTACATTTTTACACACTTTTTGGTATAGTTGTGGAATAGCTTTACGGGAGAAATGGTGTCGCGATGGAATTCTGTAACGCGGACACAAAACCTCAATTAACTGTGAAAAACCAGCTGCGTTTATTGTGGAGATTGGACGCAGATCTAACACTAACATTGCAGCCATGGCGTCTGTGATTCGCTTGGCGACTGGGTGACTGCTGTCATATTTGCTTCCCCTCGCAAATGATTGTTTCACAGTTAATTGCTGAAATGTAGGACTGCTCATTTTATTCACCTGCCTCTGGGATGACGATTCACCCCCAGCAGCAGCAACAGCAGCAGCAGGACTAACGCTTTCTTCAGAGGAATCAATAATAGTGCCGGAGTCATCCAGCCTTAAGTGGGATGCCGGGCTAACTCCGAGCGCTACTGAGGATATTGATGAGGATGGTGTGGTGGGTGTATTTTGTAGCCGTCGGTATGTCGGTGAGCGGAGGGTCTTAGCTGATGAGGGAGTGCTTGTATTCTTTTGGGAAGAACTTTCAGCTTTTCCCAACACTTTGCCATGAACTCTCGTTAAATGGCGTAACATAGACGAGGTTCCAAGATGGTTAAGGTCCCTCCCTCGACTGACTGTGGCTTCACATACACTACAAATGGCTATACAATTGTTGTCTGGATTTGGGTAGAAATAATTCCACACATAAGAAGTGGATTTTTTTGTTTTATGCCCAGGCATGACAATGGCCTTTTTCTTGTCACGTGCCAGAACTGCTGCCACTGGTGCAGGACTTACACAAACAACCTCATCCTCATCAACATCCTCATTAGCGCCCTCGTCGCCTACACAAATCTCCCCCTCATCCTCTTCTAATTCCAAAGTGGCATCCTCAATTTGGGTATCACCGGCTACACTCGGGCTATTAAGGCACACATCAGCAGAATGCTCACGATTAGACATCCCACTGTTGGATGGACTCTCCACAGGGATTGTTGTCATTTGTGAATCAGAGCAAATATTCTCCTGTAATGCCTCACTGGTATCTTGCAGCTCAGCTTTGACGCGTAACAGTAGTTGTGCACCAATTGTAGCCTGGGTAACTTTTTGGGATCTGCCACTAATAGCCAAAGGTGAAGGCCTCATTCTCTCTTTGCCACTGCGTGTGTAGAATGGCATGCTTGCAATTTTTTTTTTATCGTCACTTAACTTTTGCTCAGTTACACTTCTTTTTCGCTTCAATACAGTAAATTTTTTTTTGGTTTTTGTTTTTTGCACTAATTTGAAAACACTCTGTTGTTTGACATCGCCTTGGCCAGATGACGTACTGGGAACACTAACATCAGGACTGGTGACAGAACCTGGTTGCTCATTTAGATCATATGTGGACTGCTTTGAATCCATTCTGAGCGCAAACCACTGAGGAGTGCTAAAAATTTTTGAGTAGATACTGCTGACAGATATGACTTTTGACAGCCAGAAATATTAATGCACAATTAGGGAGGACACCCCAAAAACACTGAGGAGTGCTAAAAATTATTGAGTAGATACTGCTGACAGATATGACTTTTGACAGCCAGAAATATTAATGCACAATTAGGGAGGACACCCCAAAAACACTGAGGAGTGCTAAAAATTATTGAGTAGATACTGCTGACAGATATGACTTTTGACAGCCAGAAATATTAATGCACAATTAGGGAGGACACCCCAAAAACACTGAGGAGTGCTAAAAATTATTGAGTAGATACTGCTGACAGATATGACTTTTGACAGCCAGAAATATTAATGCACAATTAGGGAGGACACCCCAAAAACACTGAGGAGTGCTAAAAATTATTGAGTAGATACTGCTGACAGATATGACTTTTGACAGCCAGAAATATTAATGCACAATTAGGGAGGACACCCCAAAAACACTGAGGTGTGCTACAAATTATTGAGTAGATACTGCTGACAGATATGACTTTTGACAGCCAGAAATATTAATGCACAATTAGGGAGGACACCCCAAAAACACTGAGGAGTGCTAAAAATTATTGAGTAGATACTGCTGACAGATATGACTTTTGACAGCCAGAAATATTAATGCACAATTAGGGAGGACACCCCAAAAACACTGAGGTGTGCTACAAATTATTGAGTAGATACTGCTGACAGATATGACTTTTGACAGCCAGAAATATTAATGCACAATTAGGGAGGACACCCCAAAAACACTGAGGAGTGCTAAAAATTATTGAGTAGATACTGCTGACAGATATGACTTTTGACAGCCAGAAATATTAATGCACAATTAGGGAGGACACCCCAAAAACACTGAGGAGTGCTAAAAATTATTGAGTAGATACTGCTGACAGATATGACTTTTGACAGCCAGAAATATTAATGCACAATTAGGGAGGACACCCCAAAAACACTGAGGAGTGCTAAAAATTATTGAGTAGATACTGCTGACAGATATGACTTTTGACAGCCAGAAATATTAATGCACAATTAGGGAGGACACCCCAAAAACACTGAGGAGTGCTAAAAATTATTGAGTAGATACTGCTGACAGATATGACTTTTGACAGCCAGAAATATTAATGCACAATTAGGGAGGACACCCCAAAAACACTGAGGTGTGCTACAAATTATTTAGTAGATACTGCTGACAGATATGACTTTTGACAGCCAGAAATATTAATGCACAATTAGGGAGGACACCCCAAAAACACTGAGGAGTGCTAAAAATTATTGAGTAGATACTGCTGACAGATATGACTTTTGACAGCCAGAAATATTAATGCACAATTAGGGAGGACACCCCAAAAACACTGAGGAGTGCTAAAAATTATTGAGTAGATACTGCTGACAGATATGACTTTTGACAGCCAGAAATATTAATGCACAATTAGGGAGGACACCCCAAAAACACTGAGGAGTGCTAAAAATTATTGAGTAGATACTGCTGACAGATATGACTTTTGACAGCCAGAAATATTAATGCACAATTAGGGAGGACACCCCAAAAACACTGAGGTGTGCTACAAATTATTTAGTAGATACTGCTGACAGATATGACTTTTGACAGCCAGAAATATTAATGCACAATTAGGGAGGACACCCCAAAAACACTGAGGAGTGCTAAAAATTATTGAGTAGATACTGCTGACAGATATGACTTTTGACACCCAGAAATATTAATGCACAATTAGGGAGGACACCCCAAAAACACTGAGGAGTGCTAAAAATTATTGAGTAGATACTGCTGACAGATATGACTTTTGACAGCCAGAAATATTAATGCACAATTAGGGAGGACACCCCAAAAACACTGAGGAGTGCTAAAAATTATTGAGTAGATACTGCTGACAGATATGACTTTTGACAGCCAGAAATATTAATGCACAATTAGGGAGGACACCCCAAAAACACTGAGGAGTGCTAAAAATTATTGAGTAGATACTGCTGACAGATATGACTTTTGACAGCCAGAAATATTAATGCACAATTAGGGAGGACACCCCAAAAACACTGAGGTGTGCTACAAATTATTTAGTAGATACTGCTGACAGATATGACTTTTGACAGCCAGAAATATTAATGCACAATTATGGGGGACACCCCAAAAGCGCTGGGGAGTGCCAAATATGAAGAAAAAATAATAAACCTCTATCCTCCTCTCTGCACTAGCGATTTTGGTTAGAGCAATTGCAAGAACAATATGGTATTCTCTGTCCCTGCTCTAATTAGCCTATGACTACACCCTGCTCTCTCCCTCTGTCAAATGGCGATGGATTGCTGTGGAGGCGTGTATTTATAAAGTTGAAGTATCGCGAGAACCGAGTCCCGAGATCCGACGACGTCACAATGACGTTCGGCCTCGATTTGGATTCGGAATGGGCGGGAGAGTACCGAGCTGCTCAGCTCGGTACTCGGATACCCAAAGTTCGGGTGGGTTCGGTTCTCGGAGAACCGGACCCGCCCATCTCTAGTTTAAACTAACCCATAAACCGAGTGCTTTTGAGTATTAATCTCATATTGTTCATAACTTGCAACCACTAGGTGCGGTCACATCTCTGTTGACACCGGGTTTCTGCTGGTAAAATATGGATTAATATGAGACCAAACTCCAAATATTTTAGAGGACCTGACCCATAAATATCATTACTGTAATATTATCTATGTATCAGAGCCGTAACTTAGAATTCTAGTGCCCTGGGCCAGAAAGACAAATGCCGCCCCCCTAGCCCTCAATTTTAACCAAATTAACCTAAAATATTCCCAAATTGCGCCCCCCTTCAGCGTTGCGCCCTGGGCGGTCGCCCCTGTTGCACAGCCCTAGTTACGGCTCTGCTATGTATGCATAATCTTTAATTTATTCAATAATCAATTTTGTATTGGATCTTTAGAAAACGTGTACTATTTACAAGTGTAAGTGTAAATATAAGTGTGTGTTAGTAATCCATGCGATTGCGTCATTACACGTAGCCTACCAATCGCAAACACACGGTAAACCAAAATTAATCCATTTAGCTGACTTCATCCAATTATTCGACTTCAATAATATACATGTATGTGTCCATACATACACTTATATACATATGCACAGACATCATACTTGCCAACTCTCCCGGACATGTCCGGGAGACTCCTGAAATCCGTATAGGTCTCCCGGACTATTAAAACAAGTATGAGCATGTATATTTTAATATATAATTTCAAAATTGCAACTTACTTAAATTTATATAAACCAAAGCTAAACAGGAAGAAATCTGCACTTTACTAAAACAGTGTTGCACTGCAGGCGGGGGTGTGTGTGCAAATTTACAATGTGCGGACACATTTAAAGTTGAGAGAGGGCGTGTTCTAGGTCAACTCTAAATTGAACTGTAAAAATCAAGCTTTCCAGTGTTTCCGTACTACTTCTAAAAGCAGCCAGTATTAACCCTGCATGCAAAAACATAAATACATTTGCACCTGTCGCATTGCAACATGGTTTGTCTAGGAGCAAATTTGCACCTTTTTCTTTGCTCCATCACCATAATGGGTTCCTCAGAGCGGTTCAAGCCCTGGGGACGCCCTCTGCCACTCTGAGGCAGATCCTCCAGACTTTACGTCCGTCATTCATCGTTCCAGACGCCCCGTAACCATTGACGCCCTAGGCAAGTGGCTAGGTTCACCTAATAGTAGAGCCAATCCGTGGACGTCCTATATGTTTAAAATATAGTCAACTTTATTTACGATGTGCAAAATATTGAGCATTTTCCAGTAACAACAGACATCATTGTGGCAGTTACAGTTCATTGGGGCTGCCGACAGTCTCTGCTTTTCACCTCTGGGGCTCCGAGCTGAAAGTTACTTATTGTTAGAGAAGACATGGGTGGCAGTTTGTCCATAAAGCCATTCGGAATCCACCCACTGAGAGACACAAAACACTGTCTACACTTTCTTTACAATCTAATATGTAATCTCCTCATGGTGGGGATGTTTTCCCTTTCTTCAGGTTTCATTTTATTTCTTTGCTGCCTGGTAAAAACGTCCTTCCTGCTGGCTGCTGTAATTGGAGTTCAGTGAACTCCTCTGTTGATGCGGCCAATGTGCTCCTTCTGGGATAATGATGGCCAAGATTATTGTCACTGCTTCCTTTATAATTCTCCTGCCACCGACTGTTGCATCTATAGTGTACACAAGGCATCAAAGAGATTAACGCTGGAGATACAGTAGATCTGGCTTTGTCACAGAATGTAAACCACACGGTAATTATGTATTTATTTAGCCCAAGTTGAAGACAGAGCCTTGTTGGTTCCAGGGACACAGAACTGGCTCCAGAGGTAGAAATTGTTCTCCGTTGTGGTATCATTTCTTAGTGACATCACTCAATAGTTATAGTACAAGAACAAACAAATGCATATATAGCCAACATACAGTGCAACTATAGATCCAAGATGTGCTTAAGTGAAAGCCTAAATGACCAGCTCCATTTGAGCTTCTTATGACCAACGTTGTGCCGTGTATTGGTAAGTGAGCAGAAATACAACAAGAGCTATTGTAAGGTAAAGAATAATCACTGTTAAAAAAAATTGCATTCACCAATTGTACAAGTGGAGGCGTTGCCTATAGCAACCAATCAGATTCTAGCTGTCATTTTGTAGAATGTACTAAATAAATGACAGCTAGAATCTGATTGGTCGCTATAGGCAACATCTCCACTTTTTCAAACCCGCAGCTTGATAAATTTACCCCCAGATCTCTGAAAGTTGCATTCACCCTGTTGGTCCTATTTAGAAGCTCGACAGACATCAGTAGACATGGTGTTGCAGGGATATTACAGCGTAATAAAGCAAATATATAGAGAGAGTGAAGCTCAAATTGAGCTTCCCATTTTGGACCTTAAACCTGAATGAATCTTCTCTGAATATACACTGGTCAATTGCTTGAACTTGGGAATTTAAACATATGTATTTGTGTATTTTACAAAGTACCTGTTCATTAATAGTAAAATTTATATTTGCCACTCATGTAACTCCCAACATTTATAGCAGCAACATTTAGGTAAAATAATCCCTACATATTACACCCCGATCTGCACCATCATACCCATGATTGTTTTGTCCCATTCCTACTATCCGGAAGCCCCACAGCTGAACTGTTGGGAGATATAGTAACTTTGGTCTGATTTAAAGAACAAAAAAATTACTGGGCCCATATATTTCAAAACCTGTATATTAGAAGCTAAATAAAATACTTCAAATAACACTACAATTTAAACTAAATATGAAAAGCATATTATGTCATCTTCACTGTCCTGTCAGTTTAGGAGGGCAATGTGTCTCTAGCTTTTATCACTCAGGGGATGGAGGTGCAGATGTGATTGGCTGACTGCATACTGGTTTGATTACACAGAGGCGGAGCCAGTGATGTCACAGCAAGCATAACTGACATGCCGTGCTTTGCAATTTTCAGCTTTTGACCTATATCTGCACCATGTTGGCAACTGTTTACAGGCTATGCAATGTAGCTATTACTGTTAATGTGTGATGGATGTGGAGAAGGGCTCACTATACTTTAGTTCTTTTGTTTTTTTTAAAAAAAAGTTGCACTGGTAAGACATTTTCAGTTCCTGGGTTTAGTAATCATAATAGAGTTTTTATAAATTTTAGAAGTGGTTCATGGCAATAGGCTGTCATAACTGAGCTTTGAAAAACAAAAAAAGTTGCTGAAATAATTGAATGGAGAGAGATCATTCTGTGAGATGCTGACTTTGATCTTAACTTCAGTGAACATTCTGCCTTTGATGTTGGCTTCAAACTGAGTTACTTCCCCTTGCGAGTGATTTGAAATCTAGAATGATCGACCTATTGGCAGCGGTTCAGTTCAGGCTAATCACCAATGATTTTATATGGTGATAAATCTTAATGTCAGTTTTATTTCGCGAAAATATACTTTGAATCTAATTTAGCACCTGGTGAATAGAATTTCGATCACGTCTAACTAATTTAGAGCACGTCTATACAATAAAAAATACTAAATCATAGGTGACACGTGGCGTTCACTTAAATGCACACACAAATTTATTAAAAAGTTGGCGGGCCTGATTCAGTACAGAAAGTAATGCAAAAAAAATGAGTAACTTTGCACCTTGGCAAAACCTTGTTGCATTGGAGGGGGAGGTGCATTTAAAATGTGAGGGCAGATTTATAATTGGGGTAGGACATGTCCTAGATCAATTGTAAATTTTAGTGTAAAATTAAAGCTATCAAATATTTGTTTGCTAAATGAAAAATTAGCCAGCATTTAACTTATGTGTAAAATAATAAACTAATTTGCACCCCTTGCATTGGAACATGGTTTGTCCAGGAAAATGTACTCCTTTTTTTGCCTTACTTTCCTTAATGAGGCCCGAATTGTTTTATGTGATCAAGTAAGTTAAAAAAAAATACCTGTAATTGATTTAATGGATATATAATGGATGGATATTCCTCATAGCTTATCAGCCATCCACTTAACCCTCATCTACTCTGCTCGTCATTCCCTCTCTCCCCTGGCCCCTTCTTCTCTCCACTGGCATCACCAGCTCCCTCTCGTACCTGATTTGTCCACCCTCCCTTAGGATGTAAGCTCGTATGAGCAGGGCCCCTCTTCTCTCGTGTCTCCATACCAGAACGGTACTCGCAGAGTAGTTAGTGAGCCTGAGGGGGCAGAGAAGCTCTGGAGGTACATTTAGTGCTCTTGCCCTGGGATAGGTAGAATGTTAATAGTCTACCCCGGAGTATTATGGTATTATGATCTTTCATAAACACAGTTGACCTGCACACGCAAGGTCTGATTCATCTTTGTGTGGTGTATCTTGCATGAAGAAGCTCTGCGCATGCGCCAAAATTGGACTTAAGCCAACGAATATAATTGCATGCAGTTCATGTCCGAATGCAACTGACCTGTACAACTGCCTACAACTTCAAGGGTAGAATGGGGGGTGGGTAGGAGTGATCCAATATTGACAATGTACAGTAAGGGCGTGCAGAGGGCATTCTGACATATGATACAGAGAGCAATGATGCTATAGAATGCACTTACTCGCATGCTCGTTCATGGCACAATCCCTCACCACCCCTTCCTTTCTCTTCCAGCATAGGGTATATTTACTAAACTGCAGGTTTTAAAAAGTGGAGATGTTGCCTATAACAACCAATCAGATTCTAGTTACCATTTATTTAGTACAGTCTACAAAATGACAGCTACAATCTAATTGGTTGTTATAGGCAACATCTCCACTTTTTCAAACCTGCAGTTTAGTAAATATACCCCCATGTGTCCACAGAGGAGATTCCAGACTGACTGGCTCTGACTCAGAGATCAGGTTATACTCTCCCCAGGAACAAGTTTGTGACCTGAAAGACATATGTGTTCTAGCTGAGAGATTCTCTTGTCGTGGTAGCTATATCTGTTTCTATCCCAGAGAGATTTTGCAAATGGAAGACTAAAAACATGCTGAAAAATCAGGTTCATCTTTCGACGATACAAAACTTGCTGTTTAAAGTCTATGTGGAATTGCAGCATTTATTCCTTTAACTTTGCTGCTCCCCTAATTGTGCGGCTGAGACAGAGGTCTCAGCTTGCCTTATTATGGGTACATCCCAACTGTGATGTCTACTGCATCAGTAGCTACAATCTTGTTTGTACAATTTGTTTTCTGAATCCCACAACATTTTTATAAAGACCAAAAACAATCACAGCATTTTTGTTTCTTAGGTTTTTTTTAAAAAAACACGATTTTCAACACAGCTGTTTTTAGGCTAATTTTCATAGATCTCTATGTTCTTAATTTGACAACTGCCTGGGATGTCTACATTCCGATTCATCAATTTAATTGAATTGCCTTCACTCAGCATTTGAAAATGCAATTATATTAGTGGTACCTCTCTTTCATTATTCTGGGGCATTCGAGAATTTGATTTTTCAAGACGAGTTTTACAGCCAGGAACCTACTTTATGCACAAAAAAAAATATTAATTAGATGTGCGTGGCTTTGTCCAAAGCGCAGCCAGTAAGTCAATCATTTCTGATGCTCGTTCAGAGCTTCCTGCGATTTTCTGGAAAATGTAGAACCTACTTGTGCGTGATTTGCTGGCTTGGAGTGTGGATAATACGGCTGTGATCTTGTTATTTGTGAAAGGTCGAGGAGAGATAAACCAAGGTGTAATCTTGTTGAAATGGAAAGAGAATTGCTTTTGTATTTCCCATATATTTATTTTGTAGGTGTGCTGAAAATCTTTGAAGCGATGATTAAAAAGTAATCAGTGCAGGAAACCAAGTACGTTTTTATGGGCTTAATCTCTTTCCCAGCTGTCTACCTGGAATGCGTAAAAAAAATAACTATGTGTTTCTGTAATTAGGAGAACCGTGCCTAAAATATACTATATTGCATTTAAAAATTCCAAGTATCCCTCTAATTACTAAGTTGTATAGCAGCGCTTCTCACGGTGTCTGTAGGAGGAGATGCTCTGTAATCATGTTTGTGTGTATGACATTCCGTGCTCATTACCTTGTGTAGCAGTGCTTCTCACAGTGTCTGTAGGAGGAGGTGCTCAGTGATCATATCTGTATGTCATTCACTAATAGTTACCTTGTGTAGCAGTGCTTCTCACAGTGTCTGTAGGGGGAGGTGCTCAGTGATCATGCCTGTATGATATTCACTAATAATTACCTTGTGTAGCAGTGCTTCTCACAGTGTCTGTAGGAGGAGGTGCTCAGTGATCATATCTGTATGTCATTCACTAATAGTTACCTTGTGTAGCAGTGCTTCTCACAGTGTCTGTAGGAGGAGGTGCTCAGTGATCATGTCTGTATGTCATTCACTAATAATTACCTTGTGTAGCAGTGCTTCTCACAGTGTCTGTAGGAGGAGGTGCTCAGTCATCATGTCTGTATGTCATTCACTAATAATTACCTTGTGTAGCAGTGCTTCTCACAGTGTCTGTAGGGGGAGGTGCTCAGTGATCATGTCTGTATGACATTCATTAATAATTACTTTGTGTAGCAGTGCTTCTCACAGTGTCTGTAGGAGGAGGTGCTCAGTGATCATGTCTGTATGACATTCATTAATAATTACTTTGTGTAGCAGTGCTTCTCGCAGTGTCTGTAGAAGGAGGTGCTCAGTGATCATGCCTGTATGATATTCACTAATAATTACCTTGTGTAGCAGTGCTTCTCACAGTGTCTGTAGGAGGAGGTGCTCAGTGATCATGTCTGTATGACATTCATTAATAATTAATTTGTGTAGCAGTGCTTCTCGCAGTGTCTGTAGAAGGAGGTGCTCAGTGATCATGCCTGTATGATATTCACTAATAATTACTTTGTGTAGCAGTGCTTCTCACAGTGTCTGTAGGAGGAGGTGCTCAGTGATCATGTCTGTATGACATTCATTAATAATTACTTTGTGTAGCAGTGCTTCTCGCAGTGTCTGTAGAAGGAGGTGCTCAGTGATCATGCCTGTATGATATTCACTAATAATTACCTTGTGTAGCAGTGCTTCTCACAGTGTCTGTAGGAGGAGGTGCTCAGTGATCATGTCTGTATGACATTCATTAATAATTACTTTGTGTAGCAGTGCTTCTCGCAGTGTCTGTAGAAGGAGGTGCTCAGTGATCATGCCTGTATGATATTCACTAATAATTACTTTGTGTAGCAGTGCTTCTCACAGTGTCTGTAGGAGGAGGTGCTCAGTGATCATGTCTGTATGACATTCATTAATAATTACTTTGTGTAGCAGTGCTTCTCGCAGTGTCTGTAGAAGGAGGTGCTCAGTGATCATGCCTGTATGATATTCACTAATAATTACCTTGTGTAGCAGTGCTTCTCACAGTGTCTGTAGGGGGAGGTGCTCAGTGATCATGTCTGTATGACATTCATTAATAATTACTTTGTGTAGCAGTGCTTCTCACAGTGTCTGTAGGAGGAGGTGCTCAGTGATCATGTCTGTATGACATTCACTAATAATTACTTTGTGTAGCAGTGCTTCTCGCAGTGTCTGTAGAAGGAGGTGCTCAGTGATCATGCCTGTATGATATTCACTAATAATTACCTTGTGTAGCAGTGCTTCTCACAGTGTCTGTAGGAGGAGGTGCTCAGTGATCATCTGTGTGTGTCTGACAGTCCCCTACTCATTAGCTTGTGTAGCAGCGCTTCTCACAGTGTCTGTAGGAGGAGGTGCTCAGTGATCATGTCTGTATGACATTCACTAATAATTACCTTCTGTAGCAGTGCTTCTCACAGTGTAGGAGGAGAAGCTCTGTGATCACTTCTGTGTGTATTACTTTCTCCGCCATTGTCCTTGTTAAACGGGCAAAGAAATTTCCCCACGTCCGCACAAGCCATGCCCCAGGTGGCATAAATAGAGCAACATTTTACCTAAGCCACACCCACTTCCATTTAAACCACATCCCCTTTTTATTCTGTAAATCATTATACTTGGGTGGTGTGGATTAATTAACTTAATAAGATTTCAAATGCTGGTTCCTCTATTAAACAGCACACACTGGATTCATTATGTAGATAAATGTTTATTTTTTTAATGCCTATCTTACAAGTATGTGTAATTATTATGCAGCAATCTTTGTCCATGAACCAGTATTGGCACAATGGGTATACTTCAAGCACTGGTAAAAGCTGGCATCACACGGACCATTTCAAATGCAGCGTTCTACACCCGGAAAAGTGCAGAGATGTGATAACCCTCAATGCAGCATTCCTAGTTAATTGGTCAATTCTCATTGACCTGTTGCTTCCCCTTAGTGGAGCGACCAACAGAAATCTGCATTTTCTGTGATTGGCCCGCCAGCCCCCCAGTTGTATTCAATACAGATATACAGATATGTTGTCCTATCTAAGGGCAAATTAATACATCTAATCATAAGATTAAGTGAGAGTTCCACCTTTAATATAGAATTCTAACTATAAGAGTTCATAAAAACCAGAGAACTGCAATGTTACTGATATACTGTATACTGATAAAGTTTTATTTGAAGGCTATTTAGCCATGGATCAGTTATGCATTATAATTATAATTATTACCGTATGTTACTGTATTTGGCAATAACCCTTCTTTTATGTCCTTATATTATTATTACTACTGTTTATAAACCTACAGTCATGGCCAAAAGTGTGAGAATGAGTATTGGTTTTCACAACGTTCGCTGCTTCAGTGTTTTTAGACCTTTTTGTCAGATGTTACTATGTTATACTGAAGTAAACTTACAAGCATTTCATAAGTGTCAAAGGCTTTTATTGTCAATTACATTAAGTTTATGCAAAGAGTCAATATTTGCAGTGTTGACCCTTCTTTTTGAAGACCTCTGCAATTCGCCCCGACATGTTGTCAATCACCTTCTGGGCCACATACTGACTGATGGCCGCCTATTCTTGCCTAATCAATGTTTGGAGTTTTTCAGAATTTGTTGGTTTTTGTTTGTCCAACCGCCTCTTGAGGATTGACCACAAGTTCTCAATGGGATTAAGATCCTGGCCATGGACCCAAAATTTCGATGTTTTGATCCCCGAGCCACTTAGTTATTACTTTTGCTTTATGACAAGGTGCTCCATCATGCTGGAAAAGGCATTGTTCATCACCAAACTGTTCTTGGATGGTTGGGAGAAGTTGCTCTGGGAGGATGTTTTGATACATTCTTTATTCATGGATGTGTTCTTAGGCAAAATTGTGAGTGAGCCCACTCCCTTGGCTGAGAAGCAACCCCACACATGAATGGTCTCAGGATGCTTTACTGTTGGCATGACACAGGACTGATGGTAGCGCTCACCTTTCCTTCTCGGGACAAGCATTTTTCCAGATGCCCCAAACAATCTGAAAGGGGATTCATGAGAGAACATGACTTTACCCCAGTCCTCAGCAGTTCATTCCCTGTACCTTTTGCAGGATATCAGTCTGTCCCTGATGTTTTTCCTGGAAAGAAGTGGCTTATTTGCTGGCCTTCTTGACACCAGGCCATCCTCCAAAGTCTTCACCCCACTGTGTGTACAGATGCACTCACACCTGTCTGCTGCCATTGCTGAGCAAGCTCTGCACTGGTGGTGCCCCAATCCTGCAGTTGAATCAACTTTAGGAGACAGTCCTGGCTCTTGCTGGATGTTCTTGGGCTCCCTGAAGCCTTCTACACGACTATTGAACCTCTCTCCTCGAAGTTCTTGATGATCCGATAATTTTTTTCTGTGCAATCTTACTAGCAGCAATATCCTTGCCTGTGAAGCCCTTTTTGTGCAAACTAATGATAACGGCACATGTTTCCTTGCAGGTAACCATAGTTAACAGAGGAAGAACAATGATTTCAAGCACCAGCCTCCTTATAAAGCTTCCAGTCTGTTATTCTCAATCAATATGACAGAGTGATCTCCAGCCTTGTCCTCATCAATACTCTCACCTATGTTAATGAGAGAATCACTGATCTGATGTCATCAGGTTCTTTTGTGGCAGGGCTGAAATGCAGTGTAAATGTTGTTTTTAGGATAAAGTTCATTGTCAGGGCAAAGAAGGACGTTGAAATTAATTGCAATTCATCTGATCACTCTTCATGACATTCTGGAGTATATGCAAATTGCCATCATAAAAACTGAGGCAGCAGACTTTGTGAAAAAAAATATTTGTTTAATTCTCAAAACTTTTGCCCATGACCGTATGTGTGGGGTTATGTGCATTGTCTTCATTATTTAGAACATTTTCTAATATAAAATTTAAAAATATATCAGAAAAACTCGATAATGCCCTGTACATATGTGTCATATTTTACTAAACTTAACGCTCTTTTAATGCTAAATGCTATTACAAGTATCATCTGACATTTTAGTCACTATTACTTGAGAATTATTTGGATATTGTTTTATATCCTTCCCTGCTTTATAACAGTAAATGATCTTTCATTTCCAGCCCCCAGTCAGCTGCGTAGAGCAAACCATGGATGATGACAGACATCATTTTGAGAAGTTGGAAGGGTCAGAGTATTTATTAAACTCTGGAATTGTCTTCACCTGACTTAATTTAAGGACTGACAAATCAATAAAGCCTTTTGGCCTCTTTGTCAATCTGTTAAAATCATCAAATACATAGTTACCGTGCAATAAAATGCTCAGAAATATCTCACATTAAGGTTTGTGCTCTGCAGAGATGCCGATTGTTTTGTATAAGCCCAATAAATGTATATATGTTTTATCTATCACTGTAACAGTGATTATTAGATTGATTACAGGTATATTTTATATAATGAATAACATCCTGGATAATATGTTGATTACTATTATTATTAGGTGTTTCAGGACAGGTTTATTAAAGGGTAGAGTGACTGATGCCAAAAAAATTCAAAGTATCTGCTGAAGTATATTCATCTAAGCTATTGGTGGTACTTTATAACACACCAGCAGATTGTACATTTGGGGACCTCTTTTGTGCTCTACATACACTTGGGTTTACACCCTACAGTGCTGCGCCACACAATAGAACAGCTCATTGGCTTATGTGCCCCCATCTCCTCCCTTCAGCTCGTCCTCCCTTCTCTCCCCTCCTGTCTCCTCACCCATTCTTCTGCTCCATTGTAGCCTGCCTGGAGTTTCTGAAGTATTGGTACTTTTTGTTCATTGTTCTGTATGGTTTCACCCTGTATAGTCTACTGTTCGTACTGTGTGCTGCGCTGCGGATACCTTATGGCGCCTGACAAATACATGACAATAATAATAATAATAATAATAATAATAATAATAATATGTGTCCTTGGATGTATTTCTCTGTGTTTGACCTGTCCACCATTACAGAGGTGAAAACGTTAGATCCAAGCCATGTCCAGGTTATAAAGAATGATCTCAATATAATAATTCTGAAGGCTTCTGTTGCCTTCATCTTGTCACTACATATCATTGTATCTAGGCCAAGTGTTTAAAAGAACAATAGCCCTACATGTTTTATTTCCCCTTTGTATTCATGTACTGTAACTATTAGGGAATTACTTTGTATATATACTTGTGTTAGAAAACTTTACTTAGTTCCAATGTCAGTCTGATTGAGGCACTCATCATCTAGTACAGCTCTATTATTCACTTTCTCCTCCCTAGACTTCCCTTATCTCCTCCCAGAGCCCTCCTGTCAATCTTACTGATGTGGAACAAATACAGAGAATAATCCCCCAGCACACTGCTTTAACCAGTGGGCGATTTGTCTCTACATTTGTTCCTTTCTGAATAACCCCACCCTTTCAGGCACCTGCTATGAACCTATAAATTGATGAGTAACTTCCACTTCTGTCTTGTTAATCTTATTGATGTGTTAGAATCTTCTCACAATGCAATAGATTTATAGTTATAGCATCATTGAGGGGCAGAGTAGGATGTTTTGGGGGTGTTTAGAGGTACAGAAAGGTCATAGCCTGCATAGAGGGACAATATAGGACTATGTCTAGAACATATACCCTTAAAAAGTGGGAGGCACATATAGAAACCGTTGTAATTCCTACACTGTTCATCTGATTTGGATGTAAATACCCTCAAATTAAAGCTGAAAGTCTGCAGTTAAAGCACATCTTGTTAGTTTCATTTCAAATCCATTGTGGTGATGTATAGAGCCCAAAATATGAGAATTGTGTCGATGTCCCAATATTTATGGACTTGACTGTACTATGGTTAACTGGAAGACCTTGCCTTAAGGAAATAATTTCACCATTTGTTCCAGAAGTTTTCTTTGTAAAATATTTTAGTGCAATAAAGAGTTTATTATTATTATTATTATGTTACGGGGGTGACACTTATGAATGTATTGCGTATGTGTGATGTTCCCGCAAGCGTGTTCCTTATCTGTCCGCTGCTGTTGCTGCCTGCAAGAGACGCGAGGACTGAGGTGGGACCAATAATTACGCGTTGAGAATACATTCAGCCAGTGACCACATCTATCTGCCTCGTTGCTGCAGAGACTTTTAAATTGCTAATAATTTAATAAGCTAACAAAGTTAATTAATTATAAGAGAAATATTTTTTATTAGCTAAGATGTTAAATTTATCAAATAAAAAATAACAATTAAATGTAAATTCTGTGTATGCACTTTGTAACTCCTGCTCTTTTTGTATATATTTGCTTTTGGTGTCCAGCGGAATTCTGGTAAGGGCTTAGGGGCTAGATTTACTAAGCTGCGGGTTTGAAAAAGTGGGGATGTTGCCTATAGCAACCAATCAGATTCTAGCTGTCATTTTGTAGAAGGTACTAAATAAATGAAAGCTAGAATCTGATTGGTTGCTATAGGCAACATCCCCACTTTTTCAAACCCGCAGCTTAGTAAATCTAGCCCTAGGTGTGATGAGGGTGAGATAAAGGTTGCGGGGCACTGCTGCAAAGGAAAGGGGCTGATAGAAAGTAATTGTCAAATAATTTCAAACTCATCCCAAAAAATAAAATGCATATATAGTCATGAACAAATCATTGCAATAAAATTAACTTTAATATCATTAAATTAATGATGACTCATGATGATTTTATAACCTCTAAAGTAATCTTATTTCATAATACCTATCGGTTCCCCCTTCTGCAAACCAGACTTACTCTAAATCAAAATGTCTCAACCATGGGAAATCTGGCCCTGATAGCAGAAGAAAACTTTCCCATGGGCCTGTTCCTTATTATTATTATTACCATTTATTTATCTAGTGCCACTAATTCCTTAGCGCTGTTCAGAGAACTCACTCACATCAGTCCCTGCCCCATTGGGGCTTACAGTCTAACTTCCCTAATACAAACAGACACACAGACTAGGGTCAATTTAATAGCAGCCAATTAACCTACCAGTATGTTTTTGAAGTGTGGGAAGAAACTGGAGCACCCGGAGGAAACCCACGCAAACACGGGGAGAACACGGGGAGAACATACAAACTCCTCACAGATAAGGCCATGGTCGGGAATTGAACTCATGACCCCAGTGCTATAAGGCAGAAGTGCTAACCACTGAGCCACCATGCTGCCCAGTACAGGAAGTGCTGTTACTCAAGCAGGTTAGCTAGGTTTGCCCTGAAGTTGCCATTTGACATCACTCCTCTCTTTCCATTCTTGCACACTTTGATTGCTGACATTGTTGTAAAACCTTTTCTATTTAAATCAACAACACATAAATAGTTTGCAGTTGATTTGAATATTCTGTAAGACTAGATGGGGCACCAAGCCATCTACATCTATATTATTTACTTGTATAGTTATTATATCCACAATATACCATGTGCAATGTACAGTATGTATCCTTTTATATATATTTATTATAACTCTGCTTGTTTTATTTATTGTTTGCAGGTCCCTGGGGCAGATGCATGGGAGATGAATGTGGACCTGGTGGTATCCAAACACGGGCCGTTTGGTGTGCCCACATTGAGGGATGGACCACTCTCCCCACAAACTGTAAACAGACCGATAGACCTGAAAACCAGCAAAACTGTTTTAGGGTTTGTGACTGGCACAAAGAACTCTACGACTGGCAGCTGGGCAGCTGGAACCAATGCACGCCGGTCACGTCAAGGGTATCAGAAAAACCTTCGGAATGCACAAAAGGGGAGGAGGGGGTTCAGTCCCGAGAGGTCGTCTGTCTACAGAAGGCAACGGATGCAGAAGCAGACGATAGTATATGCGAATACTTTGAGCCCAAACCCCGGCTAGAACAAGGTTGTCTTATTCCCTGTCCGCAGGATTGTATCGTGTCTGATTTCTCTTCCTGGACAGAATGCTCCAAATCCTGCGGCAATGGATTACAACACCGCACGCGGCACGTGGTAACCGTGGCACAGTTTGGAGGATCGGCTTGCCCCAACTTGACGGAATTTCAGGTCTGCCAAACGTCACCGTGTGAAGGAGAAGAAAATATGTACAGTCTAAACGTTGGACCCTGGAGCTCGTGCTCATTGTCGCTTTCTAGACACGTGAGACAGGCCGGAAAGAGGGGAAAAAATAGGGAGCGGGCGAAAGACAGAGACAAAACCGTGAAAGACCCAGAGGCTCGGGAGCTCATTAAAAAGAAGAGAAATCGCAATAGAAAGAACCGTCAAGAGAACAGATACTGGGATATACAAATTGGGTATCAAACCCGACTGGTGACCTGTATGCACAAAAATGGAAAAACTGCTGCACTAAGGTAAAGCTTTATTATGTATTATTATTATTATTATTATTATTATTATTATCTGATAAGGCGCCACAATGGGTGCGCCTTGCTGTATAGAGAGGATACAACAAAACAGTAAATAGCATTACAGCACAATACAATAAACACATTGCAGTATAATTCACAACACAACTACCAATAGCCGCATAAGGCAATGAGTTGCGAGGGGGAATAGCAACACACTATAACTAAAAGAAGAAAGGAGGGATGAATCAGTGCAAGATCAACCTCTGCCAAGGAGCCTGGGTGCAATTACAGGATCGGAGCCAGTGATTAAGCTGTGAAGACAAGGAAGTTGTGGAGACTGAGGGCAGAGAACCTAGGGAGGAGGTGCAAGACATAGCAGGCGTGCAGAAAGCATAGGTAACAAAAGGAGCAGGACAGGAGGGAAGAGGACCCTGCTCGTGGCAGCTTACAATCTACCTTGCAATTTTTCTGACATCTAAATACATAATGCAACAGTGTTCCATCACCAATGGTGCACGCAGGATTTTTAAGGGGTTTCCCCCCCACCCCAAAAAAAAAAAAACGAGAGAGCTGCTATATAGTACAGTGGTGCCGCTATGTGGGGCACTTCTTTAGCGGAGGGGTTTCTGAAGACCCAGAAAACCCTTCTGCGTGCGCCCCTGATCACCCTAAATCGCCACTGCCGCTTGCTTTATAAATATAGTGCGACGGAATGTTTTCTCTACATCTTAAAGGTGGCGGAGAATTCAAAGCTTTTTGGCTATCGCTGCATTCTAAAAATATTTATTGAAAATATTTTGAATGTCCAACAGGACACTTTTCTTATCAGCAGACTGGAGTAGTGTTGTCACTTGTGTAACAGACTAATTTTTAAGGTGTTCCATGAATGAATGTAAACTTATGTATAATACGGAATAATGTGCACTATATGGTAACATAACAATTTAACAACATAACAATTGTAACAACATAACAATTTTTTTAACTCACTTTAGAGTTCCTTCTATAAAAACACTCAGCCTGCAGCAAACACCATTCATGATGTTACATACAAATAACAAATTGCTTTTGCCTATCAACTTGTGATCTTATGTTGTACTGAACATTTAAAGAAATAAATATTGCCTAAATAATATATTATATTTACCCCTTTTAAGTTGTACGCAGTGGTACATCCCCTTGAAATCATTTTGTACAGTAAAATGAACAACCCCTTTAAGCATTTGTACTACACAACCATTTGATGTCTATTTAAGCAAAGACGTTTTAACTCTACACTACTAATATCTATTTGGGGAATTATCCAGTTTTATTCTCAAAATGAAAAATTGTTACTGTTTCGGCTCAACCGGCTGAACAATAAAATTAAAAAAAGGACTAATTACCCTAATAGGTCCCACGTCCCTTATAATTAACCAACACTTGGTAATTAGTTAGGCATATCATGGTAGATTGCCATTACTCAGGGAACTGTAAAGTAAATATGCGTCTTAATTGTAGTAAATTATTGTTATCATTAATCAGGTTTTAAACTGGTACGTTGTAATAATTTTTTGTAACTCAGCGGTGTCTCACTAATAATATATAGAAATATTGATTGTTAAATGACAGAGGACAACTGTGTAATAAATAACTTTTAATATTTTTTGAAGTTTTGTCTTTTGACTAGCATTAGTGTTTTTGTTTGGTTCATGCATAAACGTAAAGTCATAGGTGAATTTTGGATAGGAAATTGAACAGTAGCTCTTCCAGAATAATAAAATAAAATCTAACTTTCAATGGTCTTTTCGGAATTTTTGGAAACTAGTGCTAGATTGTCAAACCTGCAACTTTTTGGTTGGATGGGCCCTTAACTATCTACTGACCGCAGAAAGGCTTAAGGGTTATTTTGTTCAAACGGCAATTCTATTAAAGACAAAAAACGATGGGCTTTGTCTTTAATAAAAGTGCTATTTTAAAAGATGATTTCAAACCTCCAGGAATCGTATAGTAAATATACTCCTCAAACTCAATGAAATCTTAGAGGCCGTTTAAAAATGGGGCATAGTGACAGCTTCCAGTTCTAGCCCTATCACTGTTACATAGGGGTTAATGTGATCGCCAAGCAGCCGGATGCAAGACTGGGATTATAAAGTTAACATAACTTCCTGGAGGTAGCGGCAGCCATGGGAGAGCTGGAAAGAGAAGATCTATATCAGGATTAGATCACTATTACTAGTAATTTATTTCTGCAAATGGACTGGACAAAATATTAAAATTGCAAAATACAAATAGGCCAAAACTGCCAACTTTTCCTCAGTGGCTTCAGGGAGATCCCGGGGGAAGGTGGGCGTGCGGGGGCAGGGCTTGATGAAGTGCATCATTTTGGCCCCACCCCCTAAAGGATTGTCACAATTTTGGCCAATTACAGCAGGGGGAGGGGCTAAGATGATGCAATATTTACGTCATTAAGCCCCCCACGTCCCCCCCCACCACTTATCTATTGCGGGGGCAAGAACCAGGAGGTTGCCTTTCTCTCCCATGAGCCCATGAGGTCTACCAGAAATGTGGGAGTCTCCCGGACATTCCAGGAGAGTAGGCAACTATGCGTTAAAGAAAAGCAGCTAATGAATCTCTAGAGACTGAAGTGTGTTTTTTATTTCTGTCTCCATTACTGAAGTCATGTTGTCTTACCTGTCAGTCTTTGATTAAATCTTGGTCTCCATGAAAATGGCCACCTCCATAGACATCAATACATGGACATAGGACACAATTTCTGAACTGTGTCATCATGCCACAGATGGCGAAGCCAACCATGTCTTGTACTGGCTCAGCATCAGGGAGAATGCCAGACTCTTCAGGGAGTGAGGGAGATCACCCCTATTTCAGGGAGTCTCCCTGACATTCAGGGAGAGTTGGCAAGTACGATATAGGCTTACAAAATAAGCCCCATCTATTATCTAGGCTCCTTTCTTGCCCCTTCCCACAAGATAATATCAGGCATTCTCTATGTCTGCGAAATTTTTTGCAAGAAAGTCACGCAGAATAATCTGAAACCTACAAAAAGAGATTCAATTGTCCCTAATTTCTGTCCACTGTACACACTATATCCATTTACTTCCGCCATAAGGATCTTTTCAGCTGTATTTTGAGTTAGGAATAAATCCAGGCGTTGCAGTGCGCATCTTGTCAAAACCAGGTGCAGACAGCTGTAGAGTTGTGGGAGCCCTGTCCTAGCTCAACTATAAATTGCAGTGTAAAAATAAAGGTGCCCAATATTTGTGCTACATGCAAAACAGTATTTTTCCTGCATGCCAAACAAGTTTGCATTTGAACCACTTACTTTGCAACATAGTTTGTCCAGGAGGACATTTGCACGCTGTAGCTGGATTTGCTCCTAAATCTAAATCTATATACTGTATTATACACAAAAATAAATTGATTATATGGACCAATTAGTCATTTTCTGACATTAAATTATAATTGGATTGAGCGATCTTCTCTTTTCAACAATAAGTTATGTAGCATTTCTTTATATATGCTTTACATTCAAAGACTTCTCATGAACTCACCATGATTTTTCTTTAAGTACCTTGGACTCAGATAAAAATATCTCCAGCCACAGAAGTACAGATGATTTATTCACAACTGAATAATGTTTTTTCTTTTTTTTTAAGCAATTAAACATATAACGGGTATAAAAAAAATGAACCAGCATGCCAAATCTGTGAAAAAAAAAAGTTCAGGAAAAAATTGTGAAACGAAATCCATGACGCATTTCTGACATTAAAAGAATTTACAGAAGCCCAAAAAGTAATTTCATATTTGCATCAAAACAGTTGCAATCCAGTTGTAATCCTCCCTTATTCAAATTAGTTTAGAAATAATCCCACCCAAAATTAAACATTTAGTTTTGGGTGAAGGTCATAAAGATGAAATAAATTGCAAGTTTTACTTAGCTTCGGTTTGGAATTATCTCAGTCCAGGGAGTACAATTCAGCTTTGCAATTCTTTATGTTATGACTAGGCAGCAGTATAATCAATTCCTCTCCTGTATGAACCATGCAAATTCATATTGTAAGAGCATCGACAACAATGCTGCCTATTTTTATTAAGCAGGTGACAGTACTAGATAGGATTGCAATGCTAACCTGCTGCAATCTTAGTGAGGTCCCACTGGATTGAAGTAACTCTAGACTGAAGTTAAAATAGAATGTGGGGAGGCATGAATCGGGTCTTTTCTGACTGGTCCACCCCTGAAAAAACTAATTTAAAGTAAAAAAAACAAAAAAAGGTTAACAAAAGTTTTAAATAAAAAGTTAAAAAGGTCCATCTCTCCCCCAGTTTCTTTTCCAGTCCCCATAATTGTGTCACAAATTCTCTGTGAACTGACGCATTTTGCATGCAAACATGCATAAATTTCACTCAAAATGTACATGGTCTCAAATCTACAAAAAGTCACCTTTTCCCCGTTTTTTTCCACCTACTCCGAACCCTGTCCCCACTTACACTAAGGATTTGTGTTGCCATCATAACATAACTTCAAGAAGAAAACTAAAAGCTTATAAAACTAACATGTAGAGATTTGTCTCTGATCTTTATAACTCCATTAGATTATGTACAAAGTATTCATATTTGGAATCAGGAGAAGTAGCTGGGTACATTTTATATTCCGCTTGTGGGTTTGCACTAATTGCCTAAAAGTAGCTTTGGGAAAAAAAAATATAAAAAAGTGTGTCACATTCTGTCTGGTTCCATTTTCCCCTATATATACCTTATAAAGTAAAATATATTTATTCCAATGTGCTACCAAAATGCAAACCCTATCTGTCTTGGGGAAAAACAAACAAAAGAAAAGTAGAAGAAAAAAGCACACGTAATAAGGGGTTTTGTAATAACCCTCCAACCATTAAGAGGTTAATTACTATTGTGCTAAATTATTTTTGTTCTATTTTTTTTATATACTTATACTTTGTGTTTCATTATGTATTTTCCTTACTTCTGTGAAAGAAAAGCAGTCACCTGTCGTCTTGTAAGATAATTCTATATGTGACGGGTTGCTGTATAGGGGAGGGAATGTGTCAAGTCCATGCGGGGGGTTTGCTCTGCAGATTTTATGCACTGCAATCTCTGACTGAGGTAAATGTGAAGGATGAAGACAGAAATGAAGGAGAGAATCTGTAAGTATTGCTCAGAGTCAGCATACTTAGCAAGTGTTCATATACTATATTTGTCCCATGGATCAGCCGTGTCCTGAAATGGTTATCCCAGTGAAAGATATTCTTATTGTTATCTAGTGATGCCAGAGGTTGCCAAAGAGGAGGATATCAGTCACAACTGTTTATATGGGTATTAACACCACTTATGTATTGCAAAACATAATTTATTCTAAGTCAAGGAGAGGATAGCTTGATCCAGTACATTACCGTGGCTGTCTGTGAAGTCACATTTGGTGTATAATATGTTACATCTGGAATATTTTCAGATCTTAGTATGTATTACTACATCATTATCACCATTTATTTATATAGCGCCACTAATTACGCAGACCTGTACAGAGAACTCATTCACATCAGTCCCTGCCCCATTGGGGCTTACAGTCTAAATTCCCTAATATACACACACAGACTAGGGTCAATTTGTTAGTAGCCAATTAACCTACCAGTATGTTTTTTTGGAGTCTGGAAGGAAACCGGAGCATCCGGAGGAAGCCTACGCAATCACGTGAAGAACATAAAAACTCCACACAGATAAGGCCATGGTTGGGAATCGAACTCATGACCCCAGTGCTGTAAGGCAGAAGTGCTAGCCGCTAAGCCAACGTGCTGCCTACATTAATTAATATTACACAATATATGATGATTTCTATTTGTTGCTTTGATCTATTGTGGATGAGATGCAGGTATTAAATGGTTTATCCATCTAAAATGTATTTCCCCCAATGTTCCCTATTTTAATATTTATAACGGCCAAAGAACGATGATCGCCAATGCTGTAGATGCTGTACAGCTCCTAGGTCCAGGATGTAAGTTGTCCCAGATGCCTTGGTTCAGCTAATTAGGCACAGGTTGTGTCAATATTACATTGGACCCTTTAACTTGCACACCAGGGAAAAACTTGTTTACTGCACTAGAATTTCTTTTTGTTTGTGCGTTGTTCAGAGCTTGGCTCCTACAAGAATTGAGCTCTGGCGACATCCCTTGGTTCCTGGGGACCAGTCTGGAAATATTACAAGCTTTTCCCAACTGTCTGATCTTCCATGTACATTATTCAATATAATATAATAAGGTGCGCTCGCTCCCCTTCCGCTGCCTGTGGAGATCTTGTTGAAATCATCACTGGGGTTTCTGTAGAGGAGGAAAAGCCTCTGAATATAGTAATGCCAAACAATGCCAAATCGTAAAACTTGGGTTTACATACTCATACAGGATATAGAAGAAAATAAGAGTCATTAAATAAGTTGAAAAAAAGATTAATACAACAATAGACTCACTATTTATACATACACTTTATTAACCATTATTAGCAAAACAAATTTGGTATCATTATGAGCATTATAAATTGTATAATATAATACACTTTGGTCTGCTTTAAATGCAACTTTCTTTAAAAAAAAAAAAAAAGATTAAAAGTCACTTAAATAGACATCAATATATAAAAAAATATTTCCAATGAAAAAAGCAGGAGAAAATGTGAAAGTTGGTCGGTTCATACAGATGCCTATTTATGGTAGGGGAAAAGTCCTTTCTTGGGCGAAAACGGGTGTTGTTTACATTTTTTTTTTCAATAAAACTTTTTAATAAAGCAAATATGGAAATTGCGAACGGTATATGTCAATCAGCAGTGTAGAAATAGGAATATTACAATCCCAAAGTTACATGGAAGGAAATATCAGGGAGCGATAGACATATGTAATGCAACGATTCCAATGATATTGACATAGATCAAAGCAAAGCTGTCGACACATTAGTCAATTGAAATATAACGTCATGTAATCATGACGGAAGTCCCAGGTGCGGCATAATATGAAACAGGAACTGTTATTGCGGTACAATTGTCGCCGAATGAGTACTGCCGATATTACCCAAACACCACAAATTAAAACAAGTATCTCCAAATAGGACCATGTTGTATTCAGGGTCTCTTGTCAATATAAGGAAATCAGTATGGAGATCATCATCATCATCAACATTTATTTATATAGCGCCAGCAAATTCCGTAGCGCTTTACAATTGGGAACAAACATTGATAAGACAATACTGGGTAATACATACAGACAGAGGTAAGAGAACTTCAGATGAAAGCAAATTGCTATTCTCCAGTAAAAACAGAGAGTCTCCCACCAGAAGTCTGGTTTCATTCCAAGGTATACCGAGGTATATTTAAAACGACTGATTCTAGTATTTGATGGAGCTAGACAATGGAATCAATAAAGCTCTCCCAAATCTATAAAAAAGCCTTTATTTCATTCTTCTTTAGTTTTTTTTACATATTTTAAAAATGTATTTTTAGGCTGCCATTCAGTTTCTCCAGGGAATATCCCTAAGCTCTCCTGACAAAAATACAACATTAAGTTACAAGGATTGAAAGTTTTTGCAGCGAAAACTAGTCCTATCCCTGCTTAATAATAAATAGGCCCCATAGAGTAAAACACCTCTGGTCCTTAAAAGGTTAATCACTGAACACTTTCTTGGAGCCGTACACTACATTCTATTTTAGCGTTCTCGCAACTGAAGCATCCATGGATTTTCACAGTAGAATAGTTTTAGGGAAAGCGGATTATTACTATGGATTGTTTTCATGAATATTCTTTCTGCACTAATCACAGTTGGCAAAGTAAAGTGGCACACGTCCCTGAGGCGTCCTGATCGAGGCAAAGTAAAATGTTTGCAGCTGATAGCAAGACAGGAATTTTATTTCTGTGATTACTGGCATTTTTTTTAGTACATTTTCTTCACAACAGTTCACTTTTCTCTCTAACTAATGTGCATTGTAATCCTGATTTGCTAAATGTAAAGTTTAATTTCACCTGTAACCTTAACTACTGGTTATTATTGCGTAATTGCCTGGGGAAATTCAGAACAGTAATTTTATAAGGCTGCAGGGCTGGATGTATAGAAAGTCCCAGGACTGAAGAGGCAGATTTGCAGGGGTTTATACAGTTCCCACGAACATAAATTTAATATCACAAATAAGATCATATCTAAGTAAACTGGTGAAGGGAATTTGCACCATAACTTGCATAGGGGTGTACAAAATCAAAAGACTGGTCTGTAAGTTACTAACGCATTTTTCTTTACACAGATTGTATTGGAGGGTATTTAATTGATAACATGCTAAACTTATTACTCCTAGTAGTCTGCAGGTGACAAGAGGACATCCACTTGAACTGGAAGTAAATCGTTTTCACCAGCAGCACAGGAAAGGGTTCTCTGCTGTAAGGGTAGTAAGGCTTTAGAGCTCTTTACTTAGGGAGGTGGTGATGGCCAATTCAGTATATTAAATTAAATTTGAGTTCTTACAATAAATGCTACCTTCAGCTATGATTATTAAACTGTGTTATTAGGATGATGAATCCAGTTATTTAATCTGACAGCCATTTAAAAGGTCCAGGAGGATCCATTGGCAGATACAATGATGGGGTTATCTTTTGACTTACGCTGGATAAATACAGCTATTGCACATCAGAAAATGATGAACTTTATGTACCTAACTATGCAGAGTAACTATGTAACTATGTGAGTGTTCCCTGATTAGGGAATACAAATGATCAGAGAGACAGATTAGACAAACCCCATTTGTAATGTATAACTTTTTCATACCTTTATATTCATTTCTTGTGGAGTGGACTAACAGTCTCCAATGTCATTTGCAGCTTTTGTCAGCAGGAGAAATTGCCGATCACTTTCCAGTCGTGCGTGGTTGACAAAGAATGTGAGGTGTCAGAGTGGTCGGAATGGAGCTCTTGTGCCACGGCTTGTGATTCAGCGCCCCCTAGTGGTAACCGTACCAGGAAAAGGACTATTAAACAATTTCCCATTGGCAGAGCGAACGAATGTGCAGAACTGGAAGAAAATGAATCGTGTATACCACCAGCGGATGGGCCGCACGCCTGCGTAAAGTAAGTATGGAATGGAAGAATTAGCACAATTACTGGGGTCTGCAGAATCGAAACATGCTAGAATGTAAAAATTGTATTGTATAAGTATATTATTTATGCAAAACCATTTTTAGTGCTAGCAGTGTAATTGTATTGTAAAAAGTCTGATTCAACCTCGTTTTTGGGCCACTCTCTCCTTTTGTACCAGAGGCAGTGTATTACTGAGCTGTATGAAATAAAAATTCCTGGGGGTAAATGTATCATAGTCCGGTTTTTGCATCACGTGCGAGATTGGCGAGTTGACAGCTAAAATTTAAAGCAGCGCTGGCTTGTAAAGGCAAGTTTGCCTTTACAAGCCAGCGTCGCTTTAAATTTTAGCTGTCAACTCGCCGATCTCGCGTGGGATGCAAAAACTGGACTATGATACATTTACCCCCTGGAGTATTTATATATATAACTAAATAGGCCCACTATGCTCTCTTTCAGTCTTCAGTAGCACAATCTGTTAGGAGGGAGGTGCTTCTCTATTCACACTAGCAGACAGTGACTGACAGCTAGGTAGGATGTGCACAGTGTGTATTGGTTCATTCGTACCTAGGGGCGTGGTCAGTGATGACACAGCAGCTCAAGCTCAGCTCTTTGACCTGTATGAGATCCCATTAGGACATGTAATGTTGTGGGTGGGCTACTAAGTTACACTGTAGCCAGAATAATCTTATTTCAATGCAAATTAGAGCACATGACCCTTAAAGGACTGGCGCCCCAATTGCTCACCCATGTAGAACAACTTGTCAAAGGGCAAATCACCAATCATATTATCCCATCTAGGTGTCATTCAGCGAGGGCTTACCATTAACTAGTTATTCAGTACAATACACCCGCTACAGAAGAATACTTTACTCGTATGGGGTGTGCACTAACTTGGAGAACTATACTGCAAGAACATTTGTAACCACTCCTGTGATACTGGGCTCCTCCCCTTTAATTATTGCTTTCTAAAAATTGTCTGTACAGCACATCTCTCCTCATAGTCGATCAATCAACTGCATCCACAGATATCTTTCTCTTACTTTGTCTATTCCCATGATCCAGTTTGGGCTTGCAGGTGAGCCGTCAGCTTATGGGAAATTCAGGAAAAGACTTTGGGCTAGATTTACTAAACTGCGGTATTGAAAAAGTGGAGATGTTGCCTATAGCAACCAATCAGATTCTAGGTCCTGATTCATTAAGGATCTTAACTTGAGAAACTTCTTATTTCAGTCTCCTGGACAAAACCATGTTACAATGCAAGGGTTGCAAATTAGTATTCTGTTTTGCACATAAGTTAAATACTGACTGTTTTTTCATGTAGCACACAAATATCACTTTTAAATTTCAGTGTACAAATAAGCTATCAAGTATTTGTGTACTACATGAAAAAACAGTCAGTATTTAACTTATGTGCAAAACAAAATCTAATTTGCACCCCTTGCATTGTAACATGGTTTTGTCCAGGAGACTGAAATAAGAAGTTTCTCAAGTTAAGAACCTTAATGAATCAGGCCCCTAGTTATCATCTATTTAGCAAATTCTACAAGATAACAGCTAGAATCTGATTGGTTGCTATAGGCAACATCTCCACTTTTTCAATCCCGTAGTTTAGTAAATGTAACGCAAGTTATAGTGAAAAACAATAGTAAGAGAAGTTTCCAGTTTGACATAACACAACACATTTTATTAACACAATGTTAAAGCTGCTCTACCACATTAGGAAATTAGATCCAGGCAGGATCTAATTTAAATCCACAATTGAACACATAAAAACCGTCTAGCTGATCTTATGAATTTGAATTGGAGAAAACAGAAAAGATTTTGAGGTTTATCTTAAATCTTTTTATTTAGAACAGAAAGTCCAACATTTCACAAAGTACAACAGAAAGGATATTCTCATTTAGAGTCGGGCGCAAAGTCCGTTTCAGGCGCATCCTGCACGTTTCCACTGACGGACATGCGCAGTAAGCAACAGTTGCCGGCAGTTCTGTCTGCTTTTCAGACGCAGTGTACACTTGCAACAGCTTGCGTCTCAGTACGAGGAAAAGGGTGGAACACAGGGTTATGTAGGCGTGACCATGAATAATTCAGATACTGTGGGCGTCTACCTGCAAAAACTACCCTAGTCGGATCAAGACGCAGGCGGAACATACGTCAAAAAAGACAGAAAAAGTGCGGCAGGAATTAGGTGGCGCAAGTAGTTAGTTAGTTAGCTGCAGGAACTGGGAGCAGTTTGGTAGGATATTACGAGAGGGACGCAACTGGGGTTGCATGCCAGTCGTAATACCCTATAAAGCTGCGGCACACTCCCACTCCTACTCTTTCATGTAAGTCTTAGACGCACATTGCGTCCGACTCTAAATGAGGCCCAATGTGTATAACCGCGTAGAGGTAGAATATCAAAAAGTCAATTTAAGAGAGTGACCAAAAGGACAGAACATAATATTGACGATTGTAACTAACACAGGAACTGTCCTGTCCAACAAATCAGGGAACATGATCTAAACTCAGGAGAGAAGTATAATATTCTGATGCATGGTTTTACAAAACATAAGGAGGGGTAAGTGAATGGGGGCAGGGAGTGGGGGGGGGGGTTGTGACTCCATCCCCCAGGCAACCAGCAGAGTAACAAAAAATAAGTCAAGAATAAAATGAGTGTAATTCAATGTATCCAAAGCTCTGAAAAAGTTAGTTTAGACATTTCCTGGGCTTGGGGAATTGTTAGATACCAAGGCTCCCAGATTTTATGGAAGGTCTTGATCCTATCGTTAATCAGGCTTGAAATAAATTCCATAGAGGCTTTGTGCCATATTCATTTGTGCTTGGCTGTTTTTTTTTATTCTTCAATCTTCGGTAGTATGAAATTTAGCAGCGTTGCAGTTGTTAGGAGTTAATTCATCACTTGGATACTAATTGATTTTATGGGATTACACAGCCGCATAACTAGAGGATCAAGGTCATGTTTATTAATCCAGAAATGGGACAATTAACACCAAATGAATATGAATGTGCCACAGTTTTTACAACACTTGTTAGATGAAGTGGGATAAATAACGTGTAATTTAGAGGGATACAATATTTTGAGTTTTATCCAATGAGCCTCTTACAAAGAAATCGTATGCCTTTATCACAATTATTAGAATATAATTCCATCATACATTGTAGCACAGTATCCCACAGTAACCAATCATCAAATAGCTTGATCGGTCTAGCGCAAGGATGACTGAAGAAAGGACGTTTCTGATTGGTTGATATGGGTTGTCAATAGCAAAAAAAAAGTTTCCCCCCCCCTCAAAGATAAAATTCAGGATTCTAAGTGTCATTTTATTATGATAGATATTTTGATAAATTCAAACCAAAAGGATGTTAAAGTACCCAAAACGACATACAGTATGTTGCAAAAAAATATCAAAAGATATCTGCATTTAGATCTATTTCTGTTTTAAGACTTTGTTTCCCACCACCTTAATTTCTACACAAGAAGGGTAATTTATAGGAGTGCAAAAACACAACCCCATCAGTCAAATGCTGTGTAGTGATGCCATACTCTTATTTCTGCCCTGTTATACATTAAAAAGGCTGTATTTTTCCATGGGTTTGCTTGTTAAAGGGACTCTGGAGCTGGCTGCATCCAGGAGTCAGTATGCATTTTGAGTTAGACCTATTTGTGTCACCTAGGTACATTTATTGGTGCGCAGGTACCCCAAGTGTCCTGCCGAAGGGGAAGGAAATCAGTCCTTAATGAATCAGGCCCAAAGAGTTTCTGAGTCTTCAACTGCCGTTTTCAGGCAGAAGTCCTATTTTAAGTATCAAGAGAAGAGACAGGACTTAATCCAGTAAGCTTTGGTACCCAGTGAAATGATTTATAATAGGCAGCATAATGTATCTGTTTAAATATGTTGTCGTAACTACAGCTTTAGGAATGTTGTTATCTGTGGAAATATTTACATGACATGTGATCTGGGACCTAGGTACGTCTGGAGAGCCACAGAATGGACGGAGTGCCGCATTGATCCCCTGCTGAGTCAGCAGGACAAGAGGAGAGGGAACCAGACGGCGCTCTGCGGGGGAGGGATTCAGACACGAGAAATCTACTGTGTACAAGCCAATGAAAATCTGCTTTCTTACCTCAACACAGTGAAAGATAAAGAAGGTATGTCTGTTATTTATTGTATGTCTAACTTCTGAACAATTGCTTCTTATAATCCACATATTTCCTTTTAAAAAAAAAAAAAGACATAGATCGTCTGCATTCACCATGTACAGACAGGGGTGCAAGAGGGGGGTGCCCACATTGTATAAACAAAAAACAGGGATACTCTGCACTCTCCTTTTCAGTAACAATATTACATTAATGGGCCCCCACTACTTGGCAAAACTTAGGACCACATCTAGAGATGAACCCAATTTAGCATAAATTGGACCCTGTAACTTACTAAGAATTTCGAGCTGCACGTGGGGATTCCGGGCCATAATACCAATCCTAGGCTGGCAAGCACGGGTCTGGATTCATTAGTGAGTGTCACAATTCCGAATGAGGGGTATCTGCTAACGTTGATGCAGCTCAGGTATAGGGTGCGGAGTCTAACGCGTCCCCTGGTCTTCTCCAGGAATCCCCACAAGGAGGTATGGGTTCCGCTGCTGGGGGCCAGGGCCGCCATCAGAAATCGTGGGGCCCAGTCAAATGAAGCAGGCAAGACCCCCACCCCCTCCCATGAACCCCCCGCCTCATGAACCAGGGCCATCTTTCCGACTGGGCACGATGGGCAGATGCCTGGGGGCCCAGGGGTAAAGGGGGCCCAAGGCAATGGAAAAAAGAATCCTGTAGAAAAAAACCTTACCTTTTGTGGTCACAATCCGGCTCCCTCCCTGGTCCCCTCTTCCATGACGGGGGTCAGACTTAGGTGATTGAAAGGTAAGTTAAGGGGGGCCCTAGTATATATATATATATATATATATATATATATATATATATATATAATATATAAGCCTAGCGGCGTGTGTTAGTCTGTGTGTGGGAAAAAAAACAACAATCTGCAGCGCCACCTGCTGGGCGGAGTTTTACACTGACCTACTAAATTCTTAGCATTATCTAATATATAAAAGTAAAAGCCTAGCGGCGTGTGTTAGTGTGTGTGTGTGTGTGTGTGTAAAAAACTATTTTCTCAGAAAGGGCTCATCCAATTGACCTGAAATTTGGTATACTGACATTATTTGACAAAAAAAATTGAATAGTAAAGTCAGTTAACTTCCATCATCCCCCCTTCCCCCCGTGGGAGGGGTAGTAAAGGCTAAATTTACAAGTTGAGGACTTAAACTCATTTTCGTGAGGTAATTTTACCTCATGAACACACATGTGTAGCGGCGTGTGTTAGTGTGTGTGTGTGTGTGTGGAAAAAACTATTTTCTCAGAAAGGACTCATCCAATTGACCTGAAATTTGGTATACTGACATTATTTGACAAAAAAATTAGAATAGTGAAGTCAGTTAACTTCCATCATCCCCCCTTCCCCCACGTGGGAGGGGTAGTAAAGACTAAATTTACGAGTTGAGGGGTCAAACTCATTTTCGTGAGGTAATTTTACCTCATGAACACATATGTGTTGCGGCGTGTGTTAGTGTGTGTGTGTGTGTGTGTGGAAAAAACAATTTTCTCAGAAAGGGCTCATCCAATTGACCTGAAATTTGGTATACTCACATTATTTGACAAAAAAATTAGAATAGTGAAGTCAGTTAACTTCCATCATCCCCCCTTCCCCCCATGGGAGGGGTAGTAAAGGCTAAATTTACGAGTTGAGGGGTCAAACTCATTTTCTTGAGGTAATTTTACCTCATGAATACACATTATAAAGGGCGCTTGCGTTGGGAAGTAACGCTTTTCCCCTGAGGAGGCCTGGGCTAGGCCCAAATGCATGACAAGAACCTTTTTAAGACCTTAAGTAGCTTGAATTGACTAGAATGCATGAGTATCATGCACGGGTTAACTTGTGTGTCCACCAATAGGAAGTTCGTCATTTGGAACTTCCTGTTGGTGGATGCGTTCCACTGCGGAAGTTAAGGCTGGCGTCTTCGCTGCTGTCTTCAGTCTGGCTGTCACAGTGACAGCCAGGCTGAAGATAGCGGGCCCCCTGGTAAGAGTGTGCCACCGGGCCTCCTGGTGAGCCCGGGCCCGGTACAAGGGTACCCCTGTACACCCTGATGGCGGCCCTGCTGGGGGCACACAGGTCGCGGTCCCTTACAGAGCCGTATAGCGAGGTACAAGACGGGTAGTCAGGTAAGCTGGTTCGGTAACATGCTGGCAGTGGATAATGCAAGGGAAATCCAGAAGAATGGTCAATCTAGCCGGGTCAGTGATTTGCAGAGGATAACGGTACACAGGGAGAGTCCAATACAATAGTCAGGCAAGCCGGGTCGGTAATAGGTATGCACAGGGAGAATCCAAGGAGAGTAGTCAGACAAGCCGAGTCAATGGGAACACAGAGAAGCAGAGAATAGTCAGAAGCCAAGCCGAGGAAAACACACTGGAAACGCTGGAGCAAGGATGACCTAATACTCAGGCACCAGCATGGGGTCAGAGTCTGCCCTATATACTGCTGAGCACCAATGAAATGCCGACAGCATGATGTCATCTGCCACCGCCGGCAATCCGAGTAGCGTCCCGTTGCTTTGCAACAGGACGAGCCTGCTCAGTGGAGCCGGCAATGGAGCCGGAAGCCTCGCATCTGGTTGCCAGGCAACCAGACACGGTGGAGGAAACAGAAGGCAGCCGTCCTAAAGGAGCAAACGGACGGCGCCTGACAGTGATATCGGGGGCCGCAAAAAAAAATGTGGGCCCCCTGCCAAGGTATTACCTGCCCTGTGCCAAAAAATGCTACGGCTCTCCCCACACCCCTGGTGCAGTTGGTGTAGGGTAATTGTTTAAAACTAGATTTTATAAATATATATTTTGTCCATGGTGGACTACAGGTCCCAGCATTCTGAGGCTGCCATTAAGTGTTTGAGCATGCAGGTAGTACAGTAGTAGTACCTGCATTCAGCTACTATAGTAATACTACAAGCGCCAGCATACCCATGGCTACCAGATTTTTTCATGTTTCATGTCCACTTTTTAACATTGCAACCTGGATCACCTAGGTGGGGGTAACTCTTGTTTCTAGGAGTAGACTATACTTTTTGGATTGTGTTGCCTTCCTATGATACTCAAACATCTTTCCCTTTCCAGGAGGGCTACCATGGTTCCCAGATTTGTCAAGAGAGTCCCAGTTTTTGCCACAGGAAAGCATAATTACTCCTTAAGTACTCCAAGAATTCAGACTACCAACGACAGCAGATATCAATCTTACTGCGTTCAGCTCCCACGTGGGCATTTGCATTGAATCATGTGTCACATGACCGTCTGAGGGTGTTAATTTTAATATCAAAGTCATGTGCACCAGGGCCTGGTTGTCCAATAGGCTGACTAGGCTGCAGCCTAGGGAGCAAGTCTTCTGGGGATCGCAAAATTGTGACAGGTTGAGGTACAAACTGAAATCAGATTTAAAATATAAAAGAGAATAGTTGTTCTCCAAAGTAAAAAGAAAGTGTGAAAGAAAAATAGAGGAAGGTTTAATCTTGACGCATTGCCATGGTAAAGGCTGAAGACAATGAGTAATCCTCGGGCGGCCGCTTGAGGATGAGCGAGTAGGAGAGATGAGGATGGCGACAGGTGCAGGAGTGACAACCCCCATCTTCACATCTTCACCCTCTGTAATGTTTATGCCTCTGTTCTGCTATACAGATCTGATTTTAATGAAAACGAAATGATTGACAGAGATTGCTGTGACCCTTTTTAAAAGTCATGGAGCTGGGTTTTCGAAAACACGGGAAAATAAACATTGCTGGGGGGGAGGGGTGAAGGAAGCCAGGCTTTGAATTAAGGACAACTCCGCTTTTACCGACTGCGTTTCAGCCTGGTGTGGAAGGCAAGGGAGAGTAACGAGCACATTAGCCTAGGGCGGCCTGAACCATTAATCGGCCCCTGATGGGCCCCCTAAATTTTGGTTATGTTATTAGGATGTTTTGGACCAACTTATTAAAATATTACAGTTCACAATAAAATAGATTTTGTTGAATGCGTAACAAATGCAGCAGTGTCATATTTTCCAGCTGATAAATATATGCGGTACAAGAAGATAAGATCCTAGTTAATATCTGATTGGTTGCTAGGGGTCATCGCACATTTGTGCTGTCATCGTATTTTGATTTATTACGGCTAACATTTCTTATAAGAGAGCAAAGTCCCACTCTTCCCTGGCCAATACTCTGCATAATCCCAATATGCATCCCCTTAAGAAACCACATATTAAACACTGAAATGAAAATGACAGGTCACAGCATCCCCCAGAGCCAGTAAACCAGGCATCTATAAGTGGGGATATGTGCTTTGGAATGTGTGCATAATTATGCTTATTTTCATCAACTAAGGCTTTGATCAGTCATCCAGTGCCACCGAGCGGGTCTCCTGTGCTGGCTGATAGCAAATAATACAGATATTTATGGTAATCATTTTTATACACACCGGTACATTTATATTCTCAACGATTTTCATACACGAGCATGTAGAAACATTTTCTTTGCAGATTTCGGCATTAACAACATTATATCATTTTTCTACTGAATCCTCTGCCTTAGTTTCCTTAACATGCACAAGTATTCGTTTATGGGTGCAAATGTGACACCCTGCAATATAAACTCTGATTATAATGAACGAATGTGGATCAATAGTTGCAAAATAGTAAAGATAAAAGGTGCTCAGGATGAAAGATGAGAAAATCAGTTACCGTTTTGAAGTAGCAATGGTCGTAATGTGCGATCTTAGGTCGCGCAAAGCCATGTTACCGAAGTGGGGAGCAGGAGGACTGCGGAGAGGGATCATCTTCAGATGGCTTTACCCATCGGGGTCAAGCTCCGAAAAGCTAGGCTTTTTGGAGCTTGTTAAACTATCTCACATTGAAAATGATAGGCACTGTGGTTTAATGCAAAACTTCAATGATATCTCATGCGTTAGGGTCTTGTTAGAAAGAAGTGATACTTAAAAATGCCTAAACAATGCAGGAAAAGTAATTTCTGTATGGTTCATGGCTTAATAAATAAGCCCCTAAGATTCTTCCCTTCCTCATAGATTTGCATATATGTAGTTTACAGTGTTCCGTAACTCTAACTGGTAACTTGACTCAGGAACTCTATTACGTTGACCCAAGGGGTAAAGCTTATCATAGAAGGGGCAGACAGTATTATGACAGTCCCCAAACCACTTAAAAGCCTGCTCACAAGTTTAATTTAATATTGTCTGACAAATCTTCAGGATCAGAAACTCATCACACCTTATATACTCATAAATTGCCTCTCCTAAGCCTCCAAAGTCTTCCATAAAATTTGCCCAGCGCACACATGAACACTGGTTAGGGTCTGCGGCATTTTCTTTTCATTGAAATTGATCGCATAACTATCACCATGTTAGTAGATGCAGAAGGATGATGAATGATATCCGCCGGTGTGTGTAGTCCTCTTCAGATCGTAGTAATAGTGTGAGCCAGAATTAATCTTTCTTGGCCAAGTGTGGACAAACTGAACAGCGATCCCGTTTCTGGACTGTGTGTGGCCAATGTTAGAGACAGACTCTCTTAATAAGACAGACCGGCCCCGACCAATCACAATGGTACCCAGCACCGAAGCCAGCACGATGCACTAGTCTGGTGATTACATATACATGGTGTATATGCACTTTGTACCACTAGCTAGATTTTAATTGTTCTTGTTAAAGAAAAATAACTTGTGTTAAGGGAATAAAGTAAAAAGTTTTTAACCTGTAAGACATTAGTGGCTCAGGGCATGAATCATATAAGTCTCCATACATCTGCAAATCATAGAGAGCTTGGAGTTGTTGAGAGTTTCATGTTTTCTCATGAAGATGCCGGATGAGTTTTAAAACATGAAAAGTGTCAGAGGTTTGCTAGGTCTAGAGTCAAAGCTTGATAAAACTTCAGATTTTGGAGTTGTAGTTTTGCAACTGAAGGAAGAATCATCTATTAATCATCTATAGAGCTTTGATCTATACTTAAAGCTGCATCTAGACTTCTCCCTCCCTCGCCGCTGCACACCTGCGTCCCCTCTCTGCCAAGCCTTACACTGGCTCCCCTTCTCCTACAGAATCTTCATCAAACTCCTCTCCCTCATATATAAGGCTCTCTCCAAATCCACTGCTTTCTACATCGCCAACCTCATCTCCTCTCTGGTCGGCTAATGATCATCACCTTTCCTCCCCTCTGGTATCCACATCTCCCTCCTGCAAGATATCTCCTGTGCTGCCCCCACCACTGGAACGATCTCCCTCGTTCTATCCCCTAGCCTGTATAACTTCAAATAGTCACTGAAAACCCATCTGTTCATAAAAACCTACCAGTCCTCCACTTAACCATTTCACCATGTAGTACACCTCACCCTCTTTCATCCTCCATCTCTCCCTCTCTTACTTCTTGCCCTCAGATCCCCTTACATTGTCTCACCCACTTGTCATTTAGATTGTAAGCTCTAATGGTCAGGACCCTCTTCCCTTCTGTTCTCATTACCTATAACTTTTGCTCAACAGCTACACTGTGTACCTCCTCCGTGGGCTCTCTGCCCATTGACACCACTTCTCCATTGTCTTCACACCTCATCAGTGGCTATAAACCTGTTTTTTACGCCCATGCTGATGTGCACAGGTTTCAGCCTAGGCTGAATATATCCCTTCATCATCATTTATTTATATAGCGCCACTAATTCCGCAGTGCTGTACAGATAACTCACTCACATCAGTCCCTGCCCCATTGGAGCTTACAATCTAAATTCCCTAATATAGACACACACTCACACATAGACAGACGGAGAGACTAGGGTCAATTTTGGTAGCAGCCAATTAACCTACCAGTATGTTTTTGGAGTGTGGGAGGAAACCGGAGCACCTGGAGGAAACCCACGCAAACATGGGGAGAACATACAAACTCCTCACAGATAAGGCCATGGTCGGGAATCGAACTCATGACCCCAGCACTGTTAGGCAGAAGTGCTAACCAATAGGCCACTGTGGTACCCCTTGTACAGAATATACCCGCGGAATATACCCCTTGCACCCCATTACCCATCCAGGCCATCAGTGGCTATGTTGAGAGTTGTAGTATTATTTCTTTACTGTATTCAGGGGCAGGCTGGACTGGGGGATATCTGACCCCTGGGCCAGTCCCATAGTGGGCTACTTTGGGCTGGGCCACTGGGTCACCTGCATTTTCTTTTCCCTTTAAAATGATCCTAACTGGATGCTGAGTCGAATCTTACCCCCCAGGCTTTAATGTGCCAGCCCTCCCCTGACTGTATTGTACTGTTATACCATGTACTCAGGGGCGGGCTGGCCCGGGGGGCAGGGGGGCCGCCCCCTGGATGCAACATACCACATTTTTACCCGCGGCCACATCTGATGACACGAGATGCAGCCACATCATCAATGACGTGGCCTCATCCCGTGTCATGTGATGCGGCCGCCTGTGTGCCCCCCCAGGATTCCCTCTCCCAGCCCGCACCTGCATGTACTGTCTTGTTGTTGGCCCTCTATACGAGGCTGCGGACCTTATGTGATGCCCTGCAAATAAAGGTTATTAATAATAATAATAATAATAATAATAATAATAATGATAATAATATAATAATTTCTGTAGAACAACTGATCCCGTGTTCTGAATTCGATCAAACGAAACTATAATTTATTTAATATATAAATAAATATGAGCTATTCTCCTACTTGACATTTTACTTTTTTTGAATCCCTTTTTTTCATTTTATTTTAATTTCAGACGGCCACGTCCATGGCGCATCAAAGTCCAGCGAGGCGCCTTTCCTGTCCATCACTTTTGAAATAACAGGTGGGTTAAAATTAATAATAGGCTTCTTTTGTTTGTTTTTTTACACTAAAAAAAAAAGATTCCCCTAAATCAAGGATCAGGATCAGTCCCAGCATGACAGGGTATCTTGGAACTTGTAGTTCCACCATGGCTGTAGAATTGCAGTCTGCCTACCCGTAGTCTCAGTAACAGCGACATCCTGGTATTATCCGCATCATGGATTTTAGCATTCATGAAAAATGAAAATGTTACCATATTGTCTCCATCTGTTGAGAGTGTCTGATTCTTTAGTGATTCATTTATTTGTGACTCTATGATTTATTTATACTGATACAGTCTTTGCTTATGATTCGGCATTCTCTCATCCTCTTTAGCATCTGTTAAAGTGATGACAGGCTTATAGTATATTGGAGCTCTGTATTCAGGGATTTTCAGCTCTTGTCTGCAGCTAAAACATTAATAGACCATCATTGTGTAATGGAATATACTCTCATTTTAATCACTGTAAAGACAAAACATTCCTTATTGTGATTTCAAGTAAAGGAAAGAAGCATTTGTAATATGAATGAACTTATAGTTTTATTTTTAGAAATAAACATTTTGGGAGAGGTGTATTGTTGTATCCTTGCTATACATCGCTGCGGAATCCATGGCATCTTATATATAGAGGATGATGGTATGTTAGTCTAGTTACCTTTCAAAGGTACAGTAAGAGCTTAATAGAAGGTATTCACATGCTTTCAACTGCTGACGTTTATAATGGCCAGCATTGTGCCACAGAACCAGAGAATGAAGGATGATTCTCCCTAGGCATTGTGGGTAGATTGTGAATAAATACGTTTTTTTTACTTGCCCCCATTGACCGTCCATGCACTTTGAACCAATGGGTACTAACATGGCTACAGCCAGAAATATAGACATAAATCCAGCTACAACTGTTTCCACCATTTTTACATAGATCTCATCAGTGCAAGTTATGGATCACTGGTTTCTGCTGTGTGTGACATAAAGAGTAATGCAACATGGCATGCATTGGGGTTATAATAAGGTGGAATAAAAATGAGCTTAAATGGCCTCAACAAACAAATAATTCAGCTGGAACCTAATTAAAACGAAATTCATTAACATACAGTTAATTTATAGACCAACAATAATAATAATACTATAATATGCCTGGGCAGCACGGTGGATCAGTGGTTAGCACTTCTGCCTTACAGCACTGGGGTCATGAGTTCGATTGGCCTTATCTGTGTGGAGTTTGTATTTTCTCCCTGTGTTTGAGTGGGTTTCCTCTGGGTGCTCCGGTTTCCTCCCACACTCCAAAAACATACTGGTAGGTTAATTGGCTGATATAAAAAATTGACCCTAGTCTCTCCCTCTCTGTCTGTCTCCCTGTCTATGTGTGTCTATATTAGAGAATTTAGACTGTAAGCTCCAATGGGGCAGGGACAGATGAATGAGTTCTCTGTGCAGCACTGCGGAATTAGTAGTGTTATATAAATAAATGACGATGATGATGATGATGATATGCTCAGAGGCTGAGTCTTGCAGCTCTTAAGATCCGTACAGGTTGGTACTAATATAATATACGTACTGTGCCAGAGACCATCATCATCATCGGCTATTTGCCCCTAACCACCTGCACGTAATACGGCTATCTCAGACATATATTTGCGTATTTTTCCCAGTCTGCATCTGTCCCTAATTGCGATACACACCCTTACTGTTCTCGCCCACCGTTAGAACCTCCCCGTCCCGCCTCTCTAGATACATGCTGCCATAAATGGCAGAATAACCCAAATCTGCATGGTATCTACTTTCTAGGCATGCACAAAGCGAGTTCACGCCAAGATACGCTACGCACACTGCCATAGTGCGACTCCCCATGTATCGAAGATGTAAAACTTTCAATAAAGGTTTCAAAAAGTTAATCCATTATATATTGATTTCGAGGAGATGATGGATTAAAGGGCTTTATGGTAATCTCAGCCTTAATTATGTTAATAGAGATTTGAAATGTATTACTTATATGTTCAGTGATGTATTCAGTAAATATTTTCCCAGCGTCTCATGTAGCTGCGCCATATGTTAGTTTCTCATTTACAAAGCACAGATAGCTGTGTAATATGTTACTAGAACAAGCAGTAAGAGAATCGGCCTTACAATTTATTTTATTAACATGAATTATAACGAGTAAAATAGGCAGTTACTGCAGACATGTAATGGATGGCGTGGAAGCGTGTAATAAAATCCCTGCTGATTCTGTATAATAAATGTCTGTGGCTTCTTCGAGTTCATGAATTTTCCTGAGGGTGTAGAAAGAATTTACTGTCAGAGAAATACTGTGTCTCTGCAGAAACAGAAAGCTCCCACTCTGCTCTTCAATTCAAATTTAAACAACAAGTAAACCCACTGTCGGAGGTTACAATATACCGACGGCTGAGTGAATAAAAGCCCTGAAATAACTGGAGTGTTTATAGAGTACTTAAGCGAGATGTCCACTCATCTCTTTATTGTTAATTCAATCTCCTAAATTAAACCCAGTCCCAGAAGATGACTTTCCCAGAGTCAATCATTCATACGATCCGTTGGGTCCCCCATGTCTGCCCTGTGCGTGGGACTGCGAGGGGGGAGCATGGTACAGGCCATACATCACAGGACCAGCTGTTTTGTGTGAATCTTCAGGGATCTTTATTCAAATGCATAAAAAGCTACATTTTTAGTTTTCAGTAGAACTAGGCTTTAAAATCGCCAGTTGGTGACAGTCTACGTTATTATTTATTTCTGTTATCAGTTATCATTTTCTCTGCAGTACTAGAGGCAGCAATATTGTTCTAGAAAGTGAGATTACTGGCTGTAGTTGTAGCTGCCCAGTACATTCCATTGGAGTAGAGATGGAAAGTTTCACAACTAATCCACGGAATGTTCAGCTCATTTATTACTTGTCTTCGGAATGTTGCAAGTCAGTCAAGCGGAATGTTGCCTATACTACATGTTCCATGTGGAATTACACCTGGTATTTTTGTTCCTTATGGAATGTTTGTACTTCTTATATTCCAACTACACCACGGAGCACAATCAATTGACATCTTCTTAGTCCCAGCTCCATATATATATATATATATATATATATATATATATATACAAGTTAACCTGTGGATGATACTCATGCATTCTAGTCAAATCAAGCTACTTAAGGTGTTAAAAAGGTTCTTGTCATGCATTTGGGGCTAGGCCAGGCCTTTTCAGGGGAAGAGCGTTACTTCCCGACGCAAGCGCCCTTTTTTAACGTGGTTTTGTCCACATGTCACCACCTCATCATTTTTCTCCATCACCTCATCCTTCATCTTTATCGCCACATCTATCCAGATGTCTATCCAGACACAGGGATCTCTCTCAGCGGTCCTGAGTATCACACTCCTCTCGCTCTGTCATCCCCGGCAACCACCAACCACTCCCACTGTCACCCCCGGCAACCACCAACCACTCCCAACTGTCACTTCTCCTTCAAGAAATATATATATTTTTTTAAAATCTTTATAAACACTTTTAACAATTAACAAATTAAATTAACAAATTAAAAACATCTTAGTATACCAAATTTCAGCCCTTTCTGAGTTTTTTTTCCCCACGCACACTAAGAATTTAGTAGGTCAGTGCATAACTTCGACCAGCAGGTGGCGCTGCAGCAAATTTCAGCCCTTTTTTTTTCACACACAGACACACGACACTAGGCTTTTATATAGTAGATATATATATACATATATATATATATATATATATATATATCAAAGCAAAAGCAAAACGCAAGCTTGTGTCATGGAAATTTGCATCTCTGAGTGACAGCCGGCTCTGCCGTGAGACACGACACTCAATATTGCAGTGAACAGAGAAGGGAAATGAGCTCAGACTAGTATATTCTTCAAATTCATTTGATACATGTCTGCAGATATCACTATCTCACAATTAAATAGGTTAGAAGCAATTTTAATATATGATTATTTGTCTGGCAGAAGAAAGTTTGACAGAAATGTATAAACCATTGTTAATATTAATTGGGGGATAGGAAAAAACATGGACTTCCCTTCTAAATAGATTTCATACGTGTCCTTTACATTTGCTGACTAACAAACTGTTAAGGACACAATAGAGCTTAATGTAACAATCAGAAACTTGTACTTCATTATCTAACTTGCACTAGATAGAAGCTAATTGCTGATTGGTTTATGACCTACACTTTCATAAATGTCATAAACCTTAAAATGCTTTATAAAAAAAGTCAGAAATATGGCACAAATTAGCTATGGCCAATGATGCCCCTGCGAGGTCGAAATAAACAGTACATATAAAAAAGTGGGTTTTTTTTACCTTTAACAGAAATGTCCACCATATTTTAAGAAATTGTATTATTACATCAGGTTGATCTGTGTGTTGTAATACCATCATCATCATCATCACCATTTTTTATATAGCGCCACTGATTCCGCAGCGCTGTACAGAGAACTCACTCACATCAGTCCCTGCCCCATTGGGGCTTACAGTCTAAATTCCACACAGACACACACACACAGACACACACACAGACTAGGGTCAATTTGTTAGTAGCCAATTAACCTACCAGTATGTTTTTGGAGTGTGGAAGGAAACTGGAGCACCCGGCGGAAACCCACGCAGACACGGGGAGAACATACAAACTCCACACAGATAAGGGCATGGTCGGAAATTGAACTCATGACCCCAGCGCTGTGAGGCAGAAGTGCTAACCACTGAGCCACCGTGCTGCCCCACCATGTAATAGCACCATAGTTGTAGCAACTGCTTCCTGCTGGAATATCATAGACGTGTTTCCACTGTTTACCCTGACCCAGGATACTTGTGGACCTTTCATTGATAGTCCAATCTGTAGGACATACACCTAAAGTAATAATTAGGTAATATGTTATGACTTAAATCTCAACTTTGGTTTGCTAGAAACAGCCAGGTCACAAATTGGTCCTAATTTACGTGATTTAACCGTGTGTGCCTCTTTTGTGCAGTTCCGCCCTTCTTTCAATCAAATCATTTCTCAAGATACATTATGATTTGAATAGGGGTGGAAACACGCTTTATACAAACAGTGCGCACTTTCCATAAGCGTAGACACACACACAGGCTGCATATTTAAAAGAAATTCACATCACATCAGAGCGCACATAACTTTATATGTTCATAAATTAAAATAACAACTACTAACAATATAATAACAACTGTTATTATGTGTGAGATCAGGCAAAATACCCTACGCAAACGGCCGTGCGTCCGGACTTGAATCACCACCACAGAGAGCAAAACAAATTCTATGATAACAGAAATGATTTTCAATGTTGTTAAGCGTAATATTGTATCTATGAACAATGAGAGGCGAGGAAAGATAACTACTGCAGCAGTAAGTCACTAGAGATGTTCAATTAACTTCATGCAAATATACCAGCATGTAGTGAGCTACTTACATATATTTAATTAAACATGGCTTCATGGCTTATTGGATATTCAAAGAAAGGCAACACAATAGAGTTCAAAAATTAAAGAGAAGAATTTTTTTGGGCAATTGTCGTCTTGCAACTCAATATGACATGATGATACAATGTTGCTGATGCTTTGCTGTAAATATATCTGTGTGTGTGTGTGTGTGTGTGTGTGTATAATATATATATATATATATATATAAAATCTGTTCTTTTCTATCTATCAGCACAGTCCCATTGTTTGCCCTTTTCTTCCCTGGAATACCTATTTCTCTCCTGTCCTCTAGTTGAATCTGAAATGATGACAGAGATCAGGAACCGTGGGTGGCAGTCACAGCGCTCTGAGATTGCTCGTAGTTTGCGCAGTGAATAATAGAAGCTATGTCTAGTGTATACAGTCCTCTCTGCACATTTAAGCAAATAAAATATTCGTGGTTACAGCCCAATTATCTGGTTTTTGCTTTGATTTTGAATCAGATCTGTTTATCTCCCAGTTTGAATTAGCCTAGGGCAGAGCATGCTGGGACTTGTTGTCCCAGAGAATGTGAGAGTCACAGGTCTCTGTAGCATAGCACTACACACCACACTGCTATATTGTAGCAATTGTCTAAGACTAAACAAAAACAAATAGAAATAAAAAATAAACACCTGGGGCCTGATTCATCAAGGCCCGTATCTGCCGCTTATGGGTGCAACGTGCGCAAGATCACTCTGCGCATGCCCAGAACCGGGACATACGCCAGTAAACGTAGCACTGTCCGCTCTGTATTTATAAGCAAAGGCCACTGACTACAGCCTATGACTTTGGGAAGTGAACGGGGTGGGGGAAGGGTGTTTGCCCGTAGTCGATGTACAGTAAGGGTGTGCCAAACTGAGGCGCATGCAGCCAGGTCCGAACCAAGCTATGGGCATCTCACCGTTACTTGTTTTTCTGCCGTATCTCTTGCTCCAGCTACAGGGCTAGTCTAAGTCCTGATCAGTAGTGATGACAGTCACGTATACATGCTATAACATGTGTTTGCAATCAGGAGCAACTAAAATTGTATTTTATATTCAGTAGACATAAAGATCATCCTAATAAATGTATTTCATGGGGATTTTTTTTTACTGTTTGATCATTAATGCCTATATTACTGACAGGTGACATTAATTCAATATTTTTTTTCTGTGCATTCTTTTGCGATTTTATAATCCACACAGGTATTGGACGTATTATGCAGGGTCTTGTGTATTAGAGCAGAGCGACCTACCCCCGAATTCATCAGCACACGGATCTTCAGATCCATTCCTTGTTGAATTTGGGAGTACGCAGAGCCGATTTATGTGGGTTTTAAAACAAACGTACACTGCGCTCAGTATGTGTCGTTTGATGAATCAGGACCAGGAAGTCCTGATAGAAGTAAGAGCAAGATTCAGGTCTCAGTAAATTACAATATCTGAGGTTCTTTAGGTACCTGATGTGTCTGACAAATATAAAAACGATGCTGCAGTTTTGCACCGTTTCTGCTTCATTTCCTCTCCTCCGTTTTGTCTGCCTTGAAGCCAACTGGTGCAGTAACCGGACACTGAACATCTCATGTACTCTGCAAGATACTGCCGGAAACTTCCTCACAGAAAACCTGCAATTCTTAGCGAACACTCTTATTGATAGAATTTGCAATATTAGTCATTTAATATCCAGCCGGACATCTCCCCTTACACTAAGTGGCTGCCACTATCTCGGCTGACGTTTTGTCAGTGTAATTTCAGACTTTCCAAATGACATCCTCATGTTGACTGGACCATGACCTTGGTCAGGGCCGGACTGGGACTAAATATCAGCCCTGGCATTTAAAACACACAGGCCCACCTGCTGTGGGCTCCATGCGCGATATTGTTGCACCGTGAAATGGCGTTGCTGGTGCAGTCCAACATGTTAAGCAGCAGCACAAACTTGTGTATCACACTTTGTCTTCTGCCCACCCTGATCAATTCCCTTGTTGTGCAAATCAGTTTCTTGAATTACAAAAGCATACTGTTCCGACTGTGTGCGAAAACATAAAACGACTACAGAAAACCAGGATTGATTAAGGGTTTCGGTCACCGTAGACAAATACACCCTACACCGCCCCCCAATGTATAGTAATACTCCTAAATATAAATATTCCGAAACATTCTCCAGCATTCAAATTTAGATTGATTGCGCCATTCTCTCTTACCTGTTCTTGCTCTTCTCTCTTGCTGCTTTGGTGTCTTCCGCTGGCTTCTGGAAATTTGGAGCCCTGTATTGAAAATGAAAACATTTTACTATCTTGCAAAATTTTAACAAACCCTGAATGAATAGGCTCTTTAATTTAAAAAAATAACCACTCCATCATGGACAGATAACACTACCCCATTGTACAGGCATATATAAGTAATATCTGAAAATTTGTGGTCAATAAAATAATTACCTCTACCAGCCCCATCTCACTGGTATTTAATATTCTAGTGATAGTTGAGACCAGAGAGCAGCTATGTAACTGCCACACAAAAAAGATATCATGCCCCCCAAAGCTACTCTATATTTTAAATACCACGTAAGACATTTCATTAACCCTGTAGGCATTTTCAGCCCCTCTTCCCCCCCCCCCACCTACAGACATTTTCAGCACCTCTTTCACCCCCTGCAGACATTTTCAGCCCCTCTCCCCCCCCCTGCAGACATTTTCAGCCCCTCTCCCCCCCCCTGCAGACATTTTCAGCCCCTCTTCCCCTCCCCCTGCAGACATTTTCAGCCCCTCCCCCCCTGCAGACATTTTCAGCCCCTCTCCCCTCGCAGACATTTTAAGCCCCTCTCCCCTCCCCCTGCAGACATTTTCAGCCCCTCTCCCCTCCCCCTGCAGACATTTTAAGCCCATCTCCCCTCCCCCTGCACACATTTTCAGCCCCTCTCCCCGCCCTGCACACATTTTCAGCCCCTCTTACCCCCCTGCAGACATTTTCAACCCCTCTTTCCCCCCTGCAGACATTTTCAGCCCCTGTCCTCCCACCCCTGCAGACATTTTCAGCCCCTCTCTTCCCACCCCTGCAGACATTTTCAGCCCCTCTCCTCCCACCCCTGCAGACATTTTCAGCCCCTCTCCTCCCACCCCTGCAGACATTTTCAGCCCCTCTCCTCCCACCCCTGCAGACATTTTCAGCCCCTCTCCCCTCCCCCTGTAGACATTTTCAGTCCCTCTTCCCCCCCCCTGTAGACATTTTCAGCCCCTCTCCCCTCCCCCTGCAGACATTTTCAGCCCCTCACCCCCACTGCAGACATTTTCAGCCCATCTTCCTCCCCCTGCACACATTTTTGGGTCCTCTCCCCCCCTACACACATTTTTGGGTCCTTTCCCCCACACTTGCACACATTTCTGGGTCCTTTCCCCCCCCCCCTGCACACATTGTCAGGTCCTCTTCCCCCCTCCCCTGCACACATTGTCGGGTCCTCTTCTCCCCCCCCCCCCCCCCCCCCGCACACATTGTCGGGTCCTCTTCTCCTCCCCCCTCTCTGCACACATTATCGGGTCCTCTTCTCCCCCACCCTCCCCTGCACACATTGTCGGGTACTCTTTCTCTCCCCCCCAGCACCATTTTCCCTGAAAAAATATAAAATACACTTACCATAAGCAGCCTCCGGGAATCCACTGTGCGCCCACTACAGCCAGTCCTACGCGGCCGCGCGATGTGATGACGTCACATCGCGCGGCCGCGTAGGACTGGCTGTAGAGGGCGCACAGTGGATTCCCGGAGGCTGCTTATGGTAAGTGTATTTTTTTATGACAGCGCGGGAGCTGGGCCAGCCCACTGTGTTGTCATGACGTGTGTTGTCATGACGGCTCCACCGGGGCAAAAAAACATAATTTAAAATAATTAAGTGGGGGATCGCAGGGAGCCGGACCGGCCCACACTGCCATCGGCCCTTCTGGCATTTGCCAGAAGTGCCAGATGGCCAGTCCGGCCCTGACCTTGGTTCTTTAAAGCAATACATTTTCCCCTAAGATTATATCTACAGTTTATAAATTATATCATTAATATCATTTTGAACATACCTCCACATATTTAAGTTTTCGAAATCGGGACACGACCAGGAAAACGGAGTGATTGTGAGTGATTGTTTTACATTAGGGGCGTGGTCACTCCTGAAGATATGTGGACACACCCCTGGGGGCGTGTTTTGCACTTATGAAGCAATAAGCCACTCCCAACTACCTTCCATCTCCATTCATCCTGGCACCCATTCACCACTCCAGGACATAACTGGACTGTCTCGCCTTAATAAGGAGATTTGGGAGGAATGTTTTGAAGTATTTAGATAGACATTGGGTGAATTCTAATGTCTTGCCTTACATTGGGGATCTTTCTATATCACATCTTAAAAAAACGACATCAAATACTGAGCAGAAACCACCTACCCTGCACTGATGAACTCTGAAAAGGGTGAAACAAGGTGTCTGTAGGAGGGATCTTTTGTCCTCACTGCTTATGTCGTGCTGTGTATAACCAGTCAGTGAACCATTGCGTTAACACACGTAAAAGGTTTTTTCCAGTCCTCCAGGAATTGAGTTTTTATTATTATTATTTTTCCACTCCATTTCTACTAAATCCAGGAAAGTAATCATTGCATATATACATTTCCAGTAGCACAATTACAGGACGTACCGAATCATTTCTGATACTGTTTCGCTATGGTGGATTCTAAAGACATAAATGTATATATATATATATATAGTTCTTTCTTTGTAAGAAAAAAGGTGCCGGGACTCACATTTTGTTAATCTTTTATTAAAAAAAGATCTTATGTACTGATGTTATACGACTTATTGAGCCACTCTATAATGTATTACGCGGTGATTAGTGTATATAAACTGTACAATGGTTCCTTACAAACACCTCTGTGCTAGATAATCAAATACTTCTCACTAAGTGCCGCGCCTGCAGGGCAGGTGCAAGGTTGCTAGGCATTCTAGGCAAATCTTCAGCCTACCCCCTCTCCTCCCCCAAATACTCCCTTCCTTGCCCCTCACACACTTGACAACTGTAAAATAAAAATAATAACTCTTACCCCCTCCTGGCCGGCTGGCAAGGCTGCAGTCCAGATGCACTGATGTCTAAAGCAGATTGCTGTCCAGGCTTCACTGCTGCCCAGGAGCAAACGCAGGATATCTAGAGGGGAGTCCCCAAATATTAGATTTAATAATACAAAACAAAACAACTGGACATCACTCAAGTGTCACACACTGACATGTTCCCTGCTGCCTACCAACTTTTCTCACATATGCCAACTAGCTATTCTCACCCCTATTCTGCCCCCCTTATTTTTTGTAGCCCTCTCTCTCTGCCCCCCTTGTTTTTCTGTAGCCCTCTCTTTCTGCCCCCCTCATTTTTCTGTAGCCCTCTCTTTCTGCCCCCCTTGTTTTTCTGTAGCCCTCTCTTTCTGCCCCCCTCATTTTTCTGTAGCCCTCTCTTTCTGCCCCCCTTGTTTTTCTGTAGCCCTCTCTTTCTGCCCCCCTCATTTTTCTGTAGCCCTCTCTTTCTGCCCCCCTTGTTTTTCTGTAGCCCTCTCTTTCTGCCCCCCTTGTTTTTCTGTAGCCCTCTCTTTCTGCCCCCCTTGTTTTTCTGTAGCCCTCTCTTTCTGCGTCCCTCCCCCACTTTCTGTAGTCTGTTCTTACCTCCTATGCTTCTTTTCTCGCTTCTCTGCTTGATTGCGGCTCCTCTCACTGGCATCGTCGTAATGTCACGACGCTGCCGGAGCCGGAAGCAGGACACACACTAAGATGCGGTGCTGCACTGCAGCAGCACCGCGGAGAAAAAAAATGTTTTAAAAGTTAACGTTTGAAAACCCCTTGAAATAAGGTGCTGAAACACCGTTTGGAGCGTTCTATGAGAAATAAAGCCCTGTGTATATATATATATATTTTTTTTAAAAATCTTTATAAACACTTTTAACAATTAACAAATTAAATTAACAAATTAAAAACATCTTAGTATACCAAATTTCAGCCCTTTCTGAATTTTTTTTTCCACACACACTAAGAATTTAGTAGGTCAGTGTATAACTCCGCCCAGCAGGTGGCGCTGCAGCTTGGTTTTATTTTTTAAACACACACACACACACAGACAGACTAACACACGCCACTAGACATTTATATTATAGATATATATATATATCTATCTATCTACATATATATATATATATATATATATATATATATATATATATATATACAGGGTGATTCAAAAGTCGCAGTACACCCTTTTATTTCAAAAACTCTATTGGTCAATTTCAAGATGGCGCACGTGTTTGGTACATACCGTAAAGATAGACCACGTCACCCATACCTTAATGGAGTATTCAGGTTTCCCAATTTCCTGTAGAGTTTTTGAAATAAAAGGGTGTACTGCGACTTTTGAATCACCCTGTATATATATATATATATATATATATATATATATATGTACAGTTCAATACTAATTGCTCACTGTGCTTGATGTGAATCATCATTATTGTTCCTGGTCATGTTATATATGAGTATAATGTGCGGGTAATCTGGACTTTTTTGTCCAAATCAATGCAATGTGTCTCTGGAACTGTCCTTGGGGACACATCAACGTGATAATGAGTCAGAAATCTCCACCCATTTTGCCTCGCGTCCCATCGATTCCTTACCATAATAAATGGCAATCTGCGTATCCGAACATTGAGTTTACAGGTTAGGACTGGATGATTGGATGATGTGCTATCTGTGGCTCAGTACCCCAAGTAGAGGTCCTAGATTTTTGGGGTCCCCTGATTGTCAAGTCACCTCTTCTTGGGTCCCACAATAACATGCTGACACTTCCTAAAAAAAGGTTACATACCAACTACTCTAGACAACATCCATGGAAATGGCCTGAAATCATAAGTCTAGATAATGACATCGGAAGTACAATGTTGTCTACAAAGAGCCTATGTTGTAGACACCCATTTTATTTTGCTGTACTCCTCTTCTGTTACAGCATCAAAGCCAGTAGACTCCAAGTTGTGTATCGACCCATCGCTAAGTACCAGTCAACTGTGCCACGTCCCATGTCCGACAGAGTGTGAAGTGTCCGCTTGGTCCGCTTGGGGTCCGTGTACATTTGAAAGCTGTGATGACCAGCAGAGTAAAAAGGGTAAGTTCCAGTTGGTGCTTCTTGTGTGTATTGGGAGGAGGTTTGTCCAACATATGGAGTGCTGCCATGATGGCAATACACACCAATTATTATTGCTGCTATATTGTATTAGTTCGTGTAATTATCACTATGTGTGTGACACTCAAAAGAACTTAATTGAAAATATCATTCAGAAATATTACTGTACAAGATTGAAAATATTGACATGTTTTAAAATATTTGATATCCTTCATATCGCTTTGAGTACGGCCGGATTAAACAATCAGAATTAATTAATCTCTTTTCTGTGCAGCCTCTGTCTATCGAGTTTATCAGATTAATGCTACCCAGGATCCATGATCTTTGTGCTTTCAATGAAATTATTTCTCTTTTGATATTTTGTTAAAATATCCCCACACTCAGTACACATTTTTCACAATGCTATTGGAAATGAATACAGTTGCATCTGAAAAATTATAAAGCTGCCAAACACACATTAAAGAATTTTTGTACATAAACTGATTGTATTGAATAATAATTTAGAAACTCAATCCCAGATTGTAAGTTCTGATCGAACTGTATTGTGTTTCTTGTTTTTTTGTTTTTTACAATTTCTGCAAAATCTTGTTTATTGTATAATTGTAGTGGGTAACTTCAGATAGTTCTTCAATGAAAAGATTGTTTGGAAAAGATCTTTGTATCAAAATTCATAAAAGCATTATGTGTACCTTTGGCTTGCTTTAGACAAAGCAGATATTTTAGAGGGGTGGTGCTTCTCTATCTTGTATCACTCTAAGGCAGTTACAGAGCAAGTGTTTGTGTGATTCCCAGTACCCTCTTTAAAAATATAGGTTGCAGATTAGTAGATCTCTATACAGTTTTATGACCATGATCCAGTGTTGGACCGGGACCAAAAAGAACCTCTGGTACCTCTGTTAAATTTATGTATGTAAATAAAGCTATAACAGTTTTTGCTTTAACTAATGATCACGAGGCAATCAACTAACAATCACAATCAAGAGGCAACAGTCTGTGTGGCTCACAATGTGTCCATCTATTAGTACCACCACCAAACCTGCACAATACTGAGGATCCAAGTCAAATAAGCTTAAAGCAAACCGAGAACCCTTTTTAACAAATGTTTAGAAGTCCAGACTAGCTCGCTTATACACATGCCATAGTTGCCAGATTACCATCTGAAGCCTTAATGTCATAGCAAGCATAACTGACATGCTATGCATTATTATTTGATATTTTTGTGCTCTACCACACCCCCTTTGCTTACTTCCTTAAAACTTTGGGCGACTATAATTGTTTGTGAAGAAGATGCTTAAACTTAACTATCTTTTTAAAGCTGTAGTAGTCAGAGGGGAGAGGTAGTTAACTGATAAGGCTAAGAACCTTTACTTTAAGTGATATAAAAAGTAAGAAATAGAAAGATTTTTGAGTTAAAACATGTAACAAGAAATCAAATAAATGTACCATAAATTTTACATTTTGATTGTTATGTCCTTCACAGTTTTGTATTTTTAATTATTTTAAAACTTGTATATTTAAGGAAAACATAATTTCCTTCTTTTGTAATATGTATAGGTTTCAAGCTTAGGAAACGTTACATCAGTAATGAGCCCACCGGTGGAACAGGGAACTGCCCTCATTTAGTAGAGGCCATTCCTTGCGAAGAGCCGTCATGCTACGACTGGCGTTTAGATAGACTGACAGAATGTATCCCTGACAACGGAAATAACTGTGGAACTGGTACTCAAGTGCCTGTCGTTACATGTATCAACAGTGATGGTAAGTACATACAGGAATGTAATAAGCCTTCTTTAAATGATCTCAGAATGTTTGATATATGGGATAACGCACCCCCTACGGTGAGAAATAAGGTTATCAGAATTCACCAAGTAGTTCTATTACCATATAATGGCACAAGACCGCATAAATTGTATTATGCTTATTTCACAGAAGTGAGTTTATTACTCCTTGCTGTACGTGAGTCGTAGCATATATGAACAGTAATATATATGGCACGTATAAGTTGTAGCTTTATAACAAACATTAAAGTGTTAAAATCAGTTTTAGTTTACATTGTTTAATTTAGTATTGTTTAATGAGAGAAGGAAAAGCTGTCGGTGTACAAAGATGATTGTGTGACAAGTTATTGTATGGGGAGAAACCTTGTACCAAGGTTATGTTGGGTCTATTGGGATTCAGGTGGAATGAAGTAGAGAAGCTGAAAGTATTGTCCAGATGTAGTGTCTGAACAAATGTTAAGCATGTTATTTCTGTGCAATGGATGAGTTTTGTCTTGACATGCACAATGGATTACTTGCTGAGTGATGAGTCACGCAAGTGCTCCTAGTTTTGCACTTAAGTAGTAAACAAGATTTTATTGTGCAGGACAGGAATGTTTAAATCAGCTAGTGAGGGCGGACAAGGCACATTTTGGGAGGTGTTATTTTATGGGTAGGACATGTATTCACCGGTTGGTCAGAGGTGTCAGGAACCCAACCTTTCCCCCATATTTATAATGAGAAGCACTTTATATCTTTCAGTAGGACTTTTGCAAGAAAGTGCTTTTCTGGGCAGCCAATATACGTGTCTGAAGTATAGTGTATGTTACACTAATGAACACTAGAATTTGATATTTTGATATGGGATACAACTTTTTTTTTTATCAAACTATTAAATGCACTCTAACTTTTTATTAACTGTATTTTGGAGAAATCAGTAAGTATTACAATAGAGTCTAGTTCCTTTATGTCCTATGTCTAGTTAAAAAACTGGGTGGGGAGAAACTTCTTGTGCATCCTGTGTGCTGGCAACCAAACTTTTAGTTCCTGCAGCTCGCTGTGCCTTTGACCTCTATTCACCCTGCCTCCCTCATTCCAATCAGAACATCTTCCTGTTGGATACTAAATAATGTTCGGCTATGACTGGAAGAATTGGGGCATACGGACATCTAAAAATGTAACAGAGAAAAATATTTTTATTTAAAGTTTTATATAATAAACATCATAGAAAGTAAGGGATGTTTTTAAATAGCTGAGAAGCTGGCACCTTTATAAAAGGTGTGGGAAACTATGATTCAGGAATCTTATGAACAATGTAAAAAACAATGGAGATGGAGCAGGATAGTGCACCTTTTAAATAAGCCCTTTGGTCTGGCAATAGTTTTATTGATTTGAAATTCCCACTTGTACGGTCTATATTTAGAACACATACAGCAATGTTCCAACCATACAAATCAATCACAGATAGCAAATATCAGATCACTGAATGCTTTCACACTGAATACTATTATTATATTAATGCAATAATGAACAATTTCATCTATTAAAAAATGATGCTAAAATGTTTTTGAATAAAACCTGCAAGTCTCTACAAACAGATTGTACATTATTCATGTCCTGAGCAGCTCCTCCGTATGGGCATATATAATGCACCTTATCCCGTCATCAGAATAAATCAATGCTATTAAATGACATTAATTAGAGTTTTAATTGACAAGTATATGGTTGCATGGTGTTTAACCAGACATAAAGTCCTATTACCTGTCTTGTGAACTGCTTGATGCTGTCTTTTTTCCTTCAAATTTTAATTGATAGGAACAGAGGGTATAGTGTCAAAAGATCTGCTGATTAGCGTAATTGGTCAGAATAAGAGTCTTCTCTTTTAATGCTGATTACATTATATTTCCTGCAGTAGTAAATAATACAGACTATGTGTTTTTTTATGCCAAGACCGTAAATTCATTATAAATTCACACCCAGGAATATAATGAGTAAAGTCACTGTTCATTAAATCCTAACAAGGGATTCTCGAAGATAATTTAGAAAATATGTAGAATAATTTAATGGTAGCCTGCCTCAATTTGGTTTTAGAAAAACAGTATACAAATATATCCATAAATATATGGTAATTGTTAAGACCCCATTTGATTGACTGCATTATATTGTCTAATTATAGTCATTTGGTTAATGTGAACTTTCAGCTTGAACTTTTGTTTCTTGGAAAAGCTTAAATGATTAATAGTTGCGCAGGTGCTACAATATTATGGCACCAGTTTGTTTTTTTTAATACTATGATAATATTACGACACATTTAATTAAGTAACTGCTAGTTAATGGGGGTTGTTAATCCTTGAAATATCATTAATAGTTTTACATACTGTTCATTTTAATGCAATGGCAATATATACAAAAAAACAAGTGTTGTGGAACCGACCAAGAGGGGCTATATTCAGTGTAACCGGCCAAAGGCACATTTCTTAGTAGGTCAAGTGATCACAGTGAGACAATCTCTGTTCCCCTTTAGCAGTACAAGAGTTCACTGACTGCACAATTCAAATCAAATACTAAGTAAATATACATTAAAGCATTATGGTTATACAAACAATCACGTGTCATTGTGGTTATAAGGAAACTGATATTCTCTATTCTATTTAAGAATGTGATTCTCTAACAACTAAGATATATATATATATATATATATATATATATATATATATATATATATATATATACATATATATATCCACAGATTCTACAGATTACCCAGTGCAAGCACATAATGGAACAAAGACTCTTATCTGTCATGCACACAGTATCTCTTATGCCTTCAAGGAATAGGTTACATACTCAGCACATTTATACAACCTTCATTCTCAGTGCACTTTTCTTTCTTAACCATTTTGTGTCCCGGGAACAAGAATTTAAGGGTCTTTTTTTAGGCTTAGTTAGACTTCAACTCTGTATCACAAATAATTTTATTTCCACATAAGCCTACAAAATAAAGATTCTCTTTTTTATGTCAATCTTCCAATATTCAACGTTGCATGCAATAATAAAATACACTGACCCTACATTCCGAGTTGAGCCCCCCACTGAAATCTCGCCTTCCAATTGTCTTTGAGGAGTTTATTTCCACCACCCTTCTCCCCTGCTCTTCCAGTTCCTCCCACCCCATCTAAAAATTAAAACTATTGGTATTAATGTACGAACAAAATATTAATTATCTCAGTTTTCTTGAATTTTTATGCTGTATTGTTTTCAGTACTCTATTCTGATTGTTTTTGTTCCTATTGTATCCTTATATTTTTGTTTGTTGTTTATGCTTCTATTCAAAAATTCCACAATAAAAAGTAAAAAAAAAAACATGTGCAGTGCATATATATTTAGAGAAAGAGAAAAGGCGCTCTTCTTTAAATTAAGGAAAGGTGTAGAAGTGGCTAAAATCATTTGAGACGGCAGCCAAGGACAATTGAGACCAATGTGTATATGCAAACAAAAGAAAATTGTTGTCCGACACTTACAAACAAACAATATATAAATCACTATGTGTCAGTATATACATAAAGGAGAATTAAGCTCACCTGCCACGTCAAGGCATCTCCTGTAGGTGAGTCCCTCCCTTGCCAATAAAACAAACATATCTTCAGGGTGTCACATTTAAAACCTTCCCTGAAACTCAATTTTCTATATATTTTTTGTAATTTGTTTTCATTTTAAGTTTTGATTTTAAGCCAAGGTCAATTTTCATCCACCGGAAAGTACAATTTAGTTTTGACACCATTATAAGGGGATCTCCATGGGACTATTTTTCCCAATTACTCTTTCTCTCCCCATCTGTTACATCTATCTGGTTCCCTGTATGTGGTACCCCAAAGAGAATGCGGGCATTGAATGATTGTCAGAGAAGCTAATTAAGCATCTTCCATGGTGGCTTCTACCATCAGTGCCTTGACCATTATTCATTGCCCACAGTAAACTTTCAAACTTCTCCCCAATGTGACGACAATATAAAATGACTAAATAAATCATCAAATAAATGTATTAATGTGATAATTGCATCTCACATTTCTCATCTCAGGGGAAGAGGTGGATAGACAACTGTGCAGAGATGCAATATATCCAATACCCATCGTCTGTGAGGTTCCGTGCCCCAAAGATTGTGTCCTTAGCTCCTGGTCAGAATGGTCTTCCTGCTCACATACCTGCTCGGGGAAAACGACAGAGGGACGTCAAACACGAGCCCGGGCTATTCTTGCCTATCCTGGTGACGGTAAGATTGCAGCTACTTTAAAATAATTGAAATGCAAATATAAAATACACTACAAGACCATGCCTTTTCATTTTCACAGAGTACGGTTATATATGTAATACCCAGCAGTATACCAATGTGTGTTCAACGATGTACCTTATATATAATACCCTTGCTTCATACTAGGGTTGTTCAACTGATGACCCGTTTATAAGTATAATCCATAATCCATAAACCCATAGCAACAGTTGTTCTAAGGTAATATTATTATTATTATTGTTAAACTGTATTTATAGGACGCCACAAAATTTCTGCAACGCCTACAGAGACAGACATAAGACCAAATAGAGTAGATACAGTACTGTACATTAAACAAATACTACCAGGGCGACAAAACACTCCAAACATAGCTTGCATAGTGATGTAGTAGCAGAAGAATTGGTAGAGAAACAAGAGGGAAGAGGGCCCTGTTCCTAAGAGCTTACATTCTAGAGAGAGGGTAAACAGACAGGAGGCACAAAGGGAATTAGAGGAGGGGATCAAGTGCTAGAGAGTGGGAGAGAGAGGGTAGAGAAACAAGGGAGAAGTCTTGGATTCTGAGGTGGGATGAGGTGATCAGGGTGGAGGAGATGCGCCGGTCATTGGCCGACCAAAGGGAACGGGATGGAGTGTGAATGGAGAGGAGGTTAGAAATGTAAGGGGCAGTGGAGTGGGAGAGGGACTTGTAGGTGAGTGTGAGGAGTTTGAAAAGGATTTGTTTGGGGAAGGGGAGTCAGTGAAGGGTGAGGCAGAGAGAGGAGGAAGAAGAGGAGCGGCAGCAGAGAAAGATGAGTCTCGCAGCCGAGTTGAGTATAGATCTAAAGGGGGTGAGGGGGGAGAGGGGAAGACCAGTGAGAATAAGGTTATAGTAGTCAATACGGGAGATGATGAGAGCATGGATGATGGTTTAAGGATATCTCAGGATATCCCAGAAACATATCTCAGACCATTTCCAGAACAAAATCAAAACAAGCCAAATTCCCTTCTCTGCCTCTATCTGCAGATATCTACCTTAGCTTGGCCATGGTCAATTTGGATGGAGTAGCTTCATGATGCTCCACAGCACAGCCCACATCAAATTATAGATAATTTGATGTGTTCAGATTTATCACAGTCTAGCTATATTTTTAAGAATTTTCTTTATTTTGAATTGTGCATATAATTGCAATTGTGCAATCAATTATTGACGAATTTATTGATAGTTTTTAAATCGGCTAATCTATAGTTGCATATTTGTGAAAGCCCTAAGGGGCTATATGGCTTGCTGAAGAACATGACAAGGACGTTTAAGGTTTGTGATGTCAAACAACAAAGTAGTCAATATTTTATTGCATAGCGTTCAGTGTTACTAATTGCATTTCTGGATCTGTGTATTAGTCTTTTCTGCTACTACTAGAAGAAAATGATGAAGAACCACATTGAAACAGATTTACAAATAACAATTATTTTTCGAAATGCGATGCTGCGAAAACCAAGTAATTGCACGCATTTGTACAAATTGTACTTTTTAAGGGGCCGTGTTTACCTTCAGACAATGCCTATGACAAATACTGAATCTCAAAACATTCAAAGAACATTCAATTTTCTTTTTTTTTGTACAATTGTAGACTTGTTACATATTTTTTTTACTATATGGATCAGGGGTTCCAACACAGTGTTTTTTTTTACTTTGTACCAGTGTAGTACATTGAAACAGAGTAATATTAGCCATCTCCATGCCTCCTGTTCACATAATTTATTATATGAAAAATGTAATATAAATATATATATTTTAAATGGTGAAATAATTGAATTAAATACTAAGAAGATGCTTTAGGTTTGCTAAGAAAGACATTCGGGTTAGCTGTCTTCATATTTTATTTTTACGTCATGACTGATTAACAAATTTATGTACAGTAGCCCTTTAGCAGTTTTGTATAGCCCACCCGTAATATAACCTGCCCCTCATCTAAGAAACAGAATGCCCCTCCCACCAGGAATCCTCCCAATCACATAGAGCTAGGAGCCGATCTCACTGTAGAATGCTAAAGTTGAGCACTACAATCTGGATTGTGGCAGTCACCCTCCAGCAGTGTGATCTGCTCTCTTGGATTCAGGTAACAGGGGTCCCTGGGCAGGAGGGGGCGGCTCTATTTGCCATAGGGTGGGGGGATGAATACGGTTCAACCCCTTTCAAGTACCAGAAAGGATATTTGTGTGCAAAACTCCAAGAATCTTGCATTAGGAGCAGCTGACCTGTAATATAACCAGGATTGCTGTAAATAATGCAAAAAAAAAAAAATATTTACGGAGTTAAAAATCAAAAAGGATCATAAAAAAATTAAGCAAAAACTTGTAATTTAATAAAAAAAATGGTAAATTAACTATTTTAAGTCTTATAAAGTAGTCAGATCTTCTAAATGTTACATAGGCAATTAGAAGATCCCCACTATCCATCTATTCTCTCCTCTCCTTCTTTGTGTCGCTGTCATTTATTACCCCTTGATTCGGTTTCTCAATTACTTGAAAACTTTGCTGCCTGGCTCACTCATGTCTTGGTCTTTGACCTGTCTACTCTCATACTAGGTGATTGCAACATTGCCATTGACAACCACAAAGTCTCTGCTGCGCAAAACTTTTTCGATTTATTTCCTCCTTTGGTCTCTCCCACCTACTGTGATGGACACTCCCTTGACTTTGTCTTCTACTGCTTCCAAAACCTATTTCCTTTAGCCTCACCTCATGATCCCACCTGCATCCAAATCCACATGCAGACAATGAAACCTAAGTTTTCTCAACCACATCCACTTCTTATATTCTTTAAAACAACTAATATTTCCTATGACTACCCTATACTGTCTGATCAGGCTGCCTCTGTCTACAACAAAACCCTCACTTCAGCACTAGGAAGATCCATAGATCGATTCAAACTTCAACTATGGCACACCAAACAGACCCACAAACCACAAACGTGCTCCCACACTGCTGAGATACCACTGGAGGGATTCTCACTCATATGCTGACATCTACATTATAAATTCCTCCTTTCATCTTACAACTCTGCCCTTTCTCTTGCCAAGCAACTTACTTCACGTTTCTAATATCCACCAAGTTTTCTAACCCCCTTGCCCCTTTGCCACCTTCAATTTGCTTCTTTGCCGACCTGCATCACCCCCCTTCCTCCTACATACCCAACTTGCTACTTCAAATACAAAATCGACATCCTTTGACAAGACATTTACTAATGTCAAATCTTGCACACTCCACCAACCTTCTCCAATCCACCTTCAGTTCTCATTCTCTCCAGTAACCGAAGTCTGAAGTCTATGCACTCATCAACTCATCTTACAACTTGTCACCTTGACCCTTCTCCCTTCCATCTTCTCCCCTCCCTTTCCCCCAATGCATGCCCTTCCTGTAGCTCACCTCTCCAAACCTGTCTTTCTCAAATGGTACATTTCTAACTGCCTTTAAACATGTGCTCATCTCACCAATACTAAGAGAAAACATATCTCGACCTACCATTTCTATCCAACTATTCCCCTATTTCTCTCCTCCCCATTGCTTGCGAGATACTTGAGCTAATTGTGTACAACCTCATATCTCACTTTCTCTGCTCTCACTCCATTCTCGACTCTCTGTAGATTTCTGTCCCCAACATTCCAATGAGACTGCACTCACAAAAGTGGTCAATAATCTACTTACAGCAAAGTCTAATGGTGACTTCTCTTTATCCTGGACTTCTCTACTGCATGTTGATCACCCTCTTCTCCTGCATACCCTTCAGTCCATTGGCCATCATGACACAGTTCTTTCCTGGTTTCCTTGCTACCTATCAAACAGCTCCTTTAGTGTCTCTACCTCAGACACATCCTCCACTCTACTCCAACTGTTGGGGTCTCTAAGGGCTCTGTTCGTGGCCCACTGCTTTTCCCACTCAATACTTTTCTTTGGGAACTAATTCACGCATTAGACCTGCAGTAACACCAAAACTCTGTTGGGACTCAAATCTACCTTTCCTCCCCTGACTGCAATCTCTACATGGATGTCCTAAATGTGTTACCTAGAGCTCAATGTGTCCAAAACAAAACTTTCCACCTCCCAGAATATTTTCAGTCTCCTAACTCAACTGCCTTGGTGACAAACATGACTCCAACCTCTGTAGTATTCCTCACATCTAGGCTCTAGCTTAGATTTGTTGCCAAAATATGCCCATTTCTTAGCCAAGATGCTACCAAAACTGCTATCCACTCTCTCATCATCTCCTGTCTTGACTACTGTAACATGCTCTTATCTGGTTCTCCCCTCACCCATCTATCCTTGCCTCAATAAATCTTAAATGCTGCAGCATGACTGATATTCCTCTGTAGTAACTCCAATTCTGCCACACCACTTTGCAAACCCTACATTGGCTTTATTAGATCTTACTCTACTCCCACCTATACTATTTTAACTAAAGCTCCCTCACACCTGTCCCAAACTTCACTCTAACCCACATTGGCTCTTGCTTCTGCTGTGCCCTCTTCCACATAGAATGTAAGCTCTCTAATGAGCAGGGTCCTCCATACTCTTTGTTTTCATGTCTGCATTTATTTTGTCTGACTTCCATGTCCCTGTTTTATGTATGTATTGTTTTTTATATTATACAGTGCTAAGTAGCATTGTGGAGGCTTAAAAATCAACAACTATAATAATAATAATAGACACCTACAGAATAATTATACATTGAGAGTATTACATTCTTTTTGCAGGAGACACTAGTGTATTCCTGAAGGTCTTTTGGCAGCCAGCATTTTATACACTGGGAAAATAAATTGATTTATAAGAATTTTCTTTGCCTAGGGACTTTTCAGCCAAGAAAAAGAGATGAGTCTTATGAAATGACTTTTGTCCCCGAAGCACCAGTCAATCTGCAGCTGAGTCTATCCCCCTGACATTCCTGATTTATAAAAATAAATAAACGAATCTAATGACATTTGCCAAAATGATTATACAGAAGTGTGTCCACGTTTTATAATCAACAGTTTTTGCTATGGATTCAGATTCTTATTTTCATATTCTAAAATTAAGATACAAAGAATGGCATATAATGTACAAGAGAATAGTAAAGTAAGCTGGAGTTATAGACTTTCATTTATAATATACTATTACACAATATAGTCTGTCTCATGAGCACAGAGATTAGTTTTCAAGGGGGCGCAGGGGAATGTTTATTTAAACGTTCATTTCAAAGTCAAAATTTACCCCAAATGGAATTTTCGGTTTACGATGGAGTTATCCCTTAAGGTGGCCATAAGAAGTTATTTAAAAAGTCGAAATATGGAGGAACAAGTGAAAGTACCAATCAACAAAATTTTAACCTTCTATACATTTATAGTTACAAATTCAATAATAATAATAATAATAATAATAATAATAATACACGATTACTAGTAACCTTAATTTCATCTTTTTTAAATCATTAATTATACAAATTGTTGGACGCATGCCTTTATGAATTACAAAAAAAATATTTCTGGAAGAAGCAACTAGCGTGATGCAGACAATGTTCTTTTCTAAAGACCACACTTCTTGAACAAATATGTGGTGTTCTTGATTGTGACTATGTCTTTTTGTGCCTTAGGAAAGAGGAGAATATATGGCTGAGTGCTTTTGAAAGCAGTATGACCTTTGACTTTATGTAAATGTCAACGTTCTTTGTTTCATTGTACTTAATGCCTATAACAATATTATTAAAATAACCAGAAATATACATATTTTGGCCTGTGGGGTAATCTTCCACCAGAATGGTAGCACACTGCACAGTGATCGTTTAGAACAATCCATGTCTGATCGGGTCACTGATGGCTCCTACCATAAACATCATCATCATCATGTATTTCTTTATATAGCGCCACTAATTCCGCAGCGCTGTACAGAGAACTCATTCACATCAGTCCCTGCCCCATTGGAGCTTACAGTCTAAATCCCCTAACATACACACACACAGACCGAGAGAGACTAAGGGCAATTTAATAGCAGCCAATTAACCTACCAGTATGTTTTTGGAGTGTGGGAGGAAACCGGAGCACCCAGAGGAAACCCGCGCAAACACAGGGAGAACATACAAACTCCACACAGATAAGGCCATGGTCAGGAATTGAACTCATGACTCCATTGCTGTGAGACAGAAGTGCTAACCACTGAGCCACTGTGCTGCCCAATTTGTGTAAACTAATACACACCAATCTTGTTATACTTTCAGATAAAAATGATCCTAGAACACAGCTTGAGCCAAAGCCACAGCCAGTCCACATCATTAAAATGCTAATTAAAGAAATCATAGCTATGAGAATATCTAGGTTAGGAGACTGACAAATACTTTCAGAAAGCAGTGAATGGTTTTATATATATATAGACGTCTATAAAGGCCCATAACTGGTCCAAAAAAAAGAGAGTGGACCTATTAAAGAAGTAGCAAAGAAGTAGTACTACTATGAGGTTATCTCAGGAGACATACCTGCATAAAAAGGGTATTTACAATAGGAAAGCACAATACACAGACGTACAAGTATAATATCTAACAATACAGAAAAAACATAAGTATAATACAGAACATACAAGGCACATAATACAACGGTATAACAAGCAAGGTACTGAACAAACAAAATGTGTAACCGAGAGCACACAAGGAGCATGATTCAGGGACACACAGAAGGACAAGATGACAGGAGGAAAGAAGGCCTTGCTCCTAAGAGCTTACAATCGGATGTATTTTGGTACTCCCCCACATCCATGCATGTATCTGTTTAAAGTAGTTGTTTCCAGGAGGTTAGCAGGGAAGTCTATATTGGTAACACAAACCTGCCCAGGCTTAGTTGTATAATCAATCCTTTCCATCATTAGCTACATACCTTCTATCCATAGCACACCTGTCACTGCAGCTGCAAACAGGTACCAGCGGGGTCCCGAGAGGTGGAACCCTGCTGGAATATTCATGGCTCCTGTCATTGAAAGGGAACGGAGCTTTCCACAAGTGAGCAGCCCTTGTCATTTCTCCAGGCTTTCATGGCTGAGGTAAGGAGAAACCTCTTCCGTGTACAATTAGGAATCAGTGCTGCAATTGGAGAAATGATAAGGAACAGAAGACGACTGTGATTAAACACTGCGTATTGGGATACACACCCCCCTCTCCTACACCAAGTGCGCCACAGAACCCTCCACCAACTTCGAAACCACAGGATTGGAACCCCCAAATATATACACCTTCACAATTGTCACAATGGTCTACACCACCTCTAAACTGATAAACTTTTTAACATTTTGGTGGGACCCTATTTTATGCAGCAAGAAGTAAAAAAATAACATAAGTAATATAATAATAGTAACAGTGACAACAACAACAACAATAATAATAACATTCTTCTTCTTCTTCTTCTTCTTATTATTATTATTATTATTATTATTATTATTATTATTATTATTTAAGTCATTATACTGTGCTTGTATATTAAGAATAAAAGGAATAACTGCTTTCCCTAGACTGATAATATCTACAGGGATGCAGTAGAAATGAGGTCATTTATTAGAGGCTGAACAAGCTTTTCCTTGGCAAGACGAGAATTTGATTGACAATTGGTTTCCTCTGTGGATTTCTCTTTTAAGAGCACTCGCTGAACACAGCTACACAATTAATACTGGAGGAGATTGATGATAACTTTAATGGCAACTGATGTCTGCGGCTCTAAGTCGCTGGACATGTAATAGCAGACAGAAATGCTATGTCAGTCCCTCGCAATAATCTCATTATCTCAGCTTTTCACTCTGTTAATTTAAGAATAATGGAAGCTGAAATAATACTAATAAAACATGTTTTTATGATGTGCAGCAGGGCAGTATACATTTCTCTATCTCTCCTTATTTCCAGGAGAGATGCGTTGTAGTATAAAGCAATTGATCTTTATTCTATTCTTGTTGCAGGAGGTGTTCAGTGCCCGGAAAGCAACGCTCTGCAGGAGATTCGGAGCTGCAATGAGCATCCTTGTACAGTATATCACTGGCAGACGGGCCCCTGGGGCCAGTGCACAGAAGATGTTACTGTGTCCGTGTTTAACTCTTCCAGTTGGAACGGTGAAGCCGCTTGTGCTCTTGGGATGCAAACAAGGAAAGTCATCTGTGTTAGAGTCAATGTGGGACAAGTTGGACCTAAAAAGTAAGAATACATTTCCATGTAATACGCTATTCTGATATGTAGGGCTACCTACCTGGGCACATGCATGAGGGATATGTAGGGCTACCTACCTGGGCACATGCATGAGGGATATGTAGGGCTACCTACCTGGGCACATGCATGAGGGATATGTAGGGCTACCTACCTGGGCACATGCATGAGGGATATGTAGGGCTACCTACCTGGGCACATGCATGAGGGATATGTAGGGCTACCTACCTGGGCACATGCATGAGGGATATGTAGGGCTACCTACCTGGGCACATGCATGAGACATCACTATTCAGAGGCACATCCTAGAAATAATCTTTTTTTTTGCATTTATTTTTTTCCTTTTCATTTTGAAGCTATGTAAGTGATCTAGTGTTCCCAGTAGTAATAAGGATATAGAGTATTGTGATGCGCACTAAGGCAGTACTATCTGCTTCTTTCAGTGAGATGCTTTTTAATTGTTTAGTTTAGAATATACAGATAGATTATATTTGCCTACTTCCGTGGAACGCTAGGAAAACTCCAGAATTTTGGGGAGGTCTCCCAGACTCCCAGGAGAGTAGTACACCCTCCCAAATTCTACCTCTCCTGCTTGGAGTTTGTGATTCAGATAGATAGATAGATAGATAGATAGATAGATAGATAGATATGAGATAGATAGATAGATATGAGATAGATGGATATATATGATATAGATGGATATTAGATAGATAGATAGATAGATAGATAGATAGATAGATAGATATGAGATCGATATGAGATAGATATGAGATAGATAGATAAATAGATAGATAGATAGATAGATAGATAGATAGATAGACAGACAGATAGATAGATAGATAGATAGATGATAGATTAGTATGAGATATATATTAGATAGATAGATAGATAGATAGATAGATAGATAGATAGATAGATAGATAGATAAGGAACACAAATCTGTCTACTGTTTTACAGATGATGATAGAAAATATATCCTAATTTTCTTTTCAACCACTGCTATTACATTTTCTAGATGCCCCGAAAGTCTTCGACCTGAGACCATGAGGCCGTGTTTGTTGCCATGCCGTAAAGACTGCATTGTTACACCCTACAGTGACTGGACGCCGTGCCCCACTTCTTGTCAGGAAGGTAAACTTCAGAAAACTTATTGATATTTTTAAGCTTTTTCTCTAACTGTTGTATCAAATAATACATTCAGAAGCCATAGTCACACATACATAGCTGTGTATGATTAATAGAGATGGGCGGGTCCGGTTCTCCGAGAACCGAACCCACCCGAACTTTGGGTATCCGAGTACTGAGCTGAGCAGCTCGGTACTCTCCCGCCCATTCCGAATCCAAATCGAGGCCGAACGTCATTGTGACGTCGTCGGATTTCGGGGCTCGGTTCTCGCGATACTTCAACTTTATAAATACACGCCTCCACAGCAATCCATCGCCATTTGACAGAGGGAGAGAGCAGGGTGTAGTCATAGGCTAATTAGAGCAGGGACAGAGAATACAATATTGTTCTTGCAATTGCTCTAACCAAAATCGCTAGTGCAGAGAGGAGGATAGAGGTTTATTATTTTTTCTTCATATTTGGCACTCCCCAGCGCTTTTGGGGTGTCCCCCATAATTGTGCATAAATATTTCTGGCTGTCAAAAGTCATATCTGTCAGCAGTATCTACTAAATAATTTGTAGCACTCCTCAGTGCTTTTGGGGTGTCCTCCCTAATTGTGCATTAATATTTCTGGCTGTCAAAAGTCATTTCTGTCAGCAGTATCTACTAAATAATTTTTAGCACTCCTCAGTGCTTTTGGGGTGTCCTCCCTAATTGTGCATTAATATTTCTGGCTGTCAAAAGTCATAACTGTCAGCAGAATCTACTAAATAATTTTTAGCACTCCCCAGTGGTTTGCGCTCAGAATGGATTCAAAGCAGTCCACATATGATCTGAATGAGCAACCAGGTTCTGTCACCAGTCCTGATGTTAGTGTTCCCAGTACGTCATCTGGCCAAGGCGATGTCAAACAACAGAGTGTTTTCAAATTAGTGCAAAAAACAAAAACCAAAAAAAAATTTACTGTATTGAAGCGAAAAAGAAGTGTAACTGAGCAAAAGTTAAGTGACGATAAAAAAAAAATTGCAAGCATGCCATTCTACACACGCAGTGGTAAAGAGAGAATGAGGCCTTCACCTTTGGCTATTAGTGGCAGATCCCAAAAAGTTACCCAGCCTACAATTGGTGCACAACTACTGTTACGCGTCAAAGCCGAGCTGCAAGATAACAGTGAGGCATTACAGGAGAATATTTGCTCTGATTCACAAATGACAACAATCCCTGTGGAGAGTCCATCCAACAGTGGGATGTCTAATCGTGAGCATTCTGCTGATGTGTGCCTTAATAGCCCGAGTGTAGCCGGTGATACCCAAATTGAGGATGCCACTTTGGAATTAGAAGAGGATGAGGGGGAGATTTGTGTAGGCGAAGAGGGCGCTAATGATGATGTTGATGATTATGATGCAGACAGATACCAAATTGCCTTTCTCAATTTCTATTTATATTCTGGATTATATAACGGCTGAATAGTTTTCTATTTTACTCCTAGTGGAGAGAGGATCTGATGCAGACAGATACCAAACTGCCTTTGTCCATTTCAATTTATATTGTACAGTATATAACAGCTGAATTTATTAGTATTTTATACAAGTGGAGGGGGGCCTAGAGAAACAGAAACCAAACTGGCTTTCTCCATGTCAATTAATATTGTACAGTCTATAACGGCTGGATTTTTTGGTATTTTATACAAGTGGAGGGGGGCCTAGAGAGACAGAAACCAAACTGGCTTTCTCCATGTCAATTAATATTGTACAGTCTATAATGGCTGAATTTTTTGTTTTTTTAAAAAAGTGGAGAGGGGCTTATAGAGACAGAAAGCAAACTGTCTTTTTCCATTTCTTTACATATTTAACTATAAGTGTAGGGTGTAATATACATCCAAAGATGATGGCTGCATTGCCAATATGCATAGATGGAGAGGAAGACAATCTGTTTTGTGTGTTGAATAAATGAAGGCCTACCAACGAAGAATTAAACAGTTTTTTTGGATGATTTATTACCTCAACAATTAGATTACTTATCTCTAAAACAGTTGGAGCACTAAATTGGGTTATTTTAGGCACAAAAACATGTATTTTCCAACAAAATAGCAAAACAAAACCAAACAAAACCAAAACCAAAACCAAAACACGCAATGGCGGTTTTGCAAAACCAAAACCAAAACCAAAACACGACGGTAATCCAGATCCAAAACCGAATCCAAAACCAAAACACGGGGGTCAGTGACCATCTCTAATGATTAATTAGACGCACAAAAACATTTTTAACTACTATTGGTTCGTGTAGAGGCTTATCTCTTGTATACTTTATTACTTTATTGTGCTGTATTGCACTTAATTCTTAAATGTTCTAGTGTTTTATTACAGGTTGGTCTAACCATATAAATGTTCTAATTGGCTACCATTTATGCTAGAGCCCTATGATTAGACTGGCTCTAGATTGGTCTAGCCCTGAGAAGGTTCTAATGACTTGATTTGCTGTAGATTTGACTATACCTTCGTCTAGTTCTATGAATATTCTAAAGATTTGATTGGTTACAGGTTGGTCTAGTCCTGTGAATATTCTAATTCTCTGGTTGGGTACAAGTTAGTCTAGTTCTGCGAACATTCTAATGATCTGATTGGCTATTGGTTAGCCTAGTTCTATGAACATTCTAATGCTCTGATTGGCCACTGGATGGTATAACCCTGTAAGCTTTGTAGTTATGTGCTTAACATTTGATTGGACTATGTGAACATTTCAATTTTCAGGCGACAAGGTGGTTCTAACCCACGTGCTTCAAAGTGGTGAAATGGGACTTATAAATGTTGTGAATAAATGGAAACAAACACAATATGAGTTTCTTTAATACATTTTAAACAGGAAAATAACTCACTTAATAGCTGTATATGATTTAGAAGTTACCATTAAAGAAGAAAAATACAACTAGTTCTAGCACTACTAGAACTTCATTAAGAGCCGAAAAATACTCGTTTGGTTTCTAGAGAGGTTAATAGGTTAATAATCTGACAATTATTTGCACAGAAAATATTCCCCGGGTCCTAGATAATAGAAGTTCATAGGTCTATTCGTTCTCTTCCTTAAATGTGAAAAGCAGTCATACGCTACAATGATTTTCCAGATATCAGCATTTTAGAAAATTACATCATCAAGTAAATGCTTTTCCACCCCCTTTCGAAAGTCATTTATTAAATTGTTTTCATTACAAAATAAAATGATTATCCTGAACGGTACCTTCCTTAACGCTGATCACTGTTTGAACTTCTGACCTAAATACTACATCAGCTGGAAATACAATGACTCCGCACAGCTAACATGACCATCAGATCTGGGTAATAGCCTGCTACTATCATACGGGATACATACAATTCCAGAGAGTGGTTATAAAATGAATGGCCCTTGAATATTTGTCCACCAGCAAAGTTGTTTTAATACTTGAATGTTAGACTCATGGGAGTATATTTACTAAACTGCAGGCTTTAAAAAGTGGAGATGTTGCCTATAGTAACCAATCAGATTCTAGCTGTCATTTTGTAGAATGTACTAAATAAATGATAACTAGAATCTGATTGGTTGTTGTAGGCAACATCTTCACTTTTCAATCCCACAATTTAGTAAATCTAGCCAATGGGGTCTGTATTGCAAATAAAACAGCATAGCTATCTGCATTAGATGGCTAGATACGCTATCTAGTAAAGTGTATCTAACAGGCACCTGGTGTAAGAAACATCATGGGAACATTATTAATCCCATGTCAGTGGTATAATTCATACAAGAAAGCTGTGAATTTACATTAGTTAGTACAAGACCGAGCATGTCCTACCGTCTGAAGGCTACAACTAAACAACATATCTAACATATTAGAGGTGGAATATATTTAAACTTGGGTAATTTTTTTTAAAAAAGGTAGGACTACGAATGTGTATCAGGTCACTGATAATTGGACCAGCTATGTCTAACTGCAGCTTGTCCAATCTGTGAGTCCCAACATATTGCCTTCAGCTGCGCTCAGTTTCTGCAGGTGATATGGCTATAAGACGATTCCATGCAGAGGAAACTTTGTGATTTATTATCAATCTTTAATAAGACCAACTCGTTACACTGAACGATTGCTGACGGTTGTGTGGAGCTTTTTGTTAAGGTGTTAGAATTATTTACTGAATGGGTAATATTTCTTCAAGATGACAGTAGTTAAATACTGTAATAAGTCTTGCCCTATTTTGTACCGATTTTTCCCTTTAAAAACAGAAAATGCTACAGGCGATATTAAATTAACGTGATTCCACAGCACATTTAATTTTTCTCTCTTTTCATCTTGAATTGAAGAAAAAGAAACCGCTATGGTACAATTGTCTGTTACAAGTCTTGATTTAATTAATTTCTCTCCCCACCATGCTAATTCCATTGAGGAAACGTGAAGTAATATGTTTGTATATGTTATCAAAAAGTATTAAGCATCAAAAGATCCAATATAATTGTTTCTTTGAATTGTGAGAATATATCTGTGTGTGTGTGTGTGGGGGGGGGGGGGGGGGGTAAATAATTCATTATCAGTTTGAAGGAAAATACATTTTGTGTCTTTATATGACCTAATGTGTGAATTGTTCCAATTCACAAAGGAAATGTTTTTTGTTTGTGTAACACCCCCTTGTGTATTAAGCGTTGTGAGGGTATATATATATATTGAACCACGCAGATGCTTCTCACCTTGGTACTTGGTTTTCAGTGCCTCCACCCGAATCTCTGCTTTCTCTTCTGGGGTGTGTTCAAAAGATACACCAGGGGGAGATTCGGGAAACCCCCTGCCCAGTATTAACACTCTGTGACAAAATGTGTGCTGCAAAAGCCAGCCAGGCACATTTATTTAAATGGAAATCCTAAATGCAGCTTTGTAATTTTATAGAAAAATATACTTTGGTATAATTTGAAATAATAGTGCAAACAATACAATACAGTAATAAAAAAATGTGGATGAAAGTGGCGCACCACTTCTTGCTATGCACACCAAGTTAACACAAAAACTCGCAATAAATCAATAACAGCATACAATATAATATAATATATAACAATATAACCATTAACTGTCACAGCTTTATACACATGAAAAAATATATCAGATATCTTACTTGCTCCTGATACTGTGAATATCTTGCAGGGTGAATTTATATATTTTCCCTTATAGCCCTACAATGTACTGCCAAACACACACAGCAGTATTCAAACACACCACACAAATAGAGCAGTGCACTGCAAGTTGGGGCCCTTCTGTATGTATGCAGCATGGCATGGAAACATCATGTGTCCAGTTTGCAGATTTTGGAGATCTTTAAATCACTTGCAGTGAGGTACAGCAGTCACAGTATGCAGACCCTCCTCTAGCAACAACTGTAAAATCCTTTCTAATTTGTATCCTGGGACTTGTAGTTCCACAAGTGCTGATTAGACACACACTTGGTGCATATTTACCTGCCCACCCATCTATCCCTAACTCTTCAGCCCTTGTGGCCAGATATAGTCCAAACCCCACTTGAACAACAACAGATAGATAAAAATAACCAGTAACTTATCTGCACCAGTGTGTCACAGGTCTGAACTTGATTATCTCCAAAATGGCTGACTTGTAAAATGTCCTTCTTCAGAGATGCATGCAAACCTCCTCCTACAGTTTCAAACTGTGGCTTCCAGCAGGTTCTGTTCAGAACTGCACCGAGCTTTGATATCTCTGCAGACTGCTCTCTCTGCTCAGATCACTCATCCAGTGCCCTTCTGCCTAGGGTCACCTATCTGAACTGGTCACACAGCTCAGTCTCTCCCAGGATGCTCCTCTCTCCCTCTCTCTCTCCGCCCTCTGGTTTCTCAGTCTTCTTAGGCTCCGCCCCCTCTTCATAACAGCTTTCTGGGAGATGTAGTTCCTTCTCCTTGACTGGTAAATAGCTATATGCATCTCTTTTCTTACTGATGCAATTGTGATTATTAGCCCCTGGGTGCTCAAGTCCAACTGCAGCATCCCCAGGGGTTACATTTGCTTTTTAAATTTGTAACATAAATGTGACTTTGTTTCAAATAGCACCATTGTACCTATCAAATATGATATATTTTCTTTTTAATCCATGGATCCATCTGTGCTGTAGTCACTGTGTGCTGTTTGGGTAACTTTCACAGAAACATGGGCCACGTAGTTGACAACAGTCCCTAATTTCCAGCGAGTAGCCTGGGTTTTAAAGATTTGCCCCCGACTGACAAGGTCCTTATATCCTATGTAACTTCTTGAAATCACTACAGACTTTAATCACAAAGTGATGTTTAGGAATAACTTACGGCCAAATACCCACTATGGTAAGATGATGCGTTTTACATGTGGTTTTACACTATTGTCAGTTGTGGTATTTCAACGCATTAGAAACTGTAACGTGATGTGAAAACGCAAGAAAAATCACAAAAAACATATATGAATCACAAGTCGATATAAAGTATTGAACGTTACAGCTTTGTTTTATAGGGCAGCAGAGTGCCAAGTTCACACCAAGGTTTTTCTTGTCCATTTTCTGTGGGAAAGGGATAGAAATATCCCAACTTAAACATTTGACAATGTTGGAGCCACTGCTTGATCCTTCTGTGTAGAGATGATAGATCCTTCTGTGTAGAGATGATGGATCCATCTCTGTTGAGATGATGGGCCCTTCTGTGTAGGCATGATAGACCCTCCTCTGTAGAGATGATGGATCCTTCTATGTAGACATGATGGATACTTCTATGTAGAGATGATGGGTCCTTCTGTGTAGAGATGATGCATCCTTCTCTGTAGAGATGATGGATCCTTCTATGTAGAGATGATGGATTCTTCTGTGCAGAGATGATGGATCTTTCTGTGTAGAGATGATGTTTCCTTCTGTGTAGATGGATCCTTCTGTGTGGGTATGATGGATCCTTCTATGTTGAGATGATGGATCCTTCCGTGTAGAGAAGATGGATCCTCCTCTTTATAGATGATGGATTCTTCTGTGTAGAGATGATGGGTCCTTCTGTGTAGGGATGATGGATCCTCCTCTGTAGAGATGATGATCCTTCTGTACAGAGATGGTGGATCCTTCTCTGTAGATATGATGGATCCTTCTGTCATATATACAGACATTCTCCCCAGACCCAGTTGGAATGAGCCATAATATTAAGGCAAAAGTACCGCTTGTGTTCAGAGTAGAGGTGGTGCATACAATATTTGTGGGGTGCCATTCTGAGGGTGGAGGGAGTTACATTGGGGAACCTCTTTAGATAGAATCTTTTCTGAGGGAATACATCCCAATGGTACCTCAGATAGAACTGGTTCACTCGTTTTCATTAATTGAGTAACATGAAGACCGACAGGGTAGATGTCAGTATTTTAGGTAGAACTGTCAGAAATGAACTCGTACTGAAAATAATTATATTTATAACTGTGAAACTGACTAACTAAGTATCATCATACAAAGTTTTAAAAACATCATTGACAAAGAGAAAAAAATTACTCATACAGTTTAATATATTAGGAAAAAAATACACATGAATGAATTGACCAACGTTTGCATCCTTGGAACTTAGCACCTCTGCGAGACGGCCAGTTCCTCTGAACAAAACTGGACTTGTGTGAAATTGTGCCGCAATTTCACTCATCTCCCCATATTACTTTGAATTATTCAAATATCCATTGTAGACCTCTGTGAAGGACTGCCCTTTTCTAATGGTAGTAGTCTCGCTGCACAAAATGAAATCTAGTTTTTGCACTGCTTCACAAAACTAGGCCCAACAATGCAACTTCTCCATACCTAGCAATGAACTCCATGTCTCCACTCTCAGCCTCCTCAAATGCTTATGAAACCCATGAAATTTGGTGGAAAGCCAGAAGCCGTTCCGCAAGTCTAGCCCACCATAGAAGTTTTTGCCCTGCCCCTTTACCTCTCCACGTTTTAATCAAAGTAACTTTTGAGCGAACAATATCTCATTTGCTGCTGTTCCCTTCTTTTATTTACAAGAAACAATATATATCTTTAAACTAAATATCTTTAAACTATTTTTTCTGCATAATTTCCTTGTCATTACTACACATCGATGAATTATTTTTGTATGTAGACCACACTAATGGTCTGAAGTAAGCAAGATGCATTTCTATTTTAGGTGCTGTTGGCGCTAAAAAACAGACTCGCCATCGTGTCATTATACAATACCCTTCCTATGGAGGCCGGGACTGTCCAGACACTTTATATGAAGAGAACGAGTGCGAGTCTCCTGCTGCCTGTCATTCCTACAGGTGAGATAAACCCATGTTGAGATAGAGCCTTTCCCAGCTTTCCGCTCATTAAACCTGATTTTGTCACCTCGGAAAGAGGAATCTCCAAGCTGCCCGTGTCATATTGTCAGCTCCTGTCGTTACTGCTAAGTGTCTTCAGAGGCTGAAAAATAATGATTGAGGCTTTATAAAATATTTCTCCTAGACTTCTGCAGAGTAAATATTTTATTTGCTTTATTTAATACATCGATTCCTCTTTTCAATTGTGCAATATATAGTATCTTGCAATATTTACATTTGTAATAAATTATTATTCAATATTTGGCCACGTTATAGCTTTAGCCAAGGCATCATTTCTAAACTAAAAAATACTCAGATAATTAACCGTATCCTGAAAATTCTGATGGGATTTTTGGTTGCTAACCCTGCATGGACCAAGGGAAAATGACAGCCCGGTTTTAAGCTAAGCTTCAATTTCACTGTGTTACATCGGTCACAGTTACAAAGATCAAAGGGATTCACTACAACTAAGGAATCGTTACAGAATCCTAGTGCTAGACCCATGAGCTGAGATTCATACAGACATAACGACAAGTCTGAAGGTTATAAAGGACAAATTATGTGCAGTGATTAGTGGGTTTTTGCATATCGCTTCCTGACGGAATTCCTGACTGGTAGTAAAGTTAATTAGATTGTAAATAGAGATTTTTTTTTTTCTAATGTGTCACCCGTATGATTATAAAACAAGGTGACAGTTGGTGACAAAAGCAGCCAAAATTCATTCCCCGGGCTCTGTTGATGTAATTGAGCCGCTGTTATTCTCTGTGCAGCCATCTTGTCTCACGCCTCGCTACAGTTTCCTGTGTACATGCTTTAGAAATAAACCTCAAAGGCTGACGCTTAAGTGACAGAGCGTATTCTTAACTATTGCTCTTGGTAACATTTTGTGCCACTATTGTTAAATTCAGCCTATTATATACTTCAGTCAGTACTGTGGGTAAATACAGTTATCTCTGTGTTTTTGTTCAATGTGTAAGATTAACCATTGAGACCCTTTCTGTCCTAATTCATCTTCACAGGAACGTTCACAATAATGTAGTATTATCTTATTCACTTACAAGTACATATCAGGCTATCTTCTATCCGTTGTCAGCTCCTCCTTAATACATAGGGCAGTCTAAAGATAGAAAAAATAACGATAGGTAGCAGTTTTGCTGGAAATGTTATAGTCTAGCACAAAGAAGAAAAATAAAACACATGGGCACACAGAGCATTTTATTTGGGGCAGCACGGTGGTTTAGTGGTTAGCACTTCTGCTTCACAGCACTGGGGTCATGAGTTCGATTCTCAACCATGGCCTTATCTGTGTGGAGTTTGTATGTTCTCCCCGTGTTTGCGTGGGTTTCCTCTGGGTGCTCCGGTTTCCTCTTACACTCCAAAAAACATACTGGTTGGTTAATTGACTGCTATTAAAATTGCCCTTAACCTATCTTGGTCTGTGTCTGCTTGTGTGTATGTTAGGGGAATTAGATTATAAGCTCCAATGGGGCAGGGACTGATGTGAGTGAGTTCTCTGTACAGCGCTGCAGAATTAGTGGCGCTATATAAATAGATGATGATGATGATGATTTTACACAAATCCTTATTTGGCCGCTCACACATAGGTGCACGCCTACATTCATGCAAAACTTATAACGCCAACAGACACTGCCATTTTGGTACCTTCAATTATTATATATAATTGAAGGTAGCAAATATATATATAATATATACCCATATTAATAATTATCTACATAGCGCAAACATATTACGTAGCCCAGTGGATCTCAAACTTTTTCAGTTCGAGGCACCCTAAAGGTCTCCATAATGTTTTCAAGGCACCCCTAAATAGCCAAAATAATTATCAAGTAGTCCCCCTGCCTTGCTTACCCAGCTCACCACCAGCCCTGGCCGCGGCTCGCCCTGCCACCTCAGGGAGCCACGGCACACAGTTTGGGAACTGCTGATGTAGCACTTAGAGAGATTATTTAATCATTCACATAAGTACCAAATGAATCATACAGTCTAAAACCTCTACCACACGGACACACTAGGGTCACTGTAATCCAAAGCCAATTAACCTATCAGTATACTTTTTGGACTATAGAATCAATCACTTGGAAGAAACCCATGCGAACTAGGGGAGAACATACAATATCCAGTTGTCACACATGTTGAATAAAATCTGGCATTTGCACTACTGGGGCTGTACTTTTGCACTATCCTATACTATATTAAATAAACAAATTCAGAGAAGATGATCACCTCACGTAAACAATGTATTGTAGTTTGTAAACAAGGGGGTATAACTGTGCAAGTCGCAAGTCACAACTACTGTATATGGGATAATGTATCTCTTAGTGTCCTGTTGTCTTATTGGCTGGCTGCATTCCTATACTCTCCTGGCGCCCTGGGCTTTGAGATTTGTAATGTGGCAGCCATATAGTAGAAACACTGTACTGGCAATGTATTTTTAAGTACTATTACAATATTATATTTTATACCCCTCTCTCCACCCAATCCGTCCCTGAATGAGATAGTATCATCAGCTTACTGTACTATCGATGACTGTTTAGATCATGCTATAAGTAATATTCAGTACTGATTGCCAGGCGCCGTCTCCGCACCTCCGCTGGGTGCCGGAGACGGATGCCCTCTGGCCGCAACTCAAGTCCCGTTGCCGATCACATAATCATGGCGCTCGCGCCGCTTCTGTTGCCTTTTCTCCGTTGTACTGCGCTTCTCTGGTTTTGAATCGGCCTGTCTGACTACTCTCCATTCACTGCTCTGGTGACTATCTGGGAGAACCGCGACCTGCGCATCACACGCAGCAAAGCCCAAACCTCCTTGCAGGGGTCCCTGGTGAACACGGGTGGTGCGTTAGACTCCGCGCCTCCCAGTTTAGTAGCGCCAATACCAGTCAGTGATATTCCTAGTGAAAGACGTGACACTGATACTCCAAACAACCCTCTGTGTTTTTGTTTTTTAAATTGTAAGTCAGAAGATTATATAATATCCCTCAATTAAGTTCATGTTTTCAAGCTTATACCTCAAATCACTTCCTTAGACTCACAATAATGTCTACTGGTATAACGCTTCATCATCTCACATAACATGGTTTGAAATAATCCGTTTACAGAAATCACAATAAAAGCGTTCCATTTGACGTCCCCGATGGCCTGAACCAGTGGCTTAAAGCTGTCCAAATTTCCGAGCACCTCTGGGAAATCAAAACATCTGCTATAAAAATGATGCCAGCAAAACAGTATAAGATCAGTGCCATTATGAAATCCACTCTCCCGCTCCTTGACGGCTGTAACGGCAAAAAACTAATTTTCTATGCCTGGGTTACCGTGATCCATGTGTGTAACCAGATGGCTTGGGTGGTTGCAGAGCAATGGTATTTCATTAAGAGACCCCCCATTGGTTCTGCCAAGTAGATGAAAAAGTGCATGTGTGATTGTACAGAGTAAATTATCGTTACTTTAAATATGGAAATCACTCTTGCATTCATGATTAACATTTTCAGTCATCTACACGTCTCTTGCTATAGGTGGAAAACTCATAAGTGGAGAAGATGCCAGATGGTACCATGGTACGTCAGACAGGACAGCCCTGGGGCGTACGAGACCTGTGGGCCTGGTCTTCAAGCGAGAGGTGAAATTAAATGATTGATCTAGATCCAAATAAATGTTTTTGGTGCACCTTTAAAATTAATTCTTATTTTATTTGAATTAAAAAAATTTTTTTCAATCCTGATCTACTTAAATGGCTTTGGGGTGTTGGGGTGTTCATGTTATGGACTTGTCATGGTAGAAAGACTCAAGTTACTGTGCAGTGTGTATCGAGGAGTCAATGTTAGTGACTTTTCATGGTAGGGGGGTTCATGCTAGAGGAAAGCAGCTGAAAATCTGATGAGACAAGTGCCTGAGGGGAGGGAGTATTATTTATTTTTTTACATTTGCCATCCAAACACTACATGTAAAAATATGTTTGGAATCAGTACCCCTTTTAAGCTACCCGTGAGAATATACAGTATGTGAAAATGTGGGCAGTCAAGTCACTAGCCTAGAGCAACATTCTATAGTAAGATAGAAGCCGTTTCCATGGCAATAGAACACTTGTCTGGAGCAAATAATGTTGGGATAAAGTTCTCTGGTTACTCTGAGTGCAGAAAAGTAATGAAGAGTTTCACTATCATACAGTATCCAGGAGAAGTTAATAAAAGATAAATGTGAGGCAGATGACATCAGCCTATGGTATAAATATATTGTATATGAAACATATGATTTTAATTCTGCATAGGGATATTGACACAGTAGATCTTTCTGTGCCTGCAGATATCAGCCACAGGAACCCAAATATTATTTGTTTCAGGGTTCTTGTTACAATAAGACTAGTAAATTCTTCTAATTCCTAATGTGACAGGAATGCAATGTCTACACTGAGGCAGCGCATGATTGACGGCCGTAGTTCAGAACTAAAGACGCTGGAACAGGCTATAGATCGATTCATAAACTGGTTTGACTGATCTGTTCTAAAGTTAAAAAAATTGCCGTATTTTTCTCGCATTTTAGATCGAGTAAAAAAAACAACAACCTAAATTGGAGAAAGTCAAACAGGTTTCGAGCCTGCTCAAACTTTGAACATAGAAGTGTTCAGAACACAGTTTAAAAATATGTTTTAAAACTTTTATCAATTAAAAATATATTTATTAATTAAAATAAAACTATTAAAATGGTATTTACACAAACGTTAAAGCCAACCGTGAATAGCACACTCTGAACAGAAATGACAAACCTCAAACGGAAATGGTGAATGTTGAAAGCAATAAGCGAATACAAACTAGGATCCGTGAATGGGAACTGCAGTCAGCAAACGAGAGCTGCAAAATTCAAACCACAAATTCAAATCGGGGTCTATTATTGGTTGTACCGCGAACATGTTAGTGGCCATTGAACCAGTGAACTTTGATCAGATTTCGATTGGGTACAAAAAGCTGCAGAGTTCAGCACTAAATGCTGCATCTTTTAAATTTCTCTTTGGAGGAGAATATATGCAATCCTTTTAATGCTTACTGACACTTCATTTATACGTGCAATTTAATATAAATGGTCTGTGCTAAGGGATGTGGTTGAATATTTGTGTCAGTAAATTCGCCTGCCTTTGCTTAAATATAATGTAATTAAATGACGGTTATTTAATCCCCATTTAGTGCTAGGAGTTCTTAAACATTTTGTAATGAAAAAATCCATATACTGAAACAAGGTATTACCAGAATAATTATGTGACATAAACATAATTACTAAAGTCCTATTACAATCTACAACCCATTATATTATAAAGATTACAGTGTGCAATCTCGTTTACTTGTCTCCTCAATCAGGAACATTGTGTAACACATGTAACGCTAGCGGACTAATTGTAATGAATAAAAGAAGGCTGCTTGTAAATGTTGATTAAAAAGTGGACAAACATGTTAAAATTAATTACAAAATAACCCCATCTGCCCACTTTGCTCCCTTCGTTATGCTTTGACAGAAATTGCCACATTTGAAAATTGTTGAGGAATTTATTTTTAAGCCAATGTGTAGATCTGCTAAATGATTATATGACTGGTGTTGATTGGTCACAATTCTTTGGATAGAATAGAAGTAGATTTAGAAATAGTGAGGATCAAATCGTCTGCGTTTCGATACTTGAAACGGTTCAACCAATCTGCTTGAAAATTAGAAAATTTGACAGAGTTTCTAGAAATTTAGAATTAGTAAAAAAAAATTGAAAAAGTCACGTTGGACCCAACTTAACCATGACGGAGCCTGTTCAACATTGATCAAGCTTGTTTGTACTCGTTTCAGCTGGTTAGTATGTGGCTCGAACATGTTCAAGATTAATTAGAAATATTTGTCGTTTTTTTATTGCAAACCTGGAACAACTAACCTAGACCACAGTAGTGTTTGCAGTTTGTTTTTTTAAAAGTGCAAAAATACTTTTTTATCCATATTATTTAAATAGTGCTTTAAAAAATACAAAATCATTTTACTGAGTACCGTAAACTTCAACTGGGAACTATGAATAGCGAACATCAGCCGCAAATTTTGAATCCACAGTTCGAATCCGGGTCTATTGACATTTCTCCCACGAACATTTTCAGGGCGTTCCAACTGGTGAAATCAAGCGATAAAATTCAATTGGAATTTGAGCCAAACAGTAATACAAGGAGATTCTCTGCTCACCATATCAGCTTTTTTATGCCTTACTGTTTTTTAGCACAAAAACTCCAAAACATACCAGACCTAAGAGCGCATTGCATTCAGGTAACGATAAATTTATAACCGCAAAAGCATGGGCTGATTTTTTTAATTTTTTTTAGACTGAATCCTCCTTTAAGACATGTCAACTATTTAAAACGTACATAACGCCTTTACATAAAAATATAATTTTCTACAAAAAGTTGTGTGGTAATTCTAATTAGTCTGGATTAGCAATGCCTTTCATCTGGTCAGCCAATCTCCTGATCCCCCATGCCTGCATTATACTGAGGCCACACCTCCAAATTTGTAATCCCCGACTCTGTTGGTCACCAAAATACATCTTTATATTATTTGTTTATATAAATATACTGGTGTTGAGGTAACATAGCAGTTTAAGGGCTAGATTTACTAAACTGCGGGTTTGAAAAAGTGGAGATGTTGCCTGTAGCAACCAATCAGATTCTAGCTGTCATTTTGTAGAATGTACTAAATAAATGACAGAGAGGACCTGATTGGTTGCTATAGGCAACATATCCACTTTTTCAAACCCGCCGTTTATCTAGCCCCAAGTGTCTAAAGTAAGTTGTAGTTCAATTGGAAAACCATTTAGAAAGGTAAAAATAATTTTTAAATATGATTTTGGGAATGGTGTTTGAGACTCGTACCGCTGGACCTGCCACACTGATAGAAACTGAGCTGTATAAAATGTATATAAAAATGAAATTAGGAGGAATATTAAGAGATTAAAAACCTTAGTCAGGTCCAAGTTACTGGTGTGGTACAAGCTATGTGTGACTTTATCCTGTCAGTAGGATGTGTTTACTGTCAGTAAATTTACTGACGGTTAACAACTGATCTCTTTGGTGCTTAGTGCATAAGATTATATTATAATTCTACTAATACATCCACTATACACTTTAAATGACTGCATTTCCTCCCCCTTGCTTTTAGCCATCACATGTCGCAGGCAAGATGGCGTACAAGCGGACATCACAGATTGTCTCAAGCATGCCGGTCCGTTGCCAGCTTTAACCCAGCAGTGCCAGATACTGTGCCAGGATGACTGCCAGTTTACCAGCTGGTCCAAGTTTTCACCGTGTAACGGAGACTGTGGGGCAGTGAGGACCAGAAAACGATCTCTTCTCGGTATGTTTATGAAAACAAGGTCGTTAGGGGCATTTATGAACCTTGGGAGTGAGATTCTTCGCAAGTATGGTCAACTTAAAAACAGCGGGGCCTATCTGTGATCATTAAGTGACAAATAAACTAGTGATTGCACAATACCAGGTCAGACCAGGACAAAAACAAAGTACAATGACACTCGCTGCAGTTCTCTGTAGGACATTTTTGCCCATTCATTATTTTCTAATCATATTTTGCACAGGGTGTTGTGTGTGAATGTTTTTATAAATGGTCCCCCATTGTAGGAAATCTATACAACTTTCTTACGCAGCCATAAAAACACAATTGGCGGCAAACGAACAGAACAGCAGAGCTGATTAATCTTAATTCTGATGTAACTACTGCTCACTCCTGTGGATTCATAGAGGTCCTCGCTGGTTAGAAGACTCCCTGAATATTAGTGGCGGCAGGTCATTTACTCAGCCTATCGCAACGCAGAAAAGTCAGCCCGCTAGATATAAGCAAAAAGTCCAATGGTTTACAAGCTGGATTTTTTTTATGGGCAATTCAATTCACAAATCTTTTATTAATGTTTCAAACAAAAAGTGGATTATAATGTACCTTTGTTCAAAATCTACATTTTAAGAAACAATTTTGATTTCAACAAAAAGCAATGAAACGATAAAAAAAACATTTTAAAAGACAATTTTGTTCTGAATTCTAAAAGTTTTTTTCAGTTTAACCTTTGTGAACTGATTCCAAAATGTGACACAATGATATTCACAGACCTTGATACTCGCGAAAACAATTTCCCTCTCTCTGCTGTCTTTAAAAAAATTACAAACGCTTGTATGTCCATTCTGCTTGTCATCTCACAATATTAAACACAGTGGCTTTCCAACAGGGTGACCTGGCTTACCATTACGTTAGAGGAAAGAAATGTTTAAGGTGTTTGCGGTACCTAATAGACAGACGCTCCAGGTGTATGATATATAAACATACATTTTCTTCTAACTGTTATAATTGTATATGTCACTTAGCGCCTGAGGTTGTTTATTATACGGATGCCTCAGGACCAGATGGTAAGACTGGCCCAATTAACTGTATAGCTAAATGGCTGTAAACATGGCCAACGAACAGGGGCCAACTGGCAAATTTTAGCCCTGGGGGTAAGATTCGGCTCAGCAGCTTATTAGGAACATTTTAAAGAAATAAAATGAAGGTGGTCCGGTGACCCAGCCAAGTTAGCCCACTATGGGAACGGCCCAGCCAGCCCGTGATGAATGTCTATAATTTTGGCATTTTATGCCAGTTGTACTTCCCAGAAAATATTGCCACCAGCGACCAGAAGTTTGGGCATGAACTTCATGATACATTTCTAGATGACTTTTTGTGTACATTTATGTATGTTATATAGCTATTGTATTTAAATTGTTTGTGTGTTTTGATCTCTTTATAAGAATATTTTATTGTTTACGATATGTTTTCTATAAATATAGGAAAAAGCAAAAAGAAAGACAAATGCAAGAATTCCCAGTTGTACCCGGTGATCGAGACGCAATTCTGTCCGTGCGATAAATACAACGCCCAGCCGGTGGGGAACTGGTCAGACTGTATTCTACCGGAAGGGAAAGTGGAGGTTCTACTGGGAATGAAGGTACAAGGAGACATCAAGGAGTGCGGACAAGGATATCGTTACCAATCCATGGCCTGTTACGACCAAAACAACCGGCTAGTGGAAACGTCCAGATGCAACAGTCATGGTGAGTCTTCTTTTCGTGGTTTGTAGAACATGTCTAATGCGTTATGTCATTGTCGCTGTAATTACCTTAAAATAACCATTTTTCGTGGGTAAGCTTCTGAAATACATTAGCAAAGCCGCTGAAACAAATCCGCACACAGCATCCACAGACATAAAATGCTTAGTATTTTTCAGATAAAAAAAACATTTAATGAAATTAATCTAGAAATGAATGCGTAATAAGCCAGAGAGACTGAATCTGCGTTGAATCCTCAAATCCACGGTTACTGAAAATTAATTTTATATAATGATTTGTATTGCTGATTAACTTCAAGTAAGCGGAATGCTCGTGCCCTTACGTAGGAAGATAAAACAAGATGTAATCCCAATTAATTATGCATGCTCCCAGTATAATTTAATGTCTGAAACAAGTAATAAAATGTCTTATTGGATTACATGGGGAGATAGCGGCCCCTGATTTCTGTTTGATATATTACTTTCTGCCACAAAGATTATAATATTTCCAGCGACTGAGATATGAATACAGCAGTGTGTATCTAGATCTAGTGTTTAAAACAGATAAGTAATTGTATCTTATTGTAAGATTCCCAATAGAATCCATTATATTTATATCTTTTGTACTGAGATGATAATCGCCTCACTAGAACTTTATTTCACAGGCGTTCGAGTTTCGGTAAACTTCCTTAATTTAAATTCAGTGATGTGTAAAAGTCATAGACGTTTCGGTATATTTAGCTTCAAAGCTACTTTTTTCTGCGTTTCAACATTTTCCAACAGACAGAACACTGGGCCCCGTTGCCCAGAGAATTTAAAGTATGGAACTGTCTATCGGAATTAGTAAAGGTCCTACGGGTCGGAAAATGGTCAATCACAACTAAGGTGAAAATGTTAATAACACTAAAGGTTTATCTCCTTGGTCTCTACATTACATAATCATTTTCAAAAGTAAAGTATTATCTCTATGCAATATATCATCATCGACATTTATTTATATAGCGCCACTAATTCCGCAGCGTTGTACAGAGAACTCATTCACATCAGTCCCTGCCCCATTGGAGCTTACAGTCTAAATATCCTAACACACATACACACAGACATGGAGAGACACTAGGGTCAATTTGATAGCAGTCAATTAACCTACTAGTATGTTTTTGAAAAAGGAAAATGTGTCTGCGCTAGAAATATTATTATAACAGATAAATAATTGTACTAAGTCGCATTTTCATACAAAAAAGATTATTTAATTAAATAAACAATATAAACACATCAGACTCCGGAGTACATAACACATAAAATATAAATGATGTACCATACAGACAAAAATAATAATACATAAAAAATAAATAAATAAAGAATATATATATATATACATATATATATATATATATATATATATATATATATATATATATATATATATATATATATATATATGTCCAGTATTGGTTGATAATTGGGCAAATCGAATATAAATGTGCACAGTATGAATCTTAATAATAAAAAGAGGAATAAAAAATTGCTATGCAAAAAATTCTGAAGGTGAATGGTATATGTGCTGTATTCACATGTAGCCAGCTACTCACAGTTTGTTGTATTGGAAAGAAGCAGAGAATAGTTTTTTTTTGGAATGTGGGAGGAAACCGGAGCACCCGGAGGAAACCCACGCAAACACGGGGAGAACATACAAACTCCACACAGATAAGGCCATGGTCGGGAATTGAACTCATGACCCCAGTGCTGTGAGGCAGAAGTGCTAACCACTAAGCCATCGTGCTGACTGGTAACAGAGTTATCTCTGTATAATCTATGAGTGAAGTTTAGGGGTATCACTGCATTAATTATATTATATTTATACTTTGACTTTACTCTTTTATCAGGTTACATAGAAGAAGCGTGTATTATTCCTTGCCCCTCCGATTGTAAACTTAGCGAATGGTCCAACTGGTCACGATGTAGCAAGTCCTGTGGAAGTGGAGTCAAAGTTCGATCCAAATGGCTCCGTGAGAAGCCTTACAACGGGGGACGGCCTTGTCCAAAGCTGGACCATGTAAATCAGGTAACATGTCGTTCATATCCTTGTCTGTTAGACATCAGGGGAATATTTATAGGAAAATAATAATGTTGCTAGTTTATGAAAACAATGATTCTGTAATTTTTATACTCCAGATCAGACAACAAAAGCAAACGTCTAATTGCTAGTGGCGACACTACATTCTTTAATTTCCACCAGATACCCCCAATTTATTCTCAAACGAGATAATTAAATAATAACTAGAGTCTTGGGGTCAACAACAAAATAACCATTTGATGCGATATCTTTGCTACGTCCTATCTATCTATCTATCTATCTATCTATCTATCTATCTATCTTTCTATATAAATATATATAAATGTTAAAAATGATGATCTTTAATTAATATATGATTTATAATACATTATGTTATATATATATATATATATATATATATACATACAACATAACGTATTATAAATCATATAATAATTAAAGATCATCATTTTTAAAACTACAGAAATTTGTTTTGTTAAAGGTAAAATAATTTTTTTCTTTGTAACAAATAAATGCTGGATATATGAACATAACTTCATATAGATGCTATTTCCTTGCATGTGCATCTATGTACAACCAAGTACACAGGCTGGGTGACAATTGTTTGAAGTGTTATTTGGAGGACGTCATTTAATGCAATGAATTTCATCCTGATTACAGCGCTGTAAGCCTATGAAAGGCACGTTTAAATTGAATGCACTCTTCATCTTTGACGGAGACACAGATCACAATTATTAACTGTTATTATTTATTGCAACTTGGTTTATATAAAGTAACTGTTAATAACATCCACACATTTATAAGATACTTAATAAAAACCTTGATAACAGGTAAGCAATTTTTTTCACAATGTCGTCAGTACTGTAAAGCGGGTTGTCTAGTTTAAGTTATAATATTGATCATATTATATCCTCCCTCTTTTGAACCGGTTGGAATTTCAATAGATTTCACCAGTCCGAGGGTTTCAAACATGTTCCTGAAACAATTCACAATCGATGATGATTGAATCTTGCGGTTCAAAATATGCATTGTTTGAGGGTTTACTTATGCGTTTCGCATTTGAGGTTAAGAACATTTTAAAATAACTATAAATCCTTGATTATTCAAGCTAAAATGGTTACATTTTGTAATGTTTGATACCTTTTTTTAATTCAAACAGTAACTATTATTGTGTTGAAGTTGGCATTCATGGTTTGAGCTGTTTGTTGTTCCAACTTTAGATCCAATTTGAAAAACCGATATGAGAAACACTCTAAAAAAAATAAGGAGCATAAGTTGTACAATTATGTTATTTACCAGAGATGAAGTAATCATGGGGGTTGGCCACCACCCTGGACCTATAGTATATTGAATACACCAGAGCTGGGGTAATGGACAGCATGGTGGCACAGTGGTGAGCACTTCTTCTGGGGTCATTAGTTTGATTCCCGATCATGGCTTTATCTGTGTGGAGTTTGTATGTTCTCCCCGTGTTTGCGTGGCTACGAGTTCTTCCCACATTCCAAAAACACACCAGTAGGTTAATTGGCTGCTATCAAATTGACCCTAGTCTGTGTGTGTATGTTAGGGAATTTAGACTCTAAGCTCCAATGGGGCAGGGACTGATATGAATGACAAAAGTTCTCTGTAAAGTGCAGCGGAATTTTGTTGGCACTATATAAATAGTGATGATGATGATGATGATGATGGTTAGGGGCACAGACTTATCACATTTATGTCTCTTAATTTAATTTACTGGGAAGAATAATGAGGTTTGAGGAGGACTTAGGCTGCCAAATGTTCTGTACTGACAAACTCTGACTATAATAAAGCAGTTATAATTGGATTTAATGATTGGCCTTACAAATTACACCCAGTCCATTACTGGATCCTATACTAACCCTGTTCTTACATTGTGGAGAGGGGGATACGCACCCAGAATACATAACAGAATATGTTTCATATTATGCAATGCAGCACGACCATCATAGTTAGTCATTCACACACCTATTAAACCATCTTCCCATAAAAGCATCTTATAGCTGTTCCGGCGGCTTGAAACGTCTCAGTCCCTGTATTGCAGCGATAACGGGCGATGTAAAAATATGTAGTTTGATTGTGCATTAATATAAACTCAATAAATGTGACACTAGTAAATCAAATCTCTTCTGACCCTAATGCCGTTCCCATTCGTTCACTGCAGAGATCTGTCGGTCCCGATACACACGAGAGCATCCCTGTATTATGATGATTATTATTATTATTGATTAGCAATATTGATTAGCCGGCAGCAGAGTGCAGATATGGCACGGCTCATTCTGGGAATACTGTGAACCAGCCCGGAGGCAGCATTTCCATTTTCTTGGAACCGTCACCTTCTGTTCTGTAAAACCACTCTACTTTATTACAATACGTTGGAGACAATTGGTCAAAATGACTAACTTGTAATATAAGACAGGATATAGCATCATATTTTCTTTCATCATCTGAACCCTAAGTGGCTTCCTTCTGTGTATGTCTCTACTGCCCTCTAGAGGATGTTTCAATCGGATAATGTGAATTTGTGCTAGTTTGTACCTTCTTTGTTATTTTAAAATTAAAAGCATAGTGCTGCAAAATATATTGTTACTATGTTAGTATATACATATAATTCATTTAAACGTGTTATGAGAAGAGCAAGAAATTATTTTTTCTTTATCTGCTTTTATTACTCTCCGGCCGCAATTGATATTTTACATTTTTGTGAGATGTGAAACCTTAATATCACAGAGTTTCAACTCAGAGGCTTTAATGCACAGTACCTGCCATTATGGACCGGCAGATAGAGGAGAGTTTATTGCAAGGATTTAGAGAACAAGGGCTCTATGTATTAGCGTACAGCGGTCTAATTGCTCCGTGTTCGGTTCAGAATAGCACTTTATGTTAGATTTCTTACATACATCACAGCACTGCTCTATCAACCACCTAGCAGATGATTTTACATTAACTGTAACCAATACTTGCCAACTTTTGCTCGTTGGCTTCAGAGAGATCCCGGGGGAGGTGGACGTGCGGGGCGGGGCTTGGCGAATAGCGTCATTTTGTTCCCGCCCCCTGAAAGATTGTCACAAATTTGGCCAATTACAGCAGGCAGGGATAAGAGAATGCAATATTTACGTCATTAAGCCCCGCCACTTATCTTTTGCGGGGGCGAGAACTGGGAGGTTGCCCTGCTCTCCCAAGAGTCCGGGAGGTCTCCCAGAAATGCGAGAGTCTCCCGGACATTTTGGGAGAGTAGGCAACTATGCGTTAAAGAAAAGCAGCTAATGAATCTCTAGAGACTGAAGTGTCTTTTACATTTCTGTCTCCATTACTGAAGTCATGTTGTCTTACCTGTCCGCCTTTGATTAAATCTTGGTCTCCATGAAAATGGCCACCTCCATAGGCATCAATACATGGACATAGGACACAATTTCTGATCTGTTTTATCATGCCACAGATGGCGAAGCCAACCACGTCTTGTACTGGCTCAGCATCAGGGAGAATGCCAGACTCTTCAGGGAGTGAGGGAGATCACCCCTATTACAGGGAGTCTCCCTGACATTCAGGGTCTACTTCTTCCACATGTTTCGTCGCAGGTGACTTCGTCTTTCTGGTGCTTTCCTTCGTCGCTATTTCATATATTATGTTTTTGGTGTGCGTGTGTAAGCAGACTTTTTTTATGTTGCACACAAGACGGTCAGTTATTTCAGCTGTATTAGGGATGTTTAAGATTTATTGATGCCTAATAGTGAACGCGTCTGCTGCACATAACACAAATGGCTAAAAACATGGCCGCAAGTGGGATGTGTCTGTGATGTGCTCTGGCTGTATAAGCTACTGGCGCTGAGCGGCGCAGATCTTAAGCGTGGTTCAGCATTTGAGTGTAAATAAGCAATATTTAAACCCAGCTTTATTAAGGATAAATTGCGTCCATTTTGCAGCCATCTCTGCCCCACAAAATGTTTCTTAGATCGTCGTTGCATTAATAATGTGTCATCTTCCCCACCTATTACTGTGATCGTTATGATATTTTTCTTTTCTCTTTTTATTGACATTTAAAGCTTTTCTACTTAAGAAAATCTCAATTTCCCGTATGCGCATTTCCGTTACTCTACCTGAATGTAATTCGGTGTCTGGCTGCAGGCATCTTTCTCTCTTCATCACCATAAAACCTTTTTAGCTAATTAAGTTGCACATTGGCTTATAGAATGTCTTACGGCAACACAGCATTCGAACTTAACACCTTCAAAAACTAATTATCTCCGATGTTCATGATCCTTATTAAACTACCGCAGTGCTTATTATGAGACAGACTGAGGTAGCAGATCTTGGGATGGCAGAAAAATATAAATACAAATATTTTTGCTGCGGAAGTGTAAATGAATACAGAATTTGGGCTTCAGACAATCGGGGAATGTCAGGATGAGGGGAACTTGATCACTGTCTCCCCACCAAATATTTATCACTTGTAATGGTGATTTAATGCTAAGTGACTTGCCAGCTAGCAGTAGATCACTATTATCAGAAATCTATTAATATAAAGGCCCTAGTGGATCAATGAACCAACTCTCTTCTACCCTGACAGACAAGAAGTCACCAGGTTAATGTGGCAACCACAAAGCAGAAGCCCAGTTTCTTCATTAACATACATAGGTCTACTGATTGTATACAGCAATCAGATGCCCAGGGCTGGACTCAAACTAGTCTTAAACCAAGCACTATATGTTCCTATGCCATTTATAACTGTGAGCCCGGACTTCGTTGAAGCCAAAGCTGATATTTATACACATTTGGTTGTCGAGAACATGATAGAAACTTTTAAATATATCAAGGGTTATAACAAGGTACAGGAGGGAAACATTCTACAAAGGAAGAGAAGTATTAGAACACGAGGACATGTACTGACACTGGGGGGGAAGAGAAGTATTAGAACACGAGGACATGCACTGACACTGGGGGGAAGAGAAGTATTAGAACACGAGGACATGTACTGACACTGGGGGGAAGAGAAGTATTAGAACACGAGGACATGCACTGACACTGGGGGGAAGAGAAGTATTAGAACACGAGGACATGTACTGACACTGAGGGGAAGAGAAGTATTAGAACACGAGGACATGTACTGACACTGGGGGGAAGAGAAGTATTAGAACACGAGGACATGTACTGACACTGAGGGGAAGAGAAGTATTAGAACACGAGGACATGTACTGACACTGGGGGGAAGAGAAGTATTAGAACACGAGGACATGTACTGACACTGGGGGGAAGAGAAGTATTAGAACACGAGGACATGTACTGACACTGGGAGGAAGAGAAGTATTAGAACACGAGGACATGTACTGACACTGGGGGGGGGAAGTAGGTTCAGAGGAAATGTGAGGAAAAACTACTTCACAGAAAGGGTAGTGGATAAGTGGAATAGCCTCCCATCAGAATGAAATAGAATATATATATATATATATATATATATATATATATATATATGAGAATTCAATTTATGGTGGACCCATCAAATTGGAGCAATCTTTATAAAAAGAAGATAAGAATAATGGTTCCATTTTATACGAAGAAATTGTTTGTGATACTACAACACAATTTGCCACATTCTCTTTTTCCAAATTGCTTATACAATTTCCTACAGCCCATGCTGAGAGAGCATTGTGAGTCTGAACATACCTAAGAGTATTCTGGCTGTATAAGCTACTGCCGCCGAGTGTAGATTGTTACGCAGTCATAATGTTTTCTCTTTATGTTCAATGGGATGTTGTTTTGTTTGACTGTCAAATTTTTATTTAATTGTAATTATGTGACTATAATAATGTTAATTATTTTATATAACCTTTTTCCCTTCTGTTTATTTCCATATTTTTCCATTGGATTCCGTATGTGCCACAGGCTCAGGTAAGAGCTCCTATACAATAAGCAATGTATTTTACTGATGACATTACTGAATCACATATTTATTCACCATGGGAAAGCACAACCCCAAATCAGCAATGCCGATCACATTTCAAAGTATTGCTTGTCTTGCTAAACTGTACTTTTAAAATGCTGAATTACAGCCCAGTTAATCCCTACTCGGACAAAGAATATATTTCTCTAGTGACTTCAGTCCCACTTAATAATAACGAGAGCTAATGTAGAAAAAAATATAACGCAGGTAGGGAGAGGGGAGAAGAATTACAGAGATAATGGGTGGCTCAGTAGTTAAATGCACCAAGTGTAAAACAAGGACACTGATAGACTTGCTGGAACTGACTGTTTTGCATCTGAAGACTGGCTCCTGCTGACTTCAGACCATGGCTCTCTGCAAATGGGCATTATTTAACTATGTTTTTCCTGCGCTCCATTTTTGATGATGAACAGAGGACAGACAGAAGCTCATATAGATCAATTCTCTCAATGTAGAGATACTGGACCTGTATACACGGCTGTCTTTGCCAGGCAGAAATCGGAGGAGTGACGGGGGAAATTAAAACATACTCTCTCGCCCGTTCTTTCGTCCACTTTGGAAAGACAACTACATCCACTGCACCAGGAGTTCCGGAATGGAGGAGAAACACATTTAATTAATACCTGTGTGCAAGAGGTCTCCCATTTCCCAATGGCAAAACTGTATTCTAATATCATGGCAACGATTTCCAAAAATACATAGGCTATACTTTTGTATGAACTAGGTAAAAATAAATACTATTAATACTATTAATGAATAATGTGCCCTCTGGGGCAGTGGACTTCATACTTCTCTGATCAATCAAAAGAAGTTAGAGGATGAATACTAATGTCTAACACAGGGGTCAGGGAACATTTTTACCTGTTACCCCCAAATATATTTAGATACGCCGACGTTACCCCCTTGAAGGAAATCATATATTATTAATTATTGGAATTCAAAATTTTATTGAATCTATTCAAAATTTCTTTGAAAGCTTCAACTTTAAAACTTTAGGTTTTGGAGAAATGATGTTGCTTCAATTTTGATACGAGAGCATCAATATTGGGGCATTTTGATGTCAGAGCAATTTGGATAGAGTCTTTAGCGTCCAATCGATTTCTTTGCTCTGTTTTTATGTTCGTTAGAGTGGAAAATCCTTGTTGGCAAAGGTAGGTTGTTGCAAAAGGCAGCAACTTTTTGACTGCCTCCTCATGTGCAATTCTGATGCCTTTGCAGCTGTTGACATCCAAAAATATGACAGATCTGCTTTGTTTTCAAATGCAATATGTGCTTCATTATTACATCGAAGATCAAGAAGTGCCTCTGCCAACCCCTGAGGCTCTTCTGGTACAACAGCAATTTCACATTTAAAGGGGTTTACAATCCAACTGACAGCATGTGAATCGGCAGCATTACCCCCAGGAATTTCATTTTTACCCCATTTGGGTTAATTTATCCCTGTTCCCTGACCACTGGTCTAACAGGTTGGATTTGCCACCCATTCCCCCAATTTTTTTATTTGGATATTTAAAAGAGATAGTTTGGGTGACGCATGCACCTGTCCTCTCAGACTTGCGGCAATAACAGGTTTTTTTTCTTATCTCTCCGATAAGCGGAGATAGAAAACCTCCATTATTGCTGCATGTTCTGAAATAGGCCCCTTATTCTTTTGATTGCTATGGGCTGCCGAACGTTTCCTATTTTGCATCGTCTTAAGATACATATTGGCACTGTTCTGTAATTGTGCATAGTACATTTTAAGGCTGACCTCATAAATATTTACTGTGCAAAATACAAAGTAATAATTTGATATACTAGTACTTGAAGTGCCTGAGAGATTGCAAATGCTATTTGCAGATCCTATTACAATATGAAATCAGCTGGCAGACGGCAAAATGCTTTTACCTGCAGCGCAAAAGACTGTTATTTTAGAACTGTAGGGGAGGTAATGTAATCAGGTGATTGCCGTCCCATCTTCCAGCACTTATAGACGTATGCATAAATAAATCAATTTCAATCCTGCTTAGAGTGCTTTGGGTAACCTATACATTATAGTTTATGCTGTAACTTGTGTTGCAGGTGTATGAAGTGGTCCCGTGTCACAGTGATTGCAATCAGTACGTCTGGATCACGGAACCGTGGAGCATATGTAAAGTCAATAATGTTGACCTTAAACAGAACTGTGGGGAAGGGGTCCAGACGAAAAAAGTGAGGTGAGTGCTCAGTACCATTTATCGAATGTTCAAGAGGATAAGAAATATTGATGCTTGTTTTCTGTGGACAGGGTGATGTTTCCTTGGAAATCAGAGTTAATCTAATTTGAACATCTCTCTGAAGGATTCTTTTGAGAATCTGCTGTTTAGTGTAACCCTTCACAACGGACAATTCCTACACAGAGTAGCTTAACTCCATCAGTTCCAGATGACTCAGCTGAGATTTTGGGGGGTATTCAATTTACCGCGAAGTTTGTTTTTTTTGCAGCGTAAAAAAAAAAATCACACGTGGGTTTTTAACTGCTATAGCGACCGTTTTCAGTTAACGCAGAGTCAAAAGAGGGACCACTGCCCCCGTGCGTCAATCATTGGTGTTTGCGAGTTTTTAGGGGAGTGAAGGGGAGTTTTAACGCGGTCAAGTATAACATAAAAAAAAGGATTGGCATACATTAGATTGCATTACACAACCTATTTATTTGATAATATCTACAATACAGTACTTTTATTAGCATATTTTTTATTTCACAATTTTTTACTATAGAATATACTATACCATGTCAAAACACATTAGTATATACATATTTGTACCAAAACATACATAAATATATTTAATTAGTGATTTTTTTATTAATTTTTTTGTTTTGCCGTTTTTTAATTATTTTTTCACAAGAAAATCAACTTGTTATGCATTACTGATAGATATATATATATATATATATATATATATATATATATATATATATATATATATATATATATTTTATCTCTTTTTTTTTTTCATAATTACATGATTTCAAATAGTTTTCATAGTTTTTTTTATTTTTATCACACCCCAAAGAGGTGCGAGATAAAACAGCATATTGGCCTGTTTAACGCGCCGCGTTAAAAAAACAATTGAATAGCTTTTAACGTGGCTGGCTCTCAACCACCCTATTCTTTCAACAGGCCTTGTACCGGAGCGCGGTAGGACCGTTTCATGAAAAAAAAATGAGCGTTAAAAATGGAATTGAATTGCGGGTAAAGTAAACCTGCTCGAAAATAATAAAAAAAAACTGACTTAACGCTGTGTTAAAAAAATATCTTGCGGTCAATTGAATTCCCCCAATAGAGTGAGTGATAAATGAATATCTTACAATAGACTTTCAATGTCCTTAATGCATTCATGCATGGACACAAGACATCAACCTTAAAATAGCGCTGTGACATCATCAGGATGGATGTCGGATATGAACGGCTCTGGTGTCACTTCTTAAATATTTAAGTTTGAAAACCCAACATTTTTTGAAACCAGTGCCAGGTTGTCAAACCTTACTGGTTTTGTTAAAACCACTATGTCCAGTGGTTTCAAAGTCTATATTTGCAATTTAAAGCCAACAGCAAGATGCAGAAGCTGGACCACTAAATTACAATATGTGAACTCTGTCCCTGTGATATAATGTATCCAAGAGAACAGTTCTCTTTAGAGCTGTAAGTGCTCAGAAAATATGGAGTTGACATAAACCCAAAAAAGCACTTACAGTTGATATAAGAAAATAATTTACAAAATATTTCAATATGTGTCTGTTAAGAGGCTGTTGGAATAATGTGATTTTCTGCAGTTTAGTGAGTTAACATTATACAAATTAAACAAGCCATGTTCAATGTTGTATTAAAGTGGTAATACTACAAATTTCCTAATGCGCCCCTCATCCAGTATCTGCTACATGCAGTTGTTTTTTCCCTGGTTCTGTAATGCTGAACCACCAAATTTATCATCTTTAAATGGTCACTGAGAGGAAGTTCGAGTGGGAGGGCCAATCACAAGCCTCAACCTCTTTATTGCAACTTGTGACTGGTATTTCCGTTCACACCCCTTCGCGGAAGACATGCCATCATCATCATCATTTATTTATATAGCGCCAACATATTCCGTAGCGCTTTACAATTGGGCACAAACATAGTAAACTAATCAACAAACTGGGTAAAACGGACAAAGAGGTGAGAAGGCCCTGCTCACAAGCTTACAATCTATGGGACAATGGGAGTTTGACACATGAGGTTAAGTCTACATTTTGCATTTCGGCCCAGCCAGACTGCAAAGGTAAAAGTGACTCACAGCTAAATGATCCTATCACACAGAAATGTTGGTCAAGGGGTAGTAGTCTTGTGTGAAATTGTGTAAAGGGTGGTAATAGGGTAATGTAGTGAGGTTAAGAGGGTGGTTGAGGAATATTATAAGCTTGTCTGAAGAGGTGGTTTTTCAGAAAACGCTTGAAAGTTTGTAGACCAGAGGAGAGAATTCTATAGAGTGGGTGCCACTATAATAATGCTCATTAAAATGTGAATGAGAACATTTGTTTATATTTATACGCCTCACCGTCAGATGTATGCAGAACACGGTGGACGGCCCTGCGGACGTCGTGGAAGACTATCTCTGTGAGCCAGAGGAAATGCCTCTTGGGGCCAGAAACTGCAAACTTCCATGTCCCGAGGACTGCGTCATGTCAGAATGGAGTCCATGGAGCAAATGTCCTTTGGTAAGTGCCTCGTGCCTCAGTGATGTCACTAGCTCCTAGTGTTTAGATAGGCTACATTCCCATGAATATTGGCTAAGCTGACAAATGGCTGCCTCCATTATGTGGAGACAATGAGTAAATATGAGTAATCACAGTTTATTGATTAGTACAGCTATTGGGTTATCAATATTTCTATTGGTCTATTATAGTCTTGAGGTTCACGGTTGTTAGAGGACGTTGGCATCTCCCATATACATATAGGGATCTAGGACTGTAGAAGGTTGGTTTTGTCTCCAGAGATTGGTCATAGAGCAGATGCATCATGTATAAGTTCAATTTAAAACAACTAAAACTGCTTGAAGTTGTGATCTGCTATGGATTTATTCTTCACACAGCGGTACAATATGGAGGTACACACAAAAAATAAGCGTAAAGTAGATAAATAAAGTGAGATAAGGGAGAAGATGAGATATAAGGAGGAGAAGATAGTATGAGAAGGGGGACATTATTAGAGGAGATTATTGATAAAAGTCTGAGGACGTCACCCAAGGATTCCATATGGTTGAAAATTGAAGGATTCTTTTGTATCACCTGCTATCAGTGGTTGAAGTGAGCTGGTACACGGTGGTATGTCATACCGCTGCTTATCCTACTGCCTTCATTGTAACATTGTAACACTATCACATTCCATTCACAGTTGTAGAAGTGGGGGGTATACGGTGGTATGTCATACCACCACTTCTCCTGCTTAATTGTAACACTATCACATTCCAGTCACTTACATTTTCCATATCCATTTCTAAATTTCACTTTAACCACTGCCTGCAACCATACGTTTTCCATATGACAGAGATGACTGATGTCGATTACCATAGATATTGGCAAGTCCCTTGTTTTACATCTGGAAGCAACCACTAGGTGGGCTGGAGGGGTATTACCCCTGTAAGACATGGATGGTATGTATCTAATCTCTTCACACTACCACTTCAAAGACTTTAAGAAGTTAACAGGAGACTTTTTATTATGTAGAGATCTGGGGCCTGATTCATTAAGGATCTTAAATGAAGAGGTATCTTCTTTCAGTCTCCTGGACAAAACCATGTTACAATGCAAGGGATGCAAACTAGTTTTCTGTTTTGCACATAAGTTAAATATTGACTGTTTTGACCCCTCCAGGTGTTAGTACTTAAGTCATTAGCGTTGCAGCTATAGTATATGAAGTCACAGCATTCTATTCGCATTACTTAGTTGACATTTCCATTTGGACAAATGCAGGAAAGACGACCATTTCACTTTTAAAGGGGAAATAATAGGAATTTCTACTTATAATTTGTATTTGTGTTTGTTGCAAATAACATTTTATATTGAAAATGTTACTATGGTGCGTATTAATAACAGCATTCTATCATGTCAATGACACTTCAGTACATTATAATACTAAATACAAATATGGTAAGTGACGCTATGCTGCATCTCTGCGCTATCCTGGGGTGTAAGCATAACACTTTTTAAGCTTGCTAACATTTTTTAGATGTTTCTGACTCAACATATGAACGTAAAGAAGCTTTTTTGTTTTGTGCACTTTTTCCTGCGTAGGTTCGAAGCACAAATGCATCCACCTCTTAATGAGCCCTAAAATGCTCAGCGTATTATTAAAATGAAATCCAGCCGCCGTGAAATGCCTCAAAACCCTCTTAGTAATAAAATGATCAGTAACAGTTTGCTGAGTAGGCTTCATAGCTGCAAACACCCCATCACAATAACTGAATGTGTATTTATCCTGATAGTATAGATATTGAAATGAACTAGGTGTCAGACAACAGCCGTCCATTAGAATACTAATCATAGTCTTACAGTCCGAGGTCCAGCATGGATCAGTGCTATCAGCTCTCATTAGTATGTAAGTGTTGTGCTGTGGGATTGATAGCAGACAAGCCTACGGCTTATATGGGACATATGATTAACTAGGGACGAAAACTAGTAAAAAAAGATCTACTTAAAGTATTTCAGATGAGTGATTTGTCCCTTTATTAATATTGATTCTTAGGGTTTCTTATGAAAATATACCCCTCCCACCCCCCTGCACAAAGCTAGACAATTTATTTGAATGTTCATTTGCTTTTATTCTGTTTCATCTATGATTCAAACATCTTATCCATTATCAACCCTAAGTTTAAGACTGTCCAGCCTTTGACTATCTAGGTACACACTAAAGAATTTTCCAACCGACGTGTTATCTCAAACGATTGTACCTACGACTGAAAGTCTGATCAGTCTTACGATTCATACATACACACTGACACGATTTACCTTCAGATCTGCGCTCTTCATCTGGTCCTTCATCTGGTCCTCTAGTCTTCAGAGAATGACAGCACAATATGCATTCATTCTTTATTGTCACATTGATTAAAACCGCCTTGTAATAGCTATCCACATGTCCTAACGAATCTCATTAGCTTCTGTGACTCTGAAACGAAACATTCTGTCTCAGAACAAACAATTGAATTATTCCTTCTACAGCGCACTCTACATTTATTCATCGGGACATTCATCACTAGCATCGGCTGAAAAGAACACGACTTTAAACTCTATGGAGATAGTGAGATGAGTGCATACACACTACGTGATCGGTTGGTGGTTGGTCGGAAAATATTAAACAGTACGACCAACCAACTGAGCCGACAATCAACACTTTGGAACGACTTTCGAACATCGTGTCACTATACACACTAACCCGAATGTTGGCTGATTTTCTAGATTATTGATTGAAAACGGTCCAGTGTATACCTCTTCTAAGGCCAGGTACATACTACAGAAAATTTCCCCCGATGTGACATCTTTAACGATTTTACCAACGACAGACAATAAAAAAAAAAGTCCCGATCAGCAGCCGATTCATGTGTAAACACTATACACGTTTTACACACAATTTACCTTAAGATCTGTGCTCTTCATCTGTCATAACCATCGGCTGAAGAGATAGTGGCTCTGCACACTCCATAGAGATCTATGGACACTGCTGGTCCTGAGTGCATACACACTGCAGAATTGGAACGACATTCTTTCACCGTTGACCAAAATTTTTTATTCAGTTTAAAAATCAAATGAAACGATACAATGTGCTTTGGTACGATAAAACATGATTGTGGGAGCATACACACTAATGCGATATCGGCCCAAAAAGTCGTTTAGCGTTTTACTGGCCCGATAATCGACTGCAAACACTGTAGTGTGTACTCAGCCTAAGGGCGGTGTCACATGAACGATTTGATTCCACTTTTAAAACACAATGTCTAATCCCTCCAAATTGTTTTCATTTATTTCTATGAGCAAAATGGAGAGGATGTCACACAAGCGTTTTAATGGCAGTGATTTATAAAATGTTGTCAGCAGCATTTTGCACGAGTATCCAAACTGCTGAATAAAATTGCTCCCCCACTGAATTGCATTATATTTGGGCAGACCACACACAGAGCATTTTACGCACACACAGAATATTTTTAAGACAACATTATAAGCTGTGTGAAATCTGGTACACAGCAGAAAAGGTGCTGTAACCCGTAGCAACCGAAAAGAAACTGAGCTTAGAAAGTAACAGCAAATATTAGATTGGTTGCTATAGGTAACATCACTTTTTTTTCTCTTGCACCGAGTTTCTCAAATATCCTCCAATGTTTATAAATAGTTACAGTATACAAATTATATAAGGTGATTTATTTTTTTTTATATAAAGAATTGTGATATTTTTACCCTTATACTTTATTGCCAATAAAGAATAGAGGAAAGAGCTATAATATGCCTACTTTAAATATGACAATTAAATTGCTAAATTTGGCTAAATAACATGATTATGTCTGGGAGATCTTCATTATTATGCAAATGAAGCCGCAGAATCTTAATGACATGTTTAGTATTTGAATTCTCTGCTTGAGTTTGAGATTGTTGTTGGCTTAATTTGCTTGTCTAATGTGTGATATCTGTTTGCCGACTCAGACGAAACCCGCTCATTAATTAAAAACCCCTCGTACATCTACCTCGCTCAGCCATGTGCTCTGTACTGAGATATTTACAGTGTCATTTGTAGAGATATTAGTTTTATTTCTGCTTTGCAGCCTTGTGATGGAAGCGGCTTTCGTGAGCGATCAGCAACACCCATCCGACAGGCAGAGGAAGGCAAGACATGCCATGTGGCCATCGAAACCGAGCCATGTGTCCTGAACAAGAACTGCTACCATTATGAATACAACGTGACAGGTACGTAGACAATGAACTGTAGATGGACTACAGGGAACAGAGACAAATAAGCTCATGTAGTTTGGCAGTGGTGTAAGTTGTCTGTGGATGACCATAATAAGAAGGGCCAACACCTAGTGGGTGCTACGCGCCTTTCCCTTCAGACGCTGTGCCCTCACTCTTGGGGGGAGTTGATGCGGTATCCGTGTTCTTCTTTTCTTTTTCTATGTGCAAGACTGGAACTGGGCGCAGGATTGGGAAGGCTGTATTACTTGAAGTTTTGATTATGTAGACCCAAGGGTGACCAGATTACAGTTCACCAGCATGCCGTGATAACGATTGGGTTAACACAGCTGAAAGCTCAGAAAACGAGGGCAGCATGGTGGCTTAGTGGTTAGCACTTCTGCCTCACAGTACTGGGGTCATGAGTTCGATTCCCAACCATGGCCTTATCTGTGTGGAGTTTGTATGTTCTCCCCGTGTTTGCGTGGGTTTCCTCCCATGTTCCAAAGACAAACTAGTAGGTTAATTGGCTGCTAATAAATTGCCCTTAGTCTCTCTCGGTCTGTGTGTGTGTGTGTAAGGGGATTTAGATTGTAAGTTCCAATGGGGCAGGGACTGATGTGATTGAGTTCTCTGTACAGCGCTGCGGAATTAGTGGTGCTATATAAATAGATGATGATGATGACGTTGCCAGTTTCAGATGTGTACATTTAATTATCTATACTACCACATCTCCACTATGTGCTGTTAACAATTAGATGCTTTGATTGGCTACATGTAAGCTTAGCTCCTCTCACCGGAAATATGCCTGGACATGCAGGAGTTGGATGAGCTAAAACATACT